>NC_059102.1:102815533-103139908 GCF_020740685.1 Jaculus jaculus
GATCAGCTTGTGCTAAGGTGAGACCCTACCTCAAGAAAACAACAACAACAACAAAAATAAATAAATAAAATTAAGCAAGCCAGGCGTGGTGACACACACCTTTAATCCCAGCACTGAGGAGGCAGAGGTAAAATTGCTATGAGTTCAAAGCCACCCTGATACTACATAGTGAATTCCAGGTCAGCCTGGACTAGAGTGAGACCCTACCTCAAAACACCAAAAAATTAAAAATAAAATTAAATAAAAGCTTCAGCCTTCCAGCCCCTCCCTCTCTTTTGACAAGCCCCTTGGTGTGAGTGTGTGTGGCTGGGGGTCTCTCTGGATTCCCTCTCATCTCTGCATGGACACACGTGATCCCTATTCAGCCTGGCTGGCTTTGGAGAACCTTCCTGTTTGCTTCTGTTTTTCAGTGTGGGTTAACTTCTCAGTTTGATTACATGCATGATTTTCCTGTGGTCTATCCCATGTGTACTTTCCTTACACTAGATCTACCATGTGCGTGTTCTCACTAACTCCAGTCCTGCTCCCTGTGTACTTTCCTTAGACTCGGTATAACCATGAGTGTAACTCTTCATTCCTCATTTCTCCTCTGAATTTCCTGGTCTCTGCTTTGACACGTGTCCTCTCATTTTTCCTTGAGCCTCACCATCTGCCCTCTTAACTTCTCTACACAGAAAAACACATGGCAGATGTGTTTTCCCTACACAAGCTTCCAGATTCTACTTTCCATGTGCCAGCAGCTTTACTCTAGTCTCTCATTAAAGGCCTCAGTTTCCCTTAAAATCCCAACCTCCCTTAAACAGCCCTACAATTTGTGATTTCCCCCTAAATATACTTAATAATTCAGGATTTATCAGTCTTGAGTCCTTATTTATTTATTTATTTTTATTTAGTTAAGTTAGTTTTATTTATTTATTTAGTTAGTTAATTATTTATTTTGGGTTTTCGAGGTAGGGTCTCATTCTAGCCCAGGCTGACCTGGAATTCACTATGGAGTCTCAGAGTGGCCTCGAACTCCCGGCAATCCTCCTACCTCTGCATCCCAAGTACTGGGATTAAAGGTGTGCACCACCACACCTGGCTTATTTATTTGTTTTTTGAGGTAGGGTCTCACTCTACCCCAGGCTAACTTGGAATTCACTATGGAGTCTCAGGGTGGCTTCAAACTTATTGCAATCCTACCTCTGCCTCCCTAGTGCATACCCACCACGCCTGGCTCATCTTTTTTCTTTCTTTCTTTCCTTCCTTCCTTCCTTTCCTTTTTTTTTTTTTTTTTTTTTTTTTTTTTGGTTTTTCAAGGAAGGGTATCCCTCGAATCTAGTCTAGTCTGACCTGGAATTCACTGTGCAGTCTCAGGGTGGCCTCAAACTCACAGCAATTCTCCTACCTCTGCCTCCTGAATGCTGGGGTTAAAGGTGTGTGCCACCATGCCCAACTGTCTTTACTAATTCTTCATTAAAGGTAGGATAGAACCCCAAACTTAGGTTCATAAATTCTGGGAGGCCCTTCATGAACCCCCAAAATCCTACATATGATAAGGTAGCTTAAATTCTTTTCAGCTTAAAATCTGAGGTGTCTGTAAAACACTGCTCAGCACAAGAGGGGGGGCTTTAGTTTGATTGACAGCTCTACCACATTCAGACCATCTAAGATTTCAGCTAAAGAAAACCCCCAGCTTCCTTCTCTAGTTTATAATCACTTTTTCTGAACTCACAGGCACATAACTTTTGGGTAGTGCAAGAGGGAACCAGTGGATTCGGTCAAAAGTGGATCCAGTCCAAAGAATATAGTTAAAACTAATTGTCCTCTTGGCCTTTCTCAGTCTGGGAAAACAACTTTGCAAGGTAAGAGACTTTTTGCTTTGAGTGACAGCTCCAGGTGGCAGTCAGTTCTGGCTACTTAGTTGGTAAGCCTGCCAAGTGCTTCTGTTTAGGAACTAAACAATTGTCTCCTGCTGAGTTGGCACTTGGGGAGGGGAGATGTTTTTTAATCATTGCTTCACTTTGCTTAGTTTTTATTTCATTTCACTTAATTTATTTATTTTAGAGAGAGAGGGAGAATGGGCATGCCAGGACCTCCAGCCACTGAAAACAAACTCCAGATGCATGTGCCACCTTGTGCATCTGGCTTATGTCTATTCTGGGGAATCAAACCTGGGACCTTTGACTTTTTTTTTTTCAGACGATCACTTTAGCCACTAACTATCTCTTCAGCCCTATTTTGCTGATTTTTTTTTTTTTTTTTTTAATGGAGAAAAACAAAGAGACAAGCAGAACTGCAGAGAGAGGCCCAACATAAGCCTGGTGACGCACACCTTTAACATCAGCCTTTGGGAAGCTGAGGTAGGAGGATCGCCAGGAGTTTGAGGCCAGCCTGGAGCTACAGAGGGAGCTCCAGGTCAGCCTGTGCTAGAGTGAGACACTGCCTTGAAAATAAAAATACACATGTAGCACACATGGAATAGTTCTTGCCTTTCCCCGTACTGACTTTTTTGGCTTGCTGTGTGCATACGTACGTGCTGTTCGTGGTGTGGGTGCTCTGTGGCGCCCCCTGTGCTGCCGTCGTGGGGCACTTGCCTGTCGTGGCTAGAGCAGATTGTCAGGCTCTCCATCACTGTTTTCCCCGTTCTTGTTTGAACTGGAGTCTGTCATGGTTGCTGATTTTTGTGAGCCTGGGTGATTCTCTGGTCTCTGCTTCCCTGTGCAGGACGGGGGTTTACAGGCATGTGTGATGACACCCAGCTGTTTACTTAGATACTGGAGATTCAAACGCAGGTAGTTTCCAGCCCCTGCAGACCCTCATGCTTATGTAGGAAGTGCACTTAGCTGCTAAGCCAGCTTTCTGGTCCCATACCAAATCTTTTTTTTTTTTTTTTTGAGGTAGGGTCACACTCTAGCCCAGGCTGACCTGGAATTCACTCTGTAGTCTCAGGGTGGCCTCGAATTTACGGCGATCCCCCTACCTCTGCCTCCCATGTGCTGGGATTAAAGTTGTGTGCCACCATGGCCGGCAGCTGAGATTTTTTATTTATTTATTGAGAGAGAGAGAATTGGCGGGCTGGGGCCTCTAGCCACTTCAAATGAACGCCAGACACATGCACCACCCTTTGCATCTGGCTTTTGTGGGTAATGGGGAATCAAACCTGAGTCCTCAGGCTTCACCAGCAAGCACCTTAACTGCTAAGCCATCTCTCCAGCCTCTCTGAGATTTTATAATGTGTGTGTGTATAAGCACACACACATACACACACATAGAGGGTATAACTCAGTGGTAGAAAATTTGCATATATAGAGAGCAAGAAAGAGGGAGAGCAGGGCATGCCTTTAACCCCAGCACTTGGAAGGCAGAGGTAAGAGGACCACCGTGAATCTGAGGCTACTCTGAGACTACATATCGAATTCTAGGTCAGCCTACACTAGAGTGAGACGCTACCTCGAAAAACCAAAAAAATAAATGAATTGATTAATTATTAATAATAATAAAGAAAGAGGGAGAGAGAGGTAGGTAGGTACCAAGGCCTCTTGCCACTGCACATGAACTCCAGGCATGTGCCACTTTGTGCATCTGGCTTTATGTGGATACTGGGGATTGAATCTGGGTCAGCAGGTTCACAAGCAAGTGCCTTTAGCCACTGAGCCATCTCCCCAGCCCAACTTTGGTATATTTTGAACATACACATTCTATCTCAAGTGCTCTGGTGGAATAACCTTACATAGTTTTCCACTCAGGCCCATATCCTCTCGGTTGAATTTTTTTACTTATTGAAACAGGGTCTCATGAAGGTTATGCTGGCCTTGGACTTCCCATGTAGGCAAGGATGACCTTAAACTACTGATCTTCCTGCCTCCACCTCGCAAGTGCTGGGATTACAAGTATGTGCAACCATGGATGGCTTTGTTATTTTGTGTGACAGGGCTTCACTCTGTAGTCCTGCTTGCCCTTAAGCTTGCTATGTAGACCAGGCTGGCATCAGCTTTGCTTCCATCCTCCTGCCTCTGCTTTCCAAGTGCTGGGATTACATGCGCCACCACGACCAGTCTTCCCTGGTTGAATTCTTTGTGTGTGTGTTATTTGTTTCAAGGTAGAGTCTCACATTAGCCCAGGCTGACCTGGGACTCACTCTGAGCTCCAGGCTAGCCTCAAACTCACAGCAATCCTCCTACCTCTGCCTTCCAAGTGCTGGGATTAAAGATGTGCACAACCATGCCTGGTTAATTATTTTTAGTTATTATTTTATTTTTAAAAGTAGCATTTTGAGCCAGATGTGGTGGCAAACACCTCTAAGTCTAACACTTGGGAGGCAGAGGTAGGAGCATCGCTGTGAGTTCAGGGGGGCCTCAAACTCTCTTTGATACTCCTTTGATAATCCTAGCCCTGCCTCCCAAGTGCTGGGATTAAAGATGTGCACCACCATGCCTGGATGGTTACTTCTTTTCTTTTATTTTTTAATTCTTTTTTAAAAAATTTTTTATTTATTTATTTGAGAGTGACAGAGAAAGAGAGAGAGAGAGAGAGAGAATGGGCATGCCAGGGCTTCCAAGCCACTGCAAGCAAACTCCAGATGCGTGCACCCCCTTGTGCATCTGGCTAACGTGGGTCCTGGGGAACCGAGCCTCGAACCGGGGTCCTTAGGCTTCACAGGCAAGCGCTTAACCACTAAGCTGTCTCTCCAGCCCTTATTTTTTAATTCTTTTAAAAATATTTATTATTTTTATTTATTTATTTGAGAGAGAGAATGAGACAGAGGAAGAGAGAGAGGCGAGAGAAACAATGAGTGTGTCAGGGCCTCCAGCCACTGCAAATGAATTCCAGATGCATGTGCCACTTGTGCATCTGGTTTACGTGGGTCCTGGGGAATTGAACCAAAGTCCATTGGCTTTTCAAGCAAGCACCTTAACCACTAAGCCATCTCTACAGCCCTATTTTTGTTGTTGTTAATTTTTATTTATTTATTTAAGAGTGACAGAGGGAGTCTGTCACTATCTGTTGAGCCATCTGTCCACCCCCTTTCTTGAATTCTGTAGGAGCCAAAGCATCACTTTTTTGTTTGGTTTTTCAAGGTAGGGTCTCACTTTAGCTCAGGCTGACCTGAAATTCACTATATAGTCTCAGGGTGGCCTCAAACTTACAGCGATCCTCCTCCCTCTGCCTCCCATGTGCTAGGATTAAAGGCATGCACCACCATGCCCAGCTAATCATAACCTTTTAATCCCCTTAGAACCAAAAATTCCAAAAGCTATAAGTAACCTTATAGCTTTAGTAACCTCTCCTCCCTGCAATATTTCACATGAAGAAACCATGGAACAGAGATGGGTAACTTGCCAGAGCTTTCGCAGACATATCTCAGTGATAGTACACGACACATCAACTAGGACCCAGCAAAACACTGATGGATAACTAATGTAAGTTTGTACAGGAAAAGCTGGAAGATAGGGTGCTGTAACTCAACACCAGTGTGAGTGAAGAGGCCAGATCCGTTACTGGATCAAAGGGAACGGTGGTGGTTTGATTCAGGTGTCCCCCATAAACTTAGTTGTTCTGAATGCTAGGTTCTCAGCTGATGGAGATTTGGGAATTAATGCTTCCTGGAGGCAGTATATTGTTGGGGTGGGCTTATGGGTGTTATAGCCAGTTTCCTCGTGCCAGTGTTTGGCACACCCTCCTGTTGCTATGATGTTGGCCAGGGGGTGATGTCCACCCTCTGCTCATGCCATCATTTTCCCCTGCCATCGTGGAGCTTCCCCTTGAACCTGTAAGCCAAAATAAACCTCTTTTCCCAAAAGCTCCTCTTAGTTGGATGATTTCTACCAGCAATGAGAACCTCCTGACTGCAGCAACTGTAAAGTGGTACCGAGGAGTGGGATTTCTGCTAGACACCTGGCTGTGTGGCTTTGGCCTTTTGGAGCTGATTTGCAAGAAGAATGTGGAAGGATTTGAAACCTTGCCCTAAGAGATAGATGCCTTACAGTGCTGTAAGTACAGCTGGGTTGACTATTCAGGACGGAGCTGCAAGACCTGAACGCAGTAAGAACTATGGACTGTGAGGTTTGACTTATGAAGGTGAGAAAGAGCTGTGCTTGGACTGGGCTAGAGGCAGTTTGTGTGAAAAGCTTGCAGTTATGCCCGTGTCCTGAGAAGTTGTGCAGGGTTGCTTTGCGTAGAAATGAACTGGTATGAACAGAGGGATATGGCACAGAAAAAATGAAATCTTTGTGCCTAAACTGCTGCCTGTTCACCTGTAAATTGTTTGAGAGATTACAACCTTTGAGACTGGGCTAGCTGACCTGCACTGGGGTAACAAAAAGAAATGTAGACTCTTTTGAAGGGGCCTGAGTGCTCAAGGAGTGTCCTATTCTTCAAAGTCTGCTTTATTCCCCCCTGGACTAACAAATAGGCACCCTACCTGGTATTATGGAGTATAAAAATTTCTGGAAAGAGGGTCATTGGGTTTGCAACACAGTCTTGTGTTTTCGAAATGGCCATGGGCAGTGTGAAGCAGGTTTGCTGGATGCCTGTATGGAGACCCCATGGGGCCATGAGGATGAACTGTGGATTGCAGTGGAAACCCACTGGAGATGCTGGGACCACGAGATGTCTTCTAAGGAAAGCTGCCAGCCCCCATGTACTTTTCCAGGACTGTGAGTAGCCTAGCTGGAGGGGCAGAATTGGAATGCCAGAGACTTATTGCTGGTTAGAGTTATCTAACTGGGAGATTTGTCACTGACTGAAGTTGTTGGACTTGGAGCTACAGAGTTTGGTATTTGCCCTATTTAAATCATGTATTATTTGAGTATTTCTTTGCTATGCCTAATGCCATCTTTCACAGTATGAATATTTATTCTGTGTCATTATGGTTTTTTGGGTGATATTTTTTGGTATTATGGCTCAGTTAAAAGACCTTGAAATTTGGGGATGTTTGAACATCATTGGAATTGATAGAAACTAGACAGACTTTAAAGTTGGACTTAATGCACTGTATTTTACATCATGTATGGATATCAGTTTATGGGGGCCAGGGGTGGAATGTGGTGGTTTGATTCAGGTGTTCCCCATGAACCTAAGTGTTCTGAATACTACTGGGTTCCCAGCTGATGGAGATTTGGGAATTAACACTGGAGGCAGTGTTTTGTTGGGGTGGGCTTATGGGTATTATAGCCAGTTTTCCCATGCCAGTGTTTGGCACACACTCCTGTTGCTATTGTCCACTTGATGTTGGCCAGGGGGTGATGTCCACACTCTGCTCATGCCATCATTTTCCTCTGCCATCGTGCCTCGAGCCTGTAAGCCAAAATAAACCTCTTTTTCCCAAAAGCTGTTCTTAGTTGGATGATTTCTACCAACAAAGAGAACCTCTTGACTGCAACAGGAACAGAGAGATTAGAGAACAAATGAAAAGGCCACCTGATCGATTCCAGAGACTGCAGTTTTTCAGAAAGGTGGGATATGAAATTGGTGATAAATAACCTCATATCCCTCTTCTTACTCCTAATCTCCTTTGGATGACTCTGCCATGAGGCAGAGCACAAGAAAGTTTGGCATAGTTAAGATAAAGACCAGAGGAAATGAGAGGGCACAGTATAGGCCTGGAGGGTTGAAAGGAAGTTGATAAACTTTTGTCCTACAAGCTGCTCTTGGTTGGGTGATTTCTTTCTTTCTTTTTTTTTTTTTTAACTTTTTTTATTTATTTGAGAGCGACAGTCAGAGACAGAAAGAGGCAGATAGATAAATAGAGAATGGGCATTCCAGGGCCCCCAGCCACTGCAAGCCTTCTTTCCCCACACCCTCAGTGTTAGGATTACAGACCAATATCTTCACATATGATTGGGCAGGGATTACTTGATGATCACTGACTAAGTCATCTCCTCAGTGGTTGGGTGATTTCTGCTAGCAATGCTAACCTGTCTGCCATAGTGAAGTTGGTACTGAGAGTAAGGTTGCTGCTAGATACCTGACTATGTGGGTTTGGCCTTTTGGAGCTGATTTTCAAGAGAAATGTAGAAGGATTTGAAACCTTGGCCTAAGAGATGCCTTGCAGTGCTGTAAGTTCAACTATTCTGGTCAGAGTTGAAAGACCTGAATGCAATAAGAACTAAGGATTGTGAGGTTTGGCTTATGAGGGTGAGAAAGAGCTTTGCCTAGACTGGGCTAGAAGCAGTTTTTGTGAGAGGCTTGCTGTTATGCCCCTGTCCTGAGAATTTGTGCAGGGTTGCTTTGCATAGAAATGGACTGGTGTGAGCAGAAGGATATGGCATTGAAATGAAATCTTTGGGTTGAAACTTCTGCCCATTCAGATGCAATTATATGATATTACAACATTTGAGATTGGGCTACCTGACCTGCACTGGGGAAACAGGTAGACTTTTTGAAGGGGACTGATGCCCAAGGAGTGCCCTATTCTTCAAAGTCTGCTTTATTCCCCACTGGATTAACAAATTGGTACCCTACCTGGTATTGTGGAGTATACGAAACACAGGAAAGAGGGGCTGGGAAGATTGCTTAGTGGTTAAGGCGCTTGTCTGCAAAGTCAAAAGACCTAGGTTTGATTCCCCAGGACCCACGTAAGCCAGATACACCAAGTGTCACATGCATCTGGAATTAATTTGCAGTGGCTGGAGACTGTGGCGTGCCCATTCTCTCCCTCTCTCTCTCTCTCTCTCTCTCTCTCAAATAAATAAAAATAAAAGTACTTTAAAAGAAAAAAGAAGAAAGCTGGAAGAAACCATTCTGCATGCAGTTCAATGGGAGAAAGAGAGAAATCACAAGTGAAGATACTCAACAGTGGACACTGCAAGCCTTATATTTGGCCAGCCAGGCCAAATGAGCCAACAGGTGCAATAGAGGCACGTCTGTCATGGTGGAAACCAACTGCCCTCTAATTGGACTGGAGACCCACTCCAGGGGGGAGAATATAAGCCTGATACTGAAAATTTAAAACAGGGGTAGCCATGAGACCTAGGGATATAAATTCTGCTGCTGTCTGGGTAAGTGTATATACTATGCTCATCAAACTGCCCAGTAAGCACTTCTCTTAATAGTCATACCCATATATTAATGGTACTCTCACTTTTGGTAGAGAACCTTCTCTTTTCAGGTGGGAATGACCTTGGGATGACTCAGAAGGCATAATGGTGCTGGAAAGAAGTGACAGGAGTGTTCAGCACTACAATCTCTCTATCACACCTTCCAAGGCTCAGGGTCTATTGCGGAAGAGGTGGCGGAAAGAATTTAAGAGCCAAAGGAAGGGTAAGACTCCTTGCAATGTGCTCCCCCCAGACACAAAATGGCCTGGATATCCATGGCCTCACAGTACCTGACACTACCTACACAAGACCATCATAATAGGCAGAAAAGATCATGACATCAAAATAAAAGAGACTGATTGAGAGGGGGAGGAGGTATGATGGAGAATGGAGTTTGAAAGGCGATAGTGCAGGGAAGGAGGGCATTGCCATGAGATATTGTTTACAATCATGGAAGTTGTTAATAAAAAATTTAAAAAAATAGAGGGAATTACCATGGGATATATTTTATAATCATGGAAAATGTTAATAAAAATTTAAAAAAATTAAAAAATTTAAAAAAACATTCAAAAAAATTAAAAAATAATAAATAAAAAAAAATAAGCCTTAAGTAAATTCTGTCAGGAAACCCAGTCACCCTGGACTGCTGTATTGCCCATGGTACTTCGAAGGGTAAGATGCTCTCCTTGAGCTGACATCAAACTCTCACCCTGTGAGATTCTGTTTATCAGACCCTCTCCTCTGATAAAGATCCTAAGAGAGGGCTAGGGAAATGGCTTAGTGGTTAAGGTGTTTGCCTGAGAAGCCTAAGGACCTCGGTTCGATTCCCCAGGACCCATGTAAGCCAGATGCACAAGGTGGTGCATGTGTCTGGAGTTCATTTGCAGTGGCTGGAGGCCCTGGTGTGACCATTCTCTCTCTCTGCCTCTCTCTCAAATAAATAAAGAAATAAAATATTTTTTTAAAAAGACCCCAGGAGACAGGAGGAAAACAGGAAATTTAGGAACCCACACTCAACTACAGCTTCTAGCCACAGTCCTAGCTCAGACACATAGGTGGGTGCTAGAGAGACTTCCTTTATCTTTCACTAATCCTGTACGCTCTTACAAACCAGGGGCTTTATGTGGGTGAAAGATTAGCATAAGACACCCTTCAAACCCACATAGAAGGGACCCTATACTGTGCTCTTAACCACGCCCACAGCTTTAAAAGTTGCAGGTATAGAGGCCTGGATTCATCACTCTAGAGTGAAGACAGCTGCTCCTCCTGCTCACTCAGCCAGATGCGCAGTGACTAGAGATTCCAAGAACCCCTTCCTAGCCATCTCCCATGCCCGCCGCCCTGCTTTGGCCACACTGGAGGCGGGTCAGTCTACACATGTTGAAGCTTGAGGAATTTGCAGCCCTGCTTCAGTCACAAACCTGAAGGCCAACTGGTCTACACATGACAGAAGCCTGAGAAATTCTATGTGGGACACTTTTGCATCTTGGTCATGATGCCACCCATCCACCTAGGATTGGGAGGGGCCCTGCTATTGGTGTTGTTGATAGGACTGGGGCAGTGGCCCCACAGGACTGGAATTTGCTAGAAAGAATAGCCATAGCTGTTTTCTATACAGTGGGCATAATTATGAGTATCCTGTTCTTATAGACCTTTGCCTTTTTCCCATAGGTCAGGTTGGACATCAATTGTACCTTGAGCCTGTTGTCAAGGCTAACAGGTGAGACTGCTGGGTATGCTCCAGCACGTGCATGATTGTGGAGGATTACCTCTATTAGCACTCCCTCTATTAAAACACATTAGGCATAAACCTACCATCCAGAAGCTTAAGAGAGTAATAAAAGAGGAGTCATTTCTCCTGTTCTTTGGTAAAATTTCATACTTTAAGTATGAAAAATATCCTGTGTTCTATCAAGGAGGGAAAAGGACCTCAGCTGGGGTCCCTCAATGTTTCCCTTTGTAACTACACCTTAGGCTTCAATGAATTAGGAGAAAGCCTAATATGAAAACTGCTCAGTCCAGAAGATAACAATGAATTCTTAACAAGGGAGATAAGTAAATCAGAAGCTGTGACTAATAGTGCCTTTATGATTAAGCTTACAACAGAGTTAATTTGGAAAACAGGACAGTAATACCAGTGAAATAATAAGGAATAAGACCAGACAGTATCAGTGTCATCACACTCATTTCCAAAATGTTCTCAGTACACCGGGGAAAAAAATGTAACCTCTCAAGTATGTGTAAGGACTCAGCTAGAATTTAAAAACCCCAAACTGCCGGGCATGGTGGCACATGCCTTTAGTCCCAGCACTCAGAAGGCAGTGGTAGGAGGATCGCCATGAGTTCGAGGCCACCCTGAAACTACATAGTGAATTCCAGGTCAGCCTGGGCCAGAGTGAGACCCTACCTCGAAAAACAAAACAAAACAAAAGCCCAAACTGATCCAAGCATTGCATGTACGCAAACCTCAGGAGTTGTGGAAGAAGATTTAAATAGAATGAAAAGCAACATCAGGATATGAGGCAGGCTATGGGAACAGTCTGTAAGAGATAGCTGGTTGGGAAGCTCATTACGTTCCCTAGGGCACTCCTTCTACCTATGGGTCTAGCCCCACTTGAAGTAACAGGACAGCTTCTTTGCTTCAAGCTTTGTATTAATCTAACTAGACTTGTCTCCTCCTGCCTAGAAACCATAGAGTTCCAGATGCTTCTCCAGGGCTACCACAGGGTTAATATCAATGATATGGAGACGAGTGATGTCTCTTGAACTTATCTATAAAAGACATCAAAGGGGAGATTGACATGGTAATTGGGGTAATAATATTTAGAAGCTCTTGCATCAAGATTATGCTCTGTACTATATAGACTTAGTATTTTTAATTTTTTTATTGACAACTTCCATAATTATAGACAATAACCCATGGTAATACTCTCCGTTCCCCCACTTTCCCCTTTGCAACTCCACTCTCCATCATGACCCTTCCTCCTCTCAATCAGTCTCTCTTTTATTTTGATGTCATAATCTTTTCCTCCTATTATGATGGTCTTGTGTAGGTAGTGTCAGGCACTGCAAAGTCATAGATATCCAGGCCATTTTGTGTCTGGAACAGCATGTTGTAAGAAGTCCTACCCTTCCTTTGGCTCTTACATTCTTTCTGTCACCTCTTCTGCAATAGACCCTGAGCCTTGGAAGATGTGATAGAGATATTTCAGTAGTGAGCACTCTTGTCACTTCTTTTCAGCACCATGATGCCTTTTGAGTCATCCGAAGGTCACTGCCATCTGAAAAGAGAAGCTTCTCTAACCCAAAGTGAGAGTAGCATTAATATATGGGCATGGACATTAAGAGAAGTGCTTACTGGGCAGTTTGAAGAGCATAGTACATTCATTTAGCCAGACACCAGCAGACATTACACCCCTAGGGCTCATAACTACACCTGTTGTAGGTTTTCAGTATCAGGGATGTATTCCCTCCCATGGAGTGGGCCTCAGTCAAATTAGAGGGCAGTTGGTTTCCCCATAACAGACATGGCACATAATATATATATTATGTAACTGGTGGCATGGAAGCTTTCAGAGGTCCCTCAATTTAAGGTCATCTGTTCTCTACAGAGGCCTCTCTGACTTAACAGATCTCTTTGGCTATACTTGGTCTTCTCCCAATCCCTCCACTTCCTTCCCTGAAGCCAAAGGAGTCTGTGATGGAGTCAAGACTCTCAGAAGCAGGTTAAACCCGTTCCTGCAGGCTTGGGTGTGCCCTGTTCTTCCTGAAAACTCTTTGTTTTTTTTTTTTTTTTTTTTTGGTTTTTCAAAGTAGGCTTTCACTCTAGCCCAGACTGACCTGGATTTTACTATGTAGTCTCAGGGTGAATTTATGGTGATCCTCCTACCTCTACCTCCTGAGTGCTGGGTTTAAAGGTGTACATGACCACACCTGAATCTGAAAACTCTTTTCAACTGTAGCCACAGGGTGCTACAGAGGTAGAAGACACCTAGGCAAAGAAGTGATCTCAAGAGGCACACAAATTAGCACCCATCTCCACATACAGATGGAGCCCTGTAGGGCAAAACTAACAAATTTTCCCCTCATCAGCTCTGTGGCCACGTTGGCCCAGGTGGGCATCTAACACTTATTTCTTGGGGGCTTACTCCTACTGGGATAGCTCAGCTATTCAGACTTGCTGGAGTCAGCACTATCTCAGGGAACCCAGCTGTTAGCTTCTCCCTTCAGGTCCCGAGTGGAAAGGCTATCTGTGGCTCTTCCTCATGTGGCTAGCCGCTCCCCTCACCGTGGCTATACAAAGGCTGCAACCAGGAGCAGAGATGTTCCCAGTCAGAATGTGGGTAAAGGCCTGGCTCAGCTTGGACAGCCTAAAGCTATATGCCAAATTTACCTCCAACCAGCCTCTCTGTTCCTGGCTGCTAGGACTATAAAATTCAGCATAAAAGGATAAAATTTCAACAAATGTCTTGGGTTGTTGAAAACCCTAGGAATGTTATAGAGAACAGAATGGGAGAAAATCTTTACCAGCTATATATCTGTTTAGTTTTGGTTTGGTTTTTTCTAGGTAGGGTCTCACTCTGGCCCAGGCTGACCTGGATTTAATTATGTAGTCTCAGGGTAGCCTCGAACTCACAGCGATCCTTCTACCTCTGCTTCCCAAGTGTTGAGATTAACAGCGTGCATCACCAGGCCTGGCTACCAGCTATATATCTGACAAGGATTAATATCTAGGATATACAAAGAACTCAAAACACAAATAAGAAATCAAAAACCCAATCAAAAATTGAGTTATGGGCTGGAGAGATGGCTTAGCGGTTAAGCGCTTGCCTGTGAAGCCTAAGGACCCCAGTTCAAGGCTCGGTTCCCCAGGTCCCACGTTAGCCAGATGCACAAGGGGGCGCATGCATCTGGAGTTCGTTTGCAGAGGCTGGAAGCCCTGGCGCGCCCATTCTCTCTCTCTCCCTCTACCTGTCTTTCTCTGTGTCTGTCACTCTCAAATAAATAAATAAAAAATTTTTAAAAAAAATTGAGTTATAGGGGCTGGCAAGAGCAGTTAAGGCACTTGCCTGCAAAGCCTAATGACCCTAGTTCAATTCCCTAGGTCCATGTAAAGCCAAATGCACAAGATGGTGCATGAATCTGAAGTTTGTTTGCAGTGGCTGGAGGCCCTGGCATCCCATTCTTCCTGTCTGTCTATCTCTCTTCTATCACTCTCTGATTGTAAATTTTTTTAAAAAAATTTAAAAATAAAGCTTTAAGCCGGCCATGGTGGCATTTGCCTTTAATCCCAGCACTCAGGAAGTAGAGGTAGGAGGATCACCGTGAGTTCGAGGCCACCCTGAGAATACAGAGTGAATTCCAAGTCAGCCTGGGCTAGAGCGGGACCCTACCTTGATAAAACAAAAATAAATAAATAAAGCTTTAAAACTGAATATAGAGTGCTCAAAAAAAGAAATACAGGCTTGGAGAGATGGCTTAGCAGTTAAAGCATTTACCTGTGAAGCCAAAAGACCCAGGCTCGATTCCCCAAGATCCATGTAACTCAGATGCACAAGAGGCACATGCATCTGGAGTTCATTTGCAGTGGCTAGAGGTCCTGTTGTGCTCATTCACTAATCTGACTCTCTTCTCTCCATCTCTCTCTGCTTGCAAATAAATAAATAAAATGTTATCTTGTGCATTTGGCTTTATGTGGGTACTGGGGAATTGAACCAAGGTACTATAGCTTTGTAGGCAAGTGCCTTAACCACTGAGCCACTGCTCCAGCCCCAATAAAATATTAAAGTTAGTAGTAGAAGCCAGGCGTGGTGGTGCATGCCTTTAATCCCAGCACTCGGGAGGCAGAGGTCGGAGAATTGCTGTGAGTTTGAGGCTACCCTGGGCTAGAGTGAAACCCTAACTCAAAAAAAAAAAAAAAAAAAAAGAGAGAGAGAGAGAGAGAGAGAGAGAGAGACTTTGGAGCTGAAGAGGGGATAGAGAAATGGCTCACCAGTTAAAATTGCTTGCTTGCAAATCCTGCTGGCCCAGGTTTGATTTCCCCAGTGCCCACTTAAGGCCAAAAGCACAAAGTGGCACATGCATCTGGAGTTCATTTGCAGTGGCAAGAGGCCCTAGCATGCCTATTTTCTACCTTTCACTTTCTAATAAATCTTTTTTTAATGTTTTATTTATTTGAGAGAGAGAGTCAGATCGAGAGAAAGCTGCAGGCAAGGGCCTTAACCACAGAGCTATCTCTCCAACCCCCAAATAAATATTTATTTTTATTTTTATTTATTTATTTGAGAGCAACAAAGAAGTAGATATAGAGAATGGGCGCGCCAGGGTGTCCAGCCACTGCAAACGAACTCCAGAGGCATGCGCCCCCTTGTGCATCTGGCTAACGTGGGTCCTGGGGAATCGAGCCTCAAACCGGGGTCCTTAGGCTTCACAGGCAAGCGCTTAACTGCTAAACTATCTCTCCAGCCCTAAATAAATATTTTTTATTTTTTAAAATATTTTTTGTTTATTTTTATTTATTTATTTGAGAGTGACAGAGAGAAAGAAACTGTGGGCGCACCAGGGCTTCCAGCCACTGCAAACAAACTCCAGATGCTGTGCCCCCTTGTGCAACTGGCTAACATGGGTCCTGGGGAATTGAGCCTCACAGGCAAGTGCTTAACTGCTAAACCATCTCTCCAGCCCCAAATAAATATTTTTTAAAAGAAAGAGAAGTGGTCTAGAGACATGGCTTACTTAGCTTATTTAAGGTGCCTAACTATGAAGCCTAAGGACTCATGTTTGACTCTACAGGTCCCACATAAGCCAGATGCACAAGGTGTCACAAGTGCACAAGGTTTCACATCTGCACAAGATGGCTCATGCTTCTGGAGTTTGATTGCAGTGGCTGGTGGATGCCAATTTTCTCTCTCCCTGATAAAAAATAATAAAAAAAGATTTTAAAGAGAAAGAGAGAAAGAGAGAAGCCACCATGCATGGTGACACATGCCTTTAATTCTAGCACTGGGGAGGCAAGGTTAGAAGGATCACTGTTAGTTTGAGGTCACCCTAAGAACATAGTGACTTCCAGTTCAGCTTGGATAGAGTGAGAACCTACCTCAAAAAAAAAAATAAAATAAAATAAAATAAAAATTAAAAACAGGGGCTGAAGAGATGGCTTAGCAGTTAAGTACTCGTAAAGCCCAAGGATCCCGGTTTGAAGCTCATTTCCCCAGTATCCAAATAAGCTAGATACACAAGGTGGCACATGCATATGGAGTTTGTTTGCAGTGGCTGGAGGCCCTGGTGTACCCATTTTCTCTCTCTCTGTTGCTGTCAAATAAATAAATAAATAAAAATAAAATACAGAAAGAATAAAAACACAGAGAGAAGCCCAGCTTGGTGGTGCATGCCTTTAAATCCCAGCACCTGGGAGGCAGAGGTAGGCGGATCACTGTGAGTTCAAGGCCACCCTGAGACTACATAGTGATCCCAGGTCAACCTGAGCTACAGTGAGTGACCTTGAAAAACCAAACCAAACAAAACCAAACCAAACCAAAAAAAAAGCCAAAAAACAAAAAAACCCAAAACAAAACAAAAAAAAAACAAAACAAAACTTTGGACAGAAGTACCCTGTGGGGTAGATAATGCTGTGTTCAAAATCCATAGATTGTTACAAGAAAAGTTCAATGCCAAGAGTGTACCTTCCAGTGAATTGTCAGTCAGGGAAGCTCCTGATGCTCCCAAACATCATGGGCTATTGCCAATGCTTTTGGTTGCCCATCAGAAGTAGAGGGTAAGTCCCTATTGCTGAAGAGTCCACACGCTTGGGCTGCAGGTCATTGAGAAATCAAGCTGAAGATAAACTGGAAGCCTCCTCCTTGCTAACTAGCTGTCAGGATGCTGGAAGGATCTATGCAGCCTGTTGTGGGAAAAAAAGTCACCAATGGTCTTAACTATTGGTGGACCCATCTGAAACAGGGACAGTGCTCTCTGAGAGCTTTGCTGGAATGAGTCCTTGTCCAGGGTATGGAAGACCATGACACAATTCACAAGGCTGGTGAGAGAGAAATGCAGCAGTCTTTATCATACAGGAATCAGAAGTATACTGAAAATAGATTTTAGTACAAGCAGAAAAGCACCTGTTGGGAAGGGTGGGAGTCGTGGAATCAGGGACTTGTCTGAAGGACTGAGTTTTGGAATATAAATATGCCTACCTGTAATTGAAAGTACCATAGGCTGATTCATTTCTACTTGCGTTTCTTAGCAGTAACAGGAGGGGGGATAAAAGACTTTATGTTGGGGAAGGAACTAGGCAAGTTGACCACAGAGAAGCAATCATAGCAAGCCAGACACAATTTTTCTAGCTTAACTCCCAGAGCTTCAGATGTCCCTAGAAAAATAAAGTGCCCAAAATGGGGGGATTTCTTCCTCACCTGCAAGTTCTACAGCTGGCCAGCCAGGCTACATGTACCAACTGATGCAATGGTGACATATCTGCTATGAGGAAAATCAACTGCTCTCTTACGGATTTGAGTCCTGATCCACATGAGGAAATTTCTGCTTGGTACTGAAAAGCCTAATCAGAAGCCAATGGCGAGCCAGATGTGGTGGCACACACCTTTGATTCTAGCACTTGGGAGCCAGAGGTAGGCAGATCACCATGAATTTGAGGTCATCCTGGGATTACATAGTCAATTCCAGCTCAGCCTGAGTGAGAGCCTAGAGTGAGAACCTATCCCCCCCCCAAAAGAAAAAGCCTGGGGAGAAACTCTACTAGTGTTGCCTGGCTAAGTGGATATATATATATATATATATATATATATATATATATATATATATATATATATATATATATAAAACAGGTGGCAACATTTTTATTGACA
Organism: Jaculus jaculus; assembly: GCF_020740685.1. NCBI lineage: Eukaryota > Metazoa > Chordata > Mammalia > Rodentia > Dipodidae > Jaculus > Jaculus jaculus. The sequence goes on from NC_059102.1 coordinate 102,833,418, forward strand.
ACTTCCATAATTGTAAACAATATCCTATGGTAATTCCCTCCCTCCCCCCATCTTCCCCTTTGAAACTCCACTCTCCATCATATCCCTCCCCCATGTGCAAGTAAATTTTAAGGAATAAAACAACAAGAAGGGACTGAGGAGCTGCCACAGTGGGCAAGAGCTCTTGTTGTTTAAGCATAAGAACCTGATTTAGATCCCCAGCACCCACATGAAAAGCTAGGCATTGCCAGGCAGTGGTAGGAGGATCACTTGAGTTCAAGGCCAGCTTGACACTACATATTGAGTTCCAGGTCAACCTGAGCTATGAGACCCTACCTCAAAAAACAAACAAAGGGCTGGAGAGATGGCTTAGTGGTTAAGCGCTTGCCTGTGAAGCCTAAGGACCCCGGTTCGAGGCTCCGTTCCCCAGGTCCCACGTTAGCCAGATACACAAGGGGGCGCACGCGTCTGGAGTTCATTTGCAGAGGCTGGAAGCCCTGGCGTGCCCATTCTCTCTCTCTCCCTCTATCTGTCTTTCTCTCTGTGTCTGTCGCTCTCAAATAAATAAATAAAATAAAAAATTAAAAAAAAAAAACAAAGCTAGGCTTGCATGTACATAACCTGTAACTGTAGCACTGAGGGAAGCAACAATGGGAAGATCACTGCTGGTCAGCCAGTCTGAAAAATGGCACAAGTTCCAGGTCCAGTGAGAGACTCTGTCTCAAGGAAATAACTGATAAAGGATATACCATACATACTTACACACACACACACACACACACACACACACACACACACACCAAGCGCTGGATGATGGCTTAGCAGTTAAAGGTGCTTGCTTGCAAAGCCAGATGGCTTGAGTTCAAATCCCCAGTACCTACATAAACCTAGATGCACAAAGTTGTGCATGTATCTGAAGTTTGTGTGCAGTGACTGGAAGCCCTGGTGTGTCCATACTCTCTCTGCCTACCTCTTTCTCACTCTCTTAAATAAATAAAGTGGGTGTGGTAGTTCATGCCTTTAATCCCAGCACTTGGGAGGCAAAGGTAGGAGGATCACTTTGAGTTTGAGGCCAGCCTAAAACTATATAGTGTATTCCAGGTCAGTCTGGGCTAGAGTGAGACCCTACTTCAAAAAACCAAAGATAATTTTTTTTTTAAAGCAACAAACCACCAGGCATGGTAATATACGCCTTTAATCCCAGCACTCGGGGGGCAGAGGTCGGAGGATCGCAGTGAGTTCAAGGCCACCCTGAGACTACATAGTGTATTCCAGGTCAGCCTGGGCTAGAGTGAAACCCTACCTCAAACAGCCAAAAAGCAAACAAACAACAAACCAAAAGGACAAAATACAACAAAAATCCCAGCTGCCTAATGACCATACTAGATTAAACTAGCCTGGGACTGTCGAGTGAGTTCCAGATCAGTGTGGGTTTAGAGTGAAACCCTACCTGGAAAAAAATAAAGAAAAAAAAAAAAAAAGATAATTACTACAACCACCATGGTAGCTTCCCACCAGATTTGAAACAATATACACTTTAAAACTCTTTGTAAACTGGGCATGGTGGCACATGCCTTTAATCCCAGCACTCGGGAGGCATTCCAGGTCAGCCTGGGCTAGAGTGAGACCCTACCTTGAAAACAATAACACAAAAACCTTTTGTATATTACTTTAGCTACATATGTGGGGGTATGCCAGGGTCTCTTGCCATTGCAAATTCATACCCTTCAAGCTTTATATGGATGGCTGGGGAATGACCCCAGGGGGCAGGCTTTGAAAACAAGGGCCTTTACCACTGGGCCATCTCCCCAGCCCCAACAATACACACTTGAGAAGTTATGTGCATATGTATGTGCCTTTAAATCAATCTACACATAAATTGTAGGAGAGCTCAGTTTAGAAGTTACTACTGTGTAAACTTCATTTAAGAAGAACAACTGAAGGCAGGAGTGATGGCACACACCTTTAATCCCAGCACTCGGGAAGCACAGGTAGGAGGACTGTTATGAGTTCAAGGCCACCCTGAAATTACACAGTGAATTCCAGGTCAGCCTGGGCTAGAGTGAGACCCTACCTCAAAACAAACAAACGAAAAAAAAAAAACAAAACTGCAAAGACTGACACTATGGCTTTGCCTGGTCCCTCCCAATCCTGAAAGTGTATTTTGTAGGGTTGGGAAGTAGCTCAGTGATCAAGGTCTTGAATTCAAACCCAACACCCAACATGAACACACGTATGCTCTGAATTAAGTGTTTTATGTGCACCTGCCTCAACCTCTCTATATCTCAAATAAATGAAATAAAGTATTAACAACAAAAGTTAAACGGCCAGGTGTGGTGGCGCATGCCTTTAATCCCAGGACTGGAGAGGCAGAGGTAGGAGGATCACTGTGAGCTTGAGGCCAGTCTGAGACTACATAGTGAATTCCAGGTCAGCCTGGACTAGAATTGAGACTCTGTCTTGAAAAACAAACTTAAAAAACAAAAAAAAAAAAGTGATTTGTGCCTTTCTCTTTTTTTGCGGGGGGAAGGAGGTAGGGTCTCACTCTAGCCCAAACTGACCTTTCTAGCCCAGGATGGCCTCAGGCCTCAAATAGCAGGATCCTGGAGTTGGAAAGATGGCTTAGTGGTTAAGGCACTTACTTGGGAAGCCTAAGAACCCATGTTCAACTCCCCAGAAACCCTAAATAAATAAATAAATAAATTTTTAAAAGTTGGGCATGCGTTGCCAAGGCCCTTGGTTTCCCACCAGGAATAGATGGTAAGACCCTATTGCTGAAGACTCCATATACTTGGGCTGCAAGGCCACTGAGAAATTGTGCTGGATGTGAGCTGATAACCTCCTCCATGTAGACCAGCTGACAGAAAGCTGGAAGAAGCCATTCTGCATGCAGTTCAATGGGAGAAAGAGAAATCACCAATGAAGATAATCATCAGTGGACACTGCAAGCCTTATATTTGGCCAGCCAGGCCAAATGAGCCAATGAGTGCAATAGTGGCACGTCTGTTATGGGGGAAACCAACTGCCCTCTAATTGGACTGGAGGCCCGCTCCATGGGAAGGGAAAACATCCCTGATACTGAAAACTTAAAACAAGGGTAGTCATGAGCCCTAGGGCTATAATCTCTGCTGTTGTCTGGCTAAATGTATATACTATGCTTATCAAACTACCCAGTAAGCACTTCTATTAATGTTCACAACCTATAATGCTACTCTCACTTTTGGTAGAGAATCTTCTCTTTTCAGATGTCAGTGACCTTGGGACGACTCAGAAGGTATCATTGTGATGGAAAGAAATGAACACAGTGCTCAGTACTGCAATATCTCTATCACACCTTCCAAGGCTCAGGGTCTAATGCATAAGAGGTGACGAAAAGAATGTAAGAGCCAAAGGAAGGGCAGGACTCCATACAACATATGCTCCTTCCAGACACAAAATGGCATGGATATCCATGGTCTCACAGTGCCTGACACTACCTGCATAAGACCATCATAAGAGGAGGAAAAGATCATGACATCAAAAGTAAAAGACAAACTGATTGAAATGGGGAGGGGATATGATGGAGAGTGGATTTTCAAAGGGGTAAGTGGGGGGAGGGAGGGTATTACCATGGGGTATTTTTTTATAGTCATGGAAGTTGTTAATAAAAATAAATAAAGGGTTAAAAAAAAAAGCTGGGCATGGTGGCATACACCTTTAATCCAAGCACTCAGGAGGCAGAAGGAGGAGGATCACCATGAGTTTGAGGGCACCCTGAGACCACATAGTGAATTCCAGGCCAGCCTAAGCTACAGTGAGACCCTATCTCAAAAAACTAAAAATAGAGCTGGAGAGATGGCTTAGTGATTAAGCACTTGCCTGTGAAGCCTAAGGACCCCGGTTCAAGGCTCGATTCCCCAGGACCCACATTAGCCAGATCCACAAGGGGGCGCATGTGTCTGGAGTTCGTTTGCAGTGGCTGGAGGCCCTGGTGCACCCATTCTCTCTCTGCCTCTTTCTCTCTCTGTTGCTCTTAAATAAATAAAAATAATTCAAAAAAACTAAAAATAAATTAAAAATGAAATGAGAAATAGGGCTGGGGAGATGGCTTAGCAGTTAAGGTGCTTGCCTATGAAGACTAAGGACCCAGGTTTGACTCACCAGAACTCACATAAGACAGATGCACATGGTGGCATATGTGTTGGGAGTTCATTTGTGATGGCTAGAGGCCCTGGAGTGCTCATTCTCCCTCTCTCTCTCAAATAAATTAAAAAAAATAAATAAAACAAAAAATTAAAAAATCAGGATTCTGATACCTTAGACTTCAGAGTGTTAAGAATTATAGGCATGTTGAGCCGGGTGGCTCATGGTTTTAATCCCAGCACTGGGGAGGCACAGGTAGGAGAATCATGAGTTTAAGGCCACTCTAAGTCTACATAGTGAATTCCATGTGAACATGGGATAGAGTGAGACCCTACCTCAAAAAACCAAAATAAATAAATAAAAAGAATTATGTAGGCATGAGCCATCAGGTCCACCATCTTTCATCTTTTTACATTGATGCTGCATTACTTCCCGAGTTTGCAAATTAACCTCTAGCTCCCCCTACTGGCTATTTGCTGGACCCTTTGGGCCCACATGACTACTGACAATTTTGTCTTCAGAGTTCTCTCCTCTTTCTCTCTCAGCACTCCCTCCTTTCTCCGTTGTTTCTTCCTACCTTTTTTTTTGAGGTAGGGTCTCGCACTAGCCTGGGCTGACCTAGAATTCACTATGTAGTCTTGGAATGGCCTTGAACTCACAGCAATCCACCTACCTCTGCCTCCTGAGTGCTGGGATTAAAGGCATGCACCACCATGGCCAGTTTTTTTTTTGTTTTTTTTTTTGTTTTTTTTTTCAGAGTAGGGTCTCACTCTAGCCCAGGCTGACCTGGAATTCACTATGGAGTTTCAGGGTGGCCTGGAACTCACAGCAATCCTCCCACCTCTGCCTCCCGAGTGCTGGGGTTAAAGGCATGAGCCACCATGCCTGGCTCAAAACTTTTTTTAAAAAGTAGGAAGAAGCGGCCACGATAGTGCACACCTTTAATCCCAGCACTCGGGAGGCAGAGGTAGAAGGATTGCTGTGAGTTCCAGGCCACCTTGTGACTACAGAGTGAATTTAGCCTGGGGTACAGTGAGACTCCACTTCAAAAACAAAAACAAAAAAATAATAATACCAAATAATGTTTTATTTGTGAGGGGGGTATGGGAGGAGGGAGCGGGCATGCCAGGGCCTCCAGCCCCATGTGCCACTTTGTGCATCTGGCTGAACGTGGTTACTAGGGACTTGAACTCAGGCGGCAGACTAAATATGTCCATATCTAATTTTTAAAAAGGTGAAGAGGCTGGAGAGATGGCTTAGCAGTTAAGCACTTGCCTGTAAGGCCTAAGGACTCAGGTTCGAGGCTCAATTCCCCAGGACCCACGTAAACCAGATGCAAAAGGTGACACATGCATCTGGAGTTCCTTTGCAGTGGCTGGAGGCCCTGATGCGCCCATTCTCTCTCTCTCTCAACTAAATAAATAAAAATGAACAAAAACATTTTTTAAAAAAGATGAAGAAAAGCCGGGTGTAGTGGCGCATGCCTTTAATCCCAGCACTCGGGAGGCAGAGGTAGGAGGATTGCCATGAGTTCGAGGCCACCCTGAGACTCCATAGTGAATTCCAGGTCAGCCTGGGGTAGAGTGAGACCCTACCTCGAAAAACAAAAAACATGGGGGTGGGGAGGGAGGGAATTACTATGGGATATATTTTATAATCATGGAAAATGTTAATAAAAAATTAAAAATAAAATAAAATAAAATAAATAAAAAAAAGAAAGAAAAACAAAAAACAAACAAAAAGAAAAGATGAAGAAAAAAATTTCCTAAAAAAACCACAATTTACTTGGCCATGTGTGCTGGTGCACGCCATTAGTCCCAGCACTTGGGAGGCAGAGGTAGGAGGATCAATGAGTTAAAGGCCAGACTGAGACTACACAGTGAATTCCATGTCAGCCTGAGCTAGAGCGAGACCCTACCTCAAAAAAAGGGGGGTGGGTGAGCTGGTTGTGATGATGCATGCTTTTAATCCCAGCACTTGGGAGGCAGAGGTAGGAACATTGTTGTGAGTTCAAGGCCACCTTGAAACTACATAGTGAATTTCAGGTCAGCCTGAGCTACAGCGAGACCCTACCTTGGGAAACAAAATAAATAAAAAGGGGGTGGGTGGGGCTGAAGAGGTGGCTCAGCAGTTAATGGTGCTTGCCTGCAAAGCCTAATGACCTGGGTTCAATTCCCTAGTACCCATGTAAAGCCAGATGCACGAAGTGGTGTACGTGTCTGGAGTTTGTTTGCAGTGGCTGGATAACATGGTGCACCCATACTCACTCATTCTGTCTGAAAATGAATACATTAAGAAAAAAAAAGGCACTTGGGGGCCTGGAGAGATGGCTTAGTAGTTAAGGAACTTGTCTGCAAAGGCCTAAGGACCCATGTTCTATTCTCTAGATCCCACATAAGCCAGACGCAGAAGGTGATGCAAGCAAGCATGCAAGGACCCACACAAGCCAGGGGCAGATGCCTCCAGCCACTGCACATGAATTACAGACGCATGTGCCCTCCTTGTGCATCTGGCTTACGTGGGTCCTAGAGAACCAAACTGGGACCCTTTGGCTTTGCAGGCATATGCCTTAACTGCTAAGCAATCTCTTCAGATTTATTTATTTATTCATTTATTTTTGAGGTAGGGTCTCACTCTGGCTCAGGCTGACCTGGAATTTACTACATAGTCTCAGAGTGGCCTTGATCTCACAATTCTCCTACCTCTGCCTCCCAAGTGCTGGGATTAAAGGTGTGTACCACCTTGCCCGGCTGTTTTTATTATTTATTTATTTATTTGAAGGAGGGAAAAAGGCAGAGAGGGAGGGAGGGAGGGAGGGAGAATGGGTACACCAGGGCTTCCAGCCACTGTAAACAAACCCCAGATGCATGCCGCCACTTTATGCATCTGGCTTACTTGGGTGCTGGGGAATTGAACCAAGGTCCTCTGGCTTTGCAGGCAAATGCCTTAACCACTAAGCCTTCCCTCTAGCCTTTTATTTATTTTTTTTGTTTTTCGAGGTAGGGTCTCACTCTGGCTCAGGCTGACCTGGAATTCACTATGTAGTCTCAGGGTGGCCTCGAACTCATGGTGATCCTCCTACCTCTGCCTCCCAAGTGTTGGGATTAAAGGCGTGCACCACCACGCCTAGCTCCTGTTTTTGTTTTTTGAGGCAGGGTTTTACTCATGCCCAGGCTGACCTGGAATTCACTATGTAGCCTCAGGGTGACCTTGAACTCACAGCAATCCTCCTACCTCTGGAGTGCTGGGATTAAAGGTGTGTGCCACCACACCCAGCTTCCTCCCCCTCATTCCCATTTTTGAGGCAGCGTCTCATTCTAGCTCCGGCTGACCTGTAACTCACCCTGCAATCCTAAACTAACATGGCAATCCTTCTGCCTCAGCTTTCTGAATGCTGAGATTAAAGTGTGTCCCATCACACACTGCTTCTTGGTGACTGAGACAAGTTCCCAGGTAGCCCAGACTGGCCTCAAACTTGTTATGTAGCCAGGCTGGCCTTCGAACTCCTAGTCAATCCCCCTGCAGCCTCTCCAGCACTGGGATTCAGGCTTGTTAACTGTACCCCGACGGGCAGTTAGCATCCCTAGTAGTGCTACGGACAGAAAACATGGCCAACAACCATCTTAAAATATTTCCCTCACGTGTGTCCGTATGGGCACCATCATGGCTGGCTCCCAACCACTCCTCTCTGGCCTACTGAGGTCTGGTGTCTTCCTTTGGTTTTCAGGCTTTACTCCTTGGTTAGCAGGCTCCATGCTATGAGGTCTGGGGGAAGGCAGAACTTCGTAGCTTGAAGCATGTGGCAGAGCACAGTTCCAGCTTATCCTGGCTGGAGAGGTGACAGCAGTGTAGGGACAGAGGACAAGGGAGCCTCCAAGAGGGAAGTCCTAGTATCTCCTTCAAGTTCACACCCAATGGTCTAATTTTCTTCCACGTGGCCCTAGCCCAGTACTTGGAGACCAAACCTTTAATACCTGAACCTTTGAGACACACACTAAGATCCAAATCATCACACCTGGAAAGCAAAGAAGTCTCATTTCCATTTCTCTGACCAGACTAATGAGCAACAGCCCATTATGTAAAAATGGACACAAGAAAAGTTTAAGATGGCCGTTGGGGGCTGGAGAGATGGCTTAGCGGTTAAGCGCTTGCCTGTGAAGCCTAAGGACCCCAGTTCGAGGCTCAGTTCCCCAGGTCCCACATTAGCCAGATGCACAAGGGGGCACACGCATCTGGAGTTCGTTTGCAGAGGCTGGAAGCCCTGGTGCGCCCATTCTCTCTCTCTCCATCTGTCTTTCTCTCTGTGTCTGTTGCTCTCAAATAAATAAATAAAATAAAAAATTTAAAAAAAAAAAGATGGCCGTTGGCATGTTTTCTTCCTGTACATAGCACTAAAGATGCTTCCACCCTGGGTGTACAGCACAGTAAACATGTGATTCTGAGCTCAGATAAATATCTTTGTAATTTTTTTTTTCACTTTGTCAGGGAATGGTGGTGCATACCTTTAAACTCAGTACACACAAGGCTGGCACAGGAGGATCACTGCAAGTATAAGAGCAGCCAGGGCTACACAACACCCTGTCTCAAACCTGGACGTCCTCCAAAAAGGAGTGGCACCAAAAAAAAAAAAAAAAAAAAGAGTCAAAGCCGGGTGTGGTGGCGCACGCCTTTAATCCCAGCACTCGGGAGGCAGAGGTAGGAGGACTGCCGTGAGTTTGAGGCCACCCTGAGACTCCATAGTGAATTCCAGGTCAGCCTGGGCTAGAGTGAGACCCTACCTCAAAAAACAAAAAAATAAAGAAAATCCTTTCATGACCTGGCTGAAGGGACTGCTGGCAGGAAGGGGGACACCATAAAGTCCACAAAGCCCTTCTGTGACAATACTTTACTAGAAAGTGGCTGGAAAATGGGAACAGGGGCAGAATTCCATAGAAGCCTGAGGTCCAAGATGGGTCCACCACACATCCCCTCAGTAACCTTTTTCTAAGCATGTTCCATAGTACCTGAGGCCCATATAAAACCTGACAGTAAGGGTGGGTGTCGTGCAAGCCTTTAATGCCAATATTCAGGAGGCAGAGGTAAAAGGACCACTGTAAGTTCGAGCCCAGCCTGGGAAGAGAGTTCTATGATAGGCTGGGTTAGTGCGAGACCCTACCTTAGGGAAAAAAAAAAAAAATCCCACAAATAAACACCTCAGAGTAAACAGGTGACAGCTAGGCATGGTCGTGGTACACATACCTATAATCCCAGCACTTGGGAAGTAGAAACAGGAAGGTTCAAGGTCATCCTTGGTTACACAATGAGCTCAAGGCCAACCTGGGCTACATGAGACTGACTCAAAACCCACAAAGAGCAATGTTTTTAATTCTTCATTTCCTTCAGACAATGGAATATGGCACAAGCACCAATGCTATTTATGACCTGGTATTCCACTATTTTAGGAAAGGCTAGTTCCAGTCCCTGTCTACATTTAATTCTTTAGGAAGCTTCCTTGAGTTGCTTCAGCACATTGAATCTCCGATCATGTAGGTCATGGTGAATTACAATCTGACTTAGTCTACAGCATCGGTACAAGGACTAGCTGTAGCCGCTTGTCCTGGAAGCAACAAGTGCCACGTGGCAGAGAGGCGGGCACAGTGCTGGTGGGTCTTCGCTGCATGGGAGGATGGTGTGACTCAGCAGCCTGCTTTTTTCAGCTACAGCCTCGAACAGGTGGTGGAGAGCACCCCTGTGGGCACTGTACAAAGAACAGCAAGGGTCTACGGTCCCAGCAGCTCAGCAACGGTGCTCACTTCCCAGGGTCCACTGCAGCTTCTTTCAGCCACTCATCCAAAGTGGATGCGGACAAGACCTATCATTAACCCAGTTTATGTCAAAGCTGGTCGACTTACCTGCCCCTCCCCTTCAGCCACCCTCCCTTCCCCCACAAGGGCGCCGCACTACTTCCCCTGGGCATAGCTACCTTCGGCTGGAGTCCGGGGCAACCAATCTTGCACCTGAGCTGAGGAGCTGAAGCGCATGCTCTCAGTGCTTGCATCTGTGCCTCTAACCTCTAGCAATCCCAGCCTAACTTCAATTGTTTAGGGTTTCTTCCCGGCAGCCACTCGGCTACACATATTCAAGCCACTCTGCACTGGAATAATATTTATTTTCCTTGGCAAAAAGTCAAGTGCTACATTTTTAAAAACAGAAAATCTCAAACAATCAAACATTACCCATCACAGAAGAGGGTCTGGCAGACAGTACAAAACAGCCTACTTAAATTTTTTTTTTCCTTTTAATATACAAGTCAGTTTAAAATGATAGAAGTTCTGTGAGAACTAAGAAATCTACAGCCTGTAGTTGAATAGAAAAAAATTAAGACAAAAGATTTATAGCATCCAGCATTTTGCTTAATTTCCTGTTTATAGCACCTATTTCTCTAGGTTAGAAGACGAGACTTCCAGAACCTGTGCATATGCCAAGTTAGGGTGGGCTTGAAATTTCCTTTCCCAGCACTCCCGTCATTATAAGAAGGGGACTCTCTTATACTCAGAGAAACTGGGGATAGTTGGGAGAGCAACTAAGAGATTGGGGTGCAGGACTATGACTTCCTTTCCCCAGGATGGGATACTGATGAGTAAGCACCACATGTGCTTAGAGGACTGTGGGTGGGAAAAGGTGTCACTTTTGACATGATGCATTTAAAAAGCAGGGAACAACTGGATAGTACAGTCAGTTACCTGTAAGTTTAAAAACCTCAGACTAAACACAGTTCAAAGGCAGAACAGGCAAATTTACTAAACATATCTATGCTGTTACATGCACGATGATGCTTGCTACAAGCCACCTCGTCACCATCCCAGGGATGAGCCAACAGCAAGGAGGACAGGTGGCTTCAATCCTAAACCTCACTGCACTGAGCAAACAAATACTCCACACGTGAAGCACTCACTATACACAGAAAAACCCCTCATGACTACACCATCCTGGAAAGAGCCCAATTTAAAAAACACAGGGAGACTGGAAACAGCAAAGCCAAAGACACTCATATAGGGATCTTAGCAGATTTGACACCTCCAGCCCCAGGGCCACGAGATGCCAGATGGAGCCCTAAGGGGAGGGAGGTTGGAAGGCGATTCTCTTTACCTAGTCCTATGAAGCCTTGGAAGGCTCCAGAGCCACACACAGGTGTTCTCACTTGGGGGACACGGGGGTGGGAAGACAGGTAGTGCTGGATCACTTTGGAGTCCTGGCACAGAAGGCTCCAGCAGCCTGCAATCTAACTCAAAGGTGTTCCTGGTGGTGAATTTGTTTCTCTTTGTTTCTACTTCCTATAATCATGTTAGACTTTAAAAAACAAGATACAGGCTAGTCCCAAAGCTGGACTCTGAATAAAGTTGTTTCTTTTATAAATACTTTAATTACAAGTAATCCTCACTCCAGGTAATCTCAGTGACACAGTACCACAGGCACACAAGTTCACACACACACACGCGCGCGCACACACACAAGGCTCCCAAACTTTCACAGAAAGTCTGACAGCTACCACATAATTTATAAAGGAGCCCTACCTCTCAAGAGTGAAGTAAGGGTGAGAATGACTAGGTCATTTCAGCCTGAAGAAGCCAGAGAGGGGAGAGTGTGTGTCACTTAAAGAAAAAAACAACTAAGGACTCAAAATGTTTGAGAAACCAGGAAGAACTACTACAGTAAAATTCTGATTACTGAAAGGGAAAACAAATATAAACAACAAAAGCCCAAGGGGGGGAGGGAGCTTCTTCCTATTAATTGCCTACACCATGGGCAAACAGGTTGTTCCCACTAAAATTGGAAAGCCCTACACACTTGGGGAAAATTAAAAGACAAAACAAAGAAACTGAGGGTAGAAGTTAGTGTAAATCTGCATTTTGGAAGAAAGTTAGGTGTCATTAACTCCAGAGCCCAGCATAGTTTCCATGGAGCCCTGAAGGGAGGGGACCTCCTGCCACAAAGAGTTTCGTTCCCGACGAGTCGTAGCAGTGGGTGTAAACAGCATTGGGGAAGAAATCAATGTCCGAAAAGTAATTCCTCCAGGTTTCATCATGATTCTATGAGAAGAGAAAGAGATTATTAGCACCTTCAGGACGTGAAAAGGAAGGGCAGGAATGTAAGTGTAACTGTACGTACACTACAACGTGATGTCAGAAAATTGGCTGTCATGGGAACTGGACCTCATTTTCTAACTAAACACAAGAAGGAACTCATTAGGATGAAGAACTGCCACACAAAAAGCAATTCTTCACAAGACAGCTGGAACCCAACTCATAAATTTAACTCACTGGTGCCAATAGCAGGTGGTTCCTTATCCTTCAAGCTCTATTACCCTTGGAGGAAATCCTATGTCAACCAGTGTATGTTACTGGGCCACTTTTTTTTTGACCCTTGGATAGGATATACCTATATAATCCAGGCTGGTCTTGGATTCAAGATCTTCTTGACTCCGCTTCCTAACACTGTAATCTGCTAAAATTGTAAGCAAGCATTTGCTACAGCTTGTTTATCCCCTCCTCCACCACATAGGCAATAGGTATCCACAAGTGCATGAGGGAAAGTGCCTTTCTCTGTTCCAAGGAGTTTCTCTAACTAGTGTGAGCAGATGGTATGCCAGCACAGGTAGGGGTGGGAAGTAGAGGGAGGACAAGTGTTCCGTCACGGTCCAGCAACCATCTCAGGTGGTACTCACCAGCCAGCCTTTGCCAGTGGTTAGTTTCAGATTCTCCCCTGCTAGTCTGGGCTTGGACCCATAGCAAGCTGAATGCCTCTCTTCCAGAAATCTCTGAGCTCGGATATCATAGAACAGCAGGGAGCCCTGCCCTGTGCCCACAGTGATGATGTGTTCATAAAAACTCACTGACCGGATCCCTGAGAGAAAAGCATAGGGCAATCAGAGGGCGAGTATGTGCTTTGCAGTCAGCTAGCCTGAGTTTCTCCAATACTGAGTTGCACAGTACCCCAAATATCAGTGTGAGTGTGTGGTGGTTTGATTCACGTGTCCCCCATAAACCTAAGTGTTCTGGATGCTAGGTTCCCCGGCTGTTGGCAATTGGAAATCAAAGCCTCCTGAAGGCAGTGTATTGTTGGAGGCAGGCTGATGGGTGCTATAGCCAGTTCTCCATGCCAGTGTTTGGCACACTCCTGTTGCTACTGTCCATCTTATGTGGGCCGGAGGTGATGTCCACCCTCTGCTCATGTCATTATTTTCCCTGCCATGGAGCTTTCCCTCGAGACTGTAAGCCAAAATAAACCTTTTGTTTCCACCAGCTGCTCTTAGTTGGGTGATTTCTACCAGCAATGTGAACTGGACTGCAACCGTGAAGTGACATTGCTGCTACAAACCAGATGGCTTTGGCCTTTTTGGAGCTGATATTCAAGAGGAACGTGGAAGGCCTTGAAACTTTGGCCTAAGAGATGCCTTGCAGTGCTATAAGTACAGCTTGATGGGCTATTCTGGTCAGAGTTGAAAGACCTGAAGGCAGTAAGAACTATGGACTGTGAGGTTTGACTAATGAGGGTGAGGAAGAGCATTGCTTGGACTGGGGTAGCAGTTTGTGAGAAACTTGCTGTTATGACTATGTCTTAAGAAGTTGTGCAGGGTTGCTTTGCATAGAAATGAAGTGGTGTGAGCATAGGGATATGGCACAGAAAATAAAAATGAAATTTTTGGGCCTAAATGCTGCCTGTTCACCTGCAAATTGTTTGAGAGATTACAACCATTGAGATTGGGCCAGCTGACCTGCACTGGGGCAACAGGAAGAATATAGACTCTTTTGAAGGAGCCTGAGTGCTTAAGGAGTGTCCTATTCTTCAAAGTCTGCTTTAGTCCCTCCTGGGCTAACAAACTGGCACCCTACCTGGTTTTGTGGAGTATAAGAAATTCAGGAAGGAGAGGGTCACTGAGTTTGCAACACAGTCTTGTGTTTTGGAAATGGCCATGGGCAGTGTGAAGCAGGTTTGCTGGATGCCTGTATGGACACCCCATGGGGCCATGAGGATGAACCGTGGATTGCAGTGCAGACCCAGTGGAGATGCCAGGGCCATGAGATGGCTGCTAAGGAAAGCTGCTGGCCCCAATGAATTTTTCCAGGACTGAGTGAGTAGCCTAGCTGGAGGGGTGGAATTGGAATGCCAGAGACTTGTTGCTGGTTAGAGTTATCTAACTGAGAGATTTGTCACCAACTAGAGTTGTTGGACATGGAGCTACAGAGTTTGGTATATGCTCTGTTTAAATCATGTATTGCTGGAGTATGTCTTTGCTATGCCTAATGCCATGAATGTTTATTCTGTGCCAGTATGGGTTTTGGGGGGAATTTTTTTGGTATTATGGCTCAGTTAAAAGACCTTGGATTATGTTTGAACATCACAGGAATTGATAAAACCTATGGGGACTTTTAAAGTTGGACTGAAGGCATTATATTTTACATCATGTATGGATATCAGTTTATGGGGGCCAGGGGCGGAATGTGGTGGTTTGATTCAGGTGTCCCCATAAACTTAGGTGTTCTGCATGCTAGGTTCCCCAGCTGATGGCAATTGGAAATTAAATCCTCCTGTAGGCAGTGTATTGTTGGGGGTAGGCTTATGGGTATTATAGCAAGTTTCCCCTTGCCAGTGTTTGGCACATTCTCCTGTTCTTGTTGTCCACCTTATATGAGCCAGGGGGTGATGTCCACCCTCTGGTCATGCCATCATTTTCCCCTACCTACCATCATGGAGCTTCCCCTCGAGCCTGTAAGCCAAAATAAACCTCTTTTACTCACAAGATGCTCTTAGTTGGGTGATTTCTACCAGCAATACGAATCCGGACTGCAACTGAGTGCTATTCCAATGTAAGTACAACTAATGGTTGCATCATTTCCTTTCCTTTCCCCCTCACTTCTGTATTTCTTGACTAGGCCAGATTACTGTTGATTTTTGTTCAAAGAACTATGTATGTCTGGAACTCCTTGACTTCTCCTGAGTAGCTGTGAACTCATCTTTTGTAATTCTGAGCTCTTCTCCACCATAGTTAAGAACCTATACTGCCATTACAATGCAAGGTCTTTATTTGGCAGTTATTTAAAGCAGGTCACCACAATGCTGGATCATAGGGAAGATGCATCTGATGGACCTGTGAATCACTAATTCCAGGCAATCTTGGGCTAGAGTGAGACCCTACTTTGAAAAAAAAACAAAACTAAAACAGCCAGTAACAACCCCAAAACAAAAGCCTGTTTTGCAGTATCTGCATAGGAATAAACACTAGTTGAAAAGAAAGAGGCTAAATTATAGTTCATACTAGGTTTCTCAGGATAACATTTTTGCATGTGAAAGGACAAAGAGCAAGTTAAATTGGATGATCTGGAATTTGGTCTCTGGCTATTTCCTCATCAAGCTATGTGATTCTGGGTGAATAGCCACTCTGTGCCTCAGGGGAGGCTAACAACAACCCCACCCCCAACTCCTAGGTAGAGCCTTACTCTAGCCCAGGCTGACTGGAACTCAACGCAATCCTCTTACCCCTGCTGAGAGTAAGGCATGCTTCACCATGCCCAGCAACACTAACTTTTCTGTCTCACAGGATTCTTTGCAGGATGACTGTATCATCAGAAAAAGGTATCCCATAACTTTAAAGGATAGCATAAATTCTCTTTTTATTGTTTGTTTGTTTCTTTGATTCTTTATTTTTCAAAAGTAGTATTTAGCTGGGCATGGTGGCACACACCTTTAATCCCAGCACCCCAGAGGTAGAGGTAGGGGGATCATGGTGAGTTCAAGGCCACCCTGAGACTACATAGTGATCCCAGGCTTCTATAGGTGCATACCTGTCTGTGGTATCTGAAGTTGCTGCCATACACAGGTATTTACATTTTTCTCTTGTCATGAACTACTTCCATGTGCTACATATAGATTACTATTCTTGTCTGGAAAACAGCTCAGAAACCCAAGGTCAAAACCCATTCACGATGTATCAGTACTGACCACTGCCTCGCTCCCTGGAGCAGACCGACTTGACATTGTATGATGGCTGTCGTGGATCCAAGAAAGAGACATGAGCTTGAGAGCCCACGGCATAAACTGACCATTCACTACCATAGGCCAGACATACATTCTCACGGCAATATGGCAGTTTGGTGGACAGGAGCTAAAACAGAAAGGAGAGATATGACCATGGCAGAAGTAGACAACATAAAACAAGGCACTATTAGACTTCCCTGTCTGTGGCCTTCCCTCATACAAGACACTTAAAATGGAGACAAAGGCAAATCCTAGTGGGGTGTGGTGGTGCACACCTCTAATCCCAACACTTGGGAGGCAGAGGTAGGAGGATTACTGTTGAGTTGGGGGCCACCCTGAGACTACATAGTGAATTCCAGGCCAGCCTGGGCTAAAGTGAGTCCCTACCTAGAAAAAACAAAACAAACAAACAAGCAAACAAAAAAGGCAGAAACCCTAATTAATTAAATAACTCTGATTAGAAAAAGTAGTTTGGGGGCTGGAGAGATTGCTTAGCAGTTAAGCGCTTGTCTGTGAAGCCTAAGGACCCCGGTTTGAGGCTCGATTCCCCAGAACCCACGTTAGCCAGATGCACAAGGGAGCACATGTGTCTGGAGTTCGTTTGCAGAGGCTGGAGGCCCTGGAGTGCCCATTCTCTCTCTCTGCCTCTTTCTCTGTCTGTTGCTTTCAAATAAGTAAATAAACAAAAATAAATAAATAAATAAAGTAGTTTGGGAGCTAGAGAGATAGCTTAGTGGTTAAAGCACTTGCCTGAGAAGCCTAAGGACCCAGATTCAATTCCCCAGTACCCACTTAAGCCAGATGCACAAGGTGGTGCATGTGTCTGGAGTTTGTTTGCCACCCTGAGACTACAGAGTGAATTCCAGGTGAGCCTGAGCTAGTGTGAGGCCCTACCTTGAAAAACCAAAAAAAGAAAAAGTACTTCAGGTATAATTAGAATGGCAGAAAATGCCAAGGCTTACAGGTTATTTCCAGGAATAACTGAAGAGCACAAAAACCAAGGGTTCAGCCTATTTTGTCTGCAGGATGAGCCACTACCCTACTTAGTGCTCTTCAGATAAAGGGACTGACTTCTGGATACCTTTAGCCCAACTTCCCAACTGACTGGATGTTAACTGTTCACTTCAGAAAACATAACCAATAGGGTTGGCTTTACCCCAGATAAACAGAATCAGCCTTAATTGTTGATCAGCAACTCTATAGTCCATGCACACTGCACATAAAACATTACGTAAAGTCAGTGGAGCTCAACGCTGCTGTGACATAAAGGAATCATTGGGGCTCTACATTCAGCAAGAGGCCCTGTCTCAAAGAAGCCAGTAAGAGATCCTGTCTCAAAGTAGGTGGATGGTGCTAGGTGAGGACAATGCCAGAGGTGGTCCACTAGTCATCTCACACCACCACACACAGGAACATGCACACGCCACACATGGGCAGGGAGAGAAAAAAGAGAGGGAAAAGAAAAAACAAGAACATTATCTTATATATTATTTGCCAGTGGTTCCTAACATTTAAGTTTTCCCACCTTTGGGGGTGGGAAGATGGCTCAGCAGATAAATGGACTTACTTAAGCCTGCTGGCTGGGGATCTATTTCCCAGTACCCATGTAAAACCAGATACAGAAAGTGGCACTCGCATCTGGGGCTTGTTTACAAGAGGCTCTGGCATGCCCACACTCTCCTCTCTCCCTCCTTTCTGTGCTCACAAATAGAGGGACAAAGAGAATGAATGGGCATGCCAGGGCCTCCAGCCACTGCAATCAAAGTCCATGTGTGCGCCCCCTTGTGCATGTGGCTAATGTGGGTCCTGGGGAATCAAACGTGGATCCTTTGGCTTTGCAGGCAAATGCCTTAACTGCTAAGCCATCCCTCCAGCTTGAGAGTACTTTTTTGTTTGTTGTTTTTCAAGGCAAGGTCTCACTGTATCCCAGGCTGACCTGAACTCCTTCCATAGCCCCAGGCAGGTGATCCTCCTATCTCAGCTGGTATGAAAGGCTTGTGCCACCATGCCTGGCAGAATGAGAGCATTTTAAACATGTTTACCACACCTTAGACAATGTATTTTCAGCTTTCCAGAGATGAAAGTAGCCATCCAGAGATACTGCTCCCAATTCCTACAAGAGCAATGAAAAACAGTTTATAATACAATGTAGAGCAAATTAAAGTACCACAGTTAGCAGAGAAAGACCCTGGGAATTGGAGATTCTCGCGTGCATGTGTGGAATGACTTCTGGGTGCTGATCCTCACCTTCTACCTTGTTTAAGGCAGTCACTCTCAGTTTTCACTGTATTGCATTGTTGGCCTAAGCTTCCAGACAATTCTCCTGTCTCACTCCAGGCACTTATATACTATTTATTTATTATTAGTGTATGTGTGTATGCTTTGGTTTTTCAAGATACAGACTCACTCTAGCCCAGGCTGATGTGGATGGAATTCACTATGTAGTCTCAGGGTGGCCTTGAACTCACAATGATCCTCCCTTTGCCTTGTGAGTGCTGGGAATTAAAGGGGTATGCCACCATGCCCAGCTTTTTTTTTAAAGTATCTTATTTGTTATTGGAGAGAGAGAAAAAAATGGCACACCAGAGCCTCTAGCCACTGCAAACGAACTCCATACGCATGGATCACTTTGTGCATCTGGCTTATGTGGGTACTGGGGAACTGAACCTGGGTCCTGTCCTTAAGGCTTCTCATGCAAGCACCATAATCACTAAACCATCTCTCCAGCCCCTTGCTCTTATTTAATTCATTAATTTATTTATTTACATTTTTTAGTTTTTTGCTTTTTGAGGTAGGGTCTTACTCTACCCTAGAATGACCTGGAATTCTCTACTCTTAGGATGATCTCAAACTAACAGCAATCCCCCTACCTCTGCCTCCTGAGTGCTGGGATTAAAGGCATATGCTACCATGCCCATTTTTTTTTTTTTTTTTTTTTTTTTTTTTGAGGTAGGGTCTTGCTCTAGCCCAGGCTAACTTGGAATTAGTCTCAGGCTGGCCTCAAACTCACAGCAATTCTACTACCTTGGCCTCCGGAATGCTGGCATTAAAAGTGTGCACCACCATACTTGACTTGTCTAGGGTGGCCTTGAACTCATGGTGATCTTCCTACCTCTGCCACCCAAGTGCTGAGATTAAAGGCATGCCCTACCATGCCTGGTTCATGCCCGGCTTTTTAAATTTGTGCATGCATGCGTATGTGTACATACATGCATAGATGTTTGAGTGGTATGTGCATGCCACTGTATGTGTGTGGAAGCCAGAGGACAATTTTCGGAAGGGTCCTTGCAATTCTACCTCATTTGAGGTAGAAACCTGACCTCTTTTTTGTTTGTTTGTTTTTTGTTTTTCATGGTAGGGTGTCACTCTAGCTCAGGCTGACCTGGAATTCACTATGTAGTCTCAGGCTGGCCTCGAACTCATGGCAATCCTCCTACCTCTGCCTCCCGAGTGCTGGGATCAAAGGCATGTGCCACCACGCCCAGCCGAAACCTGGCCTCTTAATCTTGCTCTACTGTTGTTCTTTTTGCTGTGCTCACCAAGAGCTTCTGGGAGATTTTATCTGTCTCTGCCTTCCATCTCGTCACCATAAGTGCTGTGGCTACAGAAGCCCACCACAGATTTTGCTTCTGATATGTGGTGTGGGGATCAAACTTGGGTACTCAGGCTTGAGTGGTAAGCACCTTACCCATTGAGCCATCACCCCAACCCCAGCATCTGGCTTTTTATGTGAGTTCTGGATTTATGCTTGAGTGGCTAGCTTCAGAAACTGAGCCTTCTCAGCCAGGTGTAGTAGCGTACACCTTTAATCCCAGAATTTAGGAGGCAGGAGGATTGCCCTGAGTTCAAGGCTACCCTGAGACTATATAGTGAGTTGCAGGAGATCCTATCTTAGGGGGAAAAAAAAAATTGAGCTATTTTCTCAAGCCAATGTTGGGAATTTTCTTGTTCGTCACTCCTATCCCATTCCCATGATGACCACAGCAAGGGTGATAGTAATTATCAGCCTATAACCTCATTCTATGGCCTGCAAGTTAATACATTAAATTCTAAGAAGCAAGCCGGGCATGGTGGCACACGCCTTTAGTCCCAGCATTTGGGAGGCAGAGGTAGGAGGATCACCGTGAGTTCAAGGCCACCCTGAGATGACAGAGTTAATTCCAGGTCAGCCTGGACCAGAGTGAGACCCTACCTCGAAAAAAAAAAAATTCTAAGAAGCAAGTCTAAGCTTGAACACAGCAATCATGGTTCAAAAAGTCCTTACGAAGACAAGTGAAGTACTGCACACCTTTAACCCTAGTACTCAAGAAACTGAAATAATTGGAACACTCTGAGTTCAAGGTCAGCATGGGCAAGAGTAAGACCCTACCTAAAAACAAAACAAAACAAACTTATCTGTCATGGTGGCACACACCTTTAATCATAGCACTTAGGAGGCACAGGTAGGAGGACCGCAGAGAGTTCAAGGCCAGCCTGGCTACAGAGGGAGTTTCAGGTCAGCTTGGGCTACAATAACACCCTACCTTGAAAAAAACCAAAAGAATGTACTTACTATGCCATGATTCAGCTGACATGCAAGGGAATGGCAACTTTCATAATCTCAGTGTAGTTGCTCTAAGTGTGGCGAATCTACAATTAGCCAGAAACATGACGGGAGCAGTGCAACAACCCGCAACTGCTGCGCTGGTCTGGCTGGCAGAAGCCGTTCTCCTTTTCTAGTCTGCACCCACATTCTTACATTCTAATTACGCTTCAGTGTCAGGAGTTCTGATCAGTGATTAGGGAAACATGATGGCAAATGCGAAGGAAAGGTGGCAGAGAAGAAATGTTAAAAACATTGCTTTTAGAGCGAAGTATGAAAATCACACCCAAAATAGAGGACCCAAAATGTGTAAATGAGGGACAGTCAAATGAGTGGCCCTGGGGAAACTATGAGGCTGACCACAAATATGATCCAACCACAGAAATACTTCAGAGATCAATCTACAGGTGGGTTTCACAGCCTGGTATAATTTCTCACCAGCACCCTCAGCCTTTAAGAGGGGCTCTATGGGCTTATAGCCAAGTTGTGCAGCAGGCTGCATGACAGAGGAAAGCACCTCCTAAGAAACAAGCCAAGAGCAGGCTTCTGCAATCCTTTGCTGAATTCATACCTTGTTCTTGCTGTTGAAGGCCAGAGCCCGGACCTTGCAGTTGTCAGGATTGGTATCCTCTTTGGGGATGTCCTTTAAGGCCTTGTGAGTGATGTGGGCATACACAGGGACCCGTGACACATTGTGTCTTGCATCACTTTTGGTCAACACATCCTCTGTTACCTCCCAGAGCCCCATAGAACCATCACGGGAACCTGCAGGGTAGGAAATTCACAGCTGTCAGGTACATTCAACACTCCATGGGACAACCCCAGAAGCCAACATGGGTTTTTCTTAGTTCTTATCATCATCCTCGCTGACACTACAGCATGGCCAGGTGGCCCACGACACACACTGGAGTCTGCTTTGTTGCTGAGGTTACTGATGTGAGCCACCATACCCAGTTTAGACTTCTCTAGAAAAACACCACTTCAGGGCTAGAGAGATGGCTTAGAGGTTAAGGCATTTGCCTGCAAAGCAAAAGGATCCCAGTTCAACTCTGCAGGACCCACATAATCCAGATGTACAAGGGGAACGCATGAATCTGGAGTTTGTTTGCAGTGGGTGGAGGGCCTGGCATGCCCATTCCCTCCCTCTCCCTCTCTCTTTCTCTCTGCCTCTATCTCTCAAATAAATAAATAAAATACATTAAAAAAAAAAAAAAAAACCACTAGGAGCCATTAGCCAACCAAATGTTTCAAGGCTAGCCTAGTGCTACAGACTGAGTTCCAAGTCAGCCTAGGCTAAAGTAAGACCCTACCTTCAAAACAAAACCAAACAGGGATGGAGAGGTGGCTGGCAGTTGCCTGTGAAGCCTAAGGACCCCGGTTCAAGGCTTGATTCCCCAGGACCCACATTAGCATTAGCCAGATGCACAAGGGTGTGCATACATCTGAAGTTCGTTTGAAGTGGCTGAAGGCCCTGGCATGCCCTTTCTCTCTTTGTCGCTCTCAAATAAATAAATAAAAATAAACAAAAAAACTTAAAAGAACAAAAGGAAGCCAAGCATGGTGGCACACACCTTTAATCCCAGCACTCAGGAGGCAGAGATAGGAGGATCACCATGAGTTCTAGGCCAGCCTGGACTAGAGTAAAACCTTACCTCAAAAAAAAAAAATAAATAAAATTAAAAAAATAAATAAATAAAAACAAAAGGACTGGAGAAATGGCTTACCAGTTAAGGCACTTCCCTGCAAAGCCTAAGGTCCCAGGTTCAATTCCCCAATACTCACCTAAGCAGATACACAAGTGGTACATGCACGGGGAGTTCATTTGCAGTGGCTACAGGCCCTACATACACAGTCTCTATCTGTCTCTTTCTGTCTCTCTCAAATAGATAAATAAATAAATGTTACAAAATGTTCTCAAACAGGTGTAGTACCTTATGCCTATAATCCCAACACTTGGGGGGCTGAGACAAGAAGATTGTTAAAGTTTGAGGTCAGCATTGATGACATAATGAGTTCTAGGCCAGCCTTGGCTACAGTGTGAAATCCTTTCTCGAAAACAAAAAAAAGAGGGCTGGAGAGATGGTTTAGCGGTTTAGCACTTGCCTATGAAGCCTAAGGACCCTGGCCTTAACTCTCCATAAGCCAGATGCACAAGGTGGCACATGCATCTGGAGTTCATTTGCAGTGGCTGGAGGCCCTGATATGCCATTCTCTCTGTCGCTATCAAATAAATAAATAAATAAATACAAAAAAAAAAAAAGACATGGAAAAAGGAGAAGACTGAGAATATGGTTCAGTGAGTGAAGAGCTTCCTTGAAAGCAAAAGGACCTGAGTTCAATGCTCAGTACCCATGTAGAATGTCAGGTATGGCAGTGAGTACCTATAATCTCAATGCTGGAGAGGTGGAGACAGGAGGAAATGGAACTTCCAAGTTAGCCAGGCTAGTGTAACTGAGGAGCTCCAATCTAATCAGAGACTATCTCAAAAGAGAGAGGTGTATGGCACTTCTTTAGGATAGCGCCTACAATTGCCTCTGCATACACAGATTATACCTGCACCTATACATATGCACCCATCCACATATGCACACACACACGTGTGTTAAGTAAAAAAGATGGGGGGCCTGAGGATGCAGCTCAGTGGTAGATTACCTGCCTGGTATCCCCAAAGCCCTAGATTCAACCACAGTACCACAAAAACAACAAACAAAAAATGAAAGGATACAGAGATTAGCATGGCCTCTGCACAAGGATGACATGCAAATTCGTGATTTTTTAAAAGTATGTACTTTACAGGAAAAAAAAAAATGAACAAGATTCTTGGCTGCTGGCCAATGGCATTACTGTTTAGTGGGCTATTTCCTACCCTACTACTATCACATTGAACCTTTATCTCCACTTCTCTGCTATACCAGAACCTCACGAAATAGAGCAACCTTACCAGACACCGCCATAGTATCGCTGATCCATGCAATGGAAAAGATCCAGTCCTTGTGTCCATCCTTAGATAGTGACAGATGCACAGAGGGGGTAAAAAAAAAAAGAGGATTAGTAAAACAAGGACTGGAATGAACTTTCCTTGGAAGCATACAGATCACTATAAAAAGTACAACTATGAACAGACATAGCAACACATGCCTGTAATGCTAGAACTCAGGAGGTTGAGGCAAGAGAACCCTGAGTTCCAGGCCAGCCTGGGCTACACAGTAAGACTCTGTCACAAAAAGCAAGCAAGCGATGGCTTAATAGCTAAGGCACTTGTCTTCGAAGCCTAAAGACCCATGTTCTACTCTCCAGACCCCATGTAAACCAGATGCACAAAGTGACACAAGCAAGCATGGCTGCACATGTGCACAAGATGGCACACGCATATGGAGTTTGATGGTACTGGCTGGAGGCCCTGGTGCACCAATTCTCTCTTTCTCTCATTAAAAAAAAAGCCAAGTAAGCCGGGCGTGGTGGCACACGCCTTTAATCCCAGCACTCAGGAGGCAGAGGTAGGAGGATCAACATGAGTTCGAGGCCACCCTGAGACTCCATAGTGAATTCCAGGTCAGCCTGAGCCAGAGTGAGACCCTACCTCGAAAAACCAAAAAAAAAAAAAAAAAAAAAAGCCAAGCAAATATAAACAGAAACATCAGGACTAGTAGTATTTATAATCACAGGACCCAGGCTAAGGCAGGAGAATACCAGATTCAAGGGCAGCCTAGGTCACTCACATATAGAGACCTTGTTTCAAAACAGGCAGAAGGTTGGAGAGAGGGCTTAGTGGTTAAGGTGCATGCCTAAGGACCCAGGTTTGATTCCACAGAACACATGTAAACCAGATGCACATGGTGGTGCATGTGTCTAGAATTCATTTGCAGTAGCTAGAGGCCCTGTCTCTTTCTCTAATAAATAAAAGTAAAATATTAAAAAAAAAAATCACCACCACCATAAACAGCTGGAAAGATGACTTAGCAGTTAAGGCACTTGCCTGTGAAGGCTAAGGACCCAAGTTTGATTCCCCAGAACCCACGTAAACCAGACACATAGCACAAGGTGATGCATGCACACAAGGTGGCACATACATCTGGAGTTTCAATGCAATGGTCAAAGGACGTGGCTCACCAATTCTCTCTCAATCTCTCATTTAAAAAAAAAAATACACCCTAACCCCCACCCTCAAACAAAACAATCTCTGATCATCCCAATTCATAGGTGAACAGCCTTTAATCTTTCTAGAGATTCAAAGCTAGAATGAAACTGGCACTACTAAAGCACACTGAACTCTGGCCTCCCTAGGTTGCTTAACACCCCAATGGTTTGCTCCCATGTCTGCATGCTCAAATGCCATCTCCTCACTGGTGCTTTCTCTGACTACCTGCTGAAATGACACTCACCCTCTTAATCTCTATGCCATTACTCCTCTCTGTGACATATAACACACTGACATATAATGAAGTGACAGTTCTTAGTTTCTAGGACTTACATATTGGTTTACATGGCACCATCCATCGCACTACTGCAGACTTCAAGGCAAGGTCTTTATGTTTCATTCGCTGTTGTGCCCCATAAAATAATGCCTGACCTCAGAAGAGTTGGTAAATAAGTGGTTTAATAAACTTTTTCCTAAATGGACAAGGAAGCTTTGTGGACCCTATGGATTGAAAAGCACCTCACTGTCCCTGGACCTAGAAGTATACTATTCTTCCCTTTTATCAAACATAATTCCGGGTATGGCCTATCGGGGTCTAATTCCCATTCTGTTATCTATATTCCACGTTTCACACTTCCCTACCTCACAATTCATTCCCATGTCCCTAGTGTCAGGAGGAAAATAAAGAAAACCACCCCCTCCAAGAACAAGATTACCTCTAACTACAACCACCAGGAATACTTACATCACCCACACACACAGGATCTAGAGTAGGCAGTCGATAGATGGCAAGACTGTTAGGGTTGTCTCCACCAGTTGCCAAGAGTGTTCTAGAGGGATTCAGCTCAATTGCATGGATACCACAGCCCTGTTGGGTCACTCCTCCAGGATCCCTGTCTTTGAGAATGGGAATCTTGGTAATCTGGCTTGTCTGGACATCCACTACAAAAAGCTGCAAGAGAGAAAGAACACAAGCTGAATAGTTCCATTTGATGTGGCAAACACTAAGTACAAATATCCATTTGTTTAATTACCAATCATTTAATTAAGTCTACTATGCTGGGTGTGATGGTACACACCTTTAATCCAGCACTGGGGAGGCAGAGGTAGGAAGACTGCTGTGAGTTCCAGGTCAGCCTGGGATAGATTGAAATCCCCACCTCAAAATAAGTCTACTACATGCTAGACCCTGAGAATTATTAAAGGAATGGCCAGGACATGAAACAGTTTTTTGGTGCCTTGTCACATCTAGCCTTTTTTTTTTTTTTTTTTAACATTTTTGTTTGAGAAAGAGAGAGAGAGAGAGAGAGAGAGAGAGAAAGAGAGAGAGAGAGAGAGAGGAGTATATAGAAATAGGCAGGTAGAAAGTGAGACTACATAGTTATTTTAGGTCAGTCTGGAACAGAGTGAGACCCTACCTTGAAACTCACCCCCCAAAAAAAGATAGGTTAATGTAGCCCAAGCTGGTCTCAAACTTGCTAGAATCTGCATTTAAAAAAATTTTTTTTTTGACAGTTTCACATATACATATTACATTATGATCATACCACTGAGCCATCTCCCCAGCCCACTTTAAATTTTTGTATTGTGTGTCATGTATGCACATTTCCTGTGCACATACAGACCACCAGAAAAGAATCTCATTCATCCCCTTCTACTGCCTCATTTCCTTGAGACAGACTCCCACTGAACCTAGGGCTGTCATTTATTTTTTCAGTGTGACTGACCAGAGCACCTCACCAATTATCCTGTCTGTGGCTCTAAGGACTTGGAGTTACAGGCATGCATAGCCATCCCCAGCTTTTTTGTTGTTGTTGTTTGTTTGTTTCTCAAGGTAAGGTCTCGCTCTAGCCCAGGCTGACCTGGAATTCACTATGTAGACTCAGGGCAGCCTCAAACTCCTGGCAATCCTCCTACCTCTGCCTCCCAAGTGCTGGGATTAAAGGTGTGTGCAACACGCCCAGCACATCTAGCTTTTTATTTGAGTACTAGGAAGCAAACACAGGTCCTTATGCTTGTGCAGAAAGTGCTCTTACCCATTGAGCCTCACAGTATTTTTATATTTTATTAATATATTAGTATATTTATGACTCAAGAGAATTATGAATATATAAACTTATAGTACTTCAAAATACACAAGTATACTTAAGACAGCCTTTAGAGCTTCAAGAAAATTTCACACTGACCAAATACTATCCAGAAACCCACTGAGTTGACTACAAGAATTTCAGTGGAAAAGTCTGAGTGAGGTTCTTTTGGTGCCTATGGAGGCCTGTTGGAATCAGGACTTCTAAAAGACAAATATATCTGGAAGGCTCTGATTCAAGGCCATTTTTGCTGGCTATACGCAGTGTCTCAAAATGAAAGGGAGCACACAACTCTTTTTAAGATTGAAAGTGTATGGGCTAGAGAAAGAGCTCAACAGTTAAGACACTTTCCTGCAAAATATAACAATCTGAGTTCAATTCCCTAGTACCCATGTAAAGCCAGATGCACAAAAGGGGCACATACCCTGGGGTTCATTTGCAGTGGCTGGAGTCCCTGGCATTTCCATTCTCACTCTGCTTACAGATAAATAAATATATATTTTTTTAATTAAGAAGCTGGGTGTAGTAGCACACACTGTTAATCCCAGCACTGGTGAAGCAGAGGTAGGAGGACTGCTGAGAGTTCAAGACCATCCTGACACTACATAGTAAATTCCAAGTCAGCCTGGGCCTGGAAATGGCTCAGTAGTTAAAGGCACTCATTTGTAAAGCCTGATGGCCTAGGAAAAATCCAAGAGTTTTTGTTTTATGTGTATGTCAAGCAGAGTTTAATTTTTTTTTTAATCAAAAGTTATGATGACTTTACTTTTAATCTTAATACACCAAAAACCTTTAATGTTTAATGTTGTTTTTATTATTAAATTTTTTTTTTTTTTTAAAGAATCAGGCAGTGTGATTCTGAGACTAACAAAGGCAGGCTCTTTTATTTATTTATTTATTTATTTATTTATTTATTTGAGAGCGACAGACACAGAGAGAAAGACAGATAGAGGGAGAGAGAGACAGAATGGGCACGCCAGGGCTTCCAGCCTCTGCAAACGAACTCCAGACGCGTGCGCCCCCTTGTGCATCTGGCTAACGTGGGACCTGGGGAACCGAGCCTCGAACCGGGGTCCTTAGGCTTCACAGGCAAGCGCTTAACCGCTAAGCCATCTCTCCAGCCCAAATATTTTTATTTAGCTATTTGAGAGAGAGAATGGGTATGCTAGGGTGTCTTGCTGCTGTAAATGAACTCCAGATACAGGCACCCCCCCCCTCTTTTTTGGTTGTTTTGTTTTTTCTGAAGTAGGGCCTCGCTCGCTCTAGCTCAGGCTGACCTGGAATTCACTGTGCAGTCTCAGGATGGCCTTGAATTCACAGCAATCCTCCTACCTCTGCCTCCCAAGTGCTGGGATTAAAGACATGTGCCACCATGCCCGGCTGCTACAAGCACCCTTTTGAGCATCTGGCTTCACATGGGTACCACAGGTTAACTTCTGCCGGGCAGGCTTTGCAAGCAAGCACCTTTAACTGCTGAGCCATCTCTCCAGGCCCAAGTTTCAAGTTCCACCTTTATGATTTTGGGATTTGAACAGGTAATCTCAGGAACAGCTATTTTCTCAACCCTGATGCTTACCATTCTACCTGTTTTCCAAAGGTATGCTGCCTCACAGTTCTCCCCTATTTGTCAACAACTGCAGCAGGAATTCACTTACATGTCTCCTTATGACTCTCAGTCCACCTGTGAATTCAGTGGTGTATCTATGACCATGACTTTAAGGGATGGTGAAAAACAAAAAAGCAGCTCCAATACCACAAAGTTAACCTGGTAATATCAACTAGGCTTTGGTGCTCTGGCCAATATATTTATATTTTCACCAGACCACCACCACTGTCAAACAAAGCCATTTTGTAATCAACTCTGAACAGAGATCAAACCTGAATGACATTTAAATCACTGAAACATTAAACATGCCCTTAACCTGGAGAACGCTGACTCAACTCCCATAGGTACAGCACAATGCTATCATCTACCAAGTTCACACTTGAAAAGCACGCAATCTGGTTACCAAAAACACTTCAACATCTTGAGTAACTTGACTATCCTCAGCCACGTGCAGCCCACAGGTTGGACATGGACACGCCTGGCAACTTTAACACCCTTCTAGAAAAGATAGTCAAAAAATTTACCTTTCTACTTCCTGACAATGTCCCATCCAGAGCAACGCCTATTTCTTCAAGACTTCCCCAAACATCTGACACAAGCCAAAATCTTGTAATTCTAACAACCTATCTGTAGTGGAGATACTCCCTAACTTGGATAAGCAATTATATCTAACATGTCCCATGACATGGGGACCTGGTTACTTCTGGTTAGAGGGCATAATGATGGGGCATGAATTCCTATCTAAATTAAATACCTCAGCCAGTTGTGTTGGCTTACTCAGGAGGACTGCTGCGAATCAGAGGCTAGTATGGTCTGCACAGTGAGTTCTAGGACAGCAAGGGCCACACAGGGAGACTCAGTCCCAAAAACTAAAGTAATGGTACATGCCCTTAATGTACTGAGGTAGAGGTAGCTGAGGTAGGAGGTTCACTGTGAGTTGCAGGCCAGCCTGGATTACATAGTGAATTTCAGGTCTCCCTGAGTTACAGTAAGACCTTACCTTAAAAACAAACAGGGCTGGAGGGATGGCTCAGTGGTTAAGGCGTTTGCCTGCAAAGCCAAAGGACCCACATTCAATTCCCCAGAACCCACATTAGCCAGATGCACAAGGGGGTGTACACGTCTGGCATTCA
The DNA here is from genome assembly GCF_020740685.1 of Jaculus jaculus. Taxonomy (NCBI): domain Eukaryota; kingdom Metazoa; phylum Chordata; class Mammalia; order Rodentia; family Dipodidae; genus Jaculus; species Jaculus jaculus. The sequence continues at coordinate 102,863,080 of NC_059102.1, forward strand.
TTTGCAGTGGCTAGAGGCCCTGGCGCACCCATTATCTCTATCTGCCTCCTCTCTCTCTTTCTCTCTCTCATAAATAAATACATTTTTTGAATGCTAATCATAAACTACCCTCCCCCCCCCCAAAAAAATAATACTAAAAAAAAAAACAGGACCGGGGAAGATAGTTCAGCTGTTAAAGGCACTTGCTTGCCCTGCTGGCCCAAGTTCAATGCCCAACCACACAAATAAAAGTAAGACAGGTGTTTGACTGCAGTGAGAGACCTTGGCACACCTGTACGTGTGCATGCATACATGCACATAAATAACAAAAGGTGTGGTGGTGCACACCTTTAAGCCCAGCACTTGGGAGGCAGAGGTAGGAGGATCAACATGAGTTCAAGGCCACTCTGAGACTAAATAGTGAATTATAGGTCAGCCTAGACTAGAGTAAGACCCCGTCTTGAAAAACCAATAGAAAAAAAGGGTGGGGGTCTGGAGAGATGGCTTAGTGGTTAAGGCACTTGCCTGCAAAGCCTAAGGACACATGTTTGATTCCCTAGTACCCATGTAAGTCAGTGGCACATGCATATGGAATTCATTTGCAGTGGCTGGAAGGCCCTGGAACACCCATTCTATCTGCAAGGCCCTGGAACACCCATTCTATCTGCCTCTTCTCTCTTTCTATCTCAAATAAATAAATAAATAAAATATTCAAATAAATAAAAGCCTAAAATTTTTTCAAAAAGAAAAGAAAACAGGACTGGGGAGATGCCTCAGCAGTTCAAGATGTTTGCTTCCTAGGCCCATTTGCCTGGGTTCAATTCCCTTGTACCTATAGAAAGCTAGACACTAAGTAGATTATGTGTATGAATCTGTTTGCCTTGGCAAGAGTCGTTTGTGCGCCCATTCTCTCTTTAGACAGTTTATTCCAGGTCAGCCTGGACCAGAGTGAGACCCTACCTTGAAAAACCAAAATAAATAAATAAATAATAAACAAAAAAAGGGGATTGGGAAGATGGCTTAATGCTTAAGAAACTTGCATGTACAGGCCGGGCGTGGTGGCACACACCTTTAATCCCAGCACTCGGGAGGCAGAGGTAGGAGGATCACCATGAGTGAGTTCAAGGCCACCCTGAGACTACATAGTGAATTCCAGGTCAGCCTGGACCAGAGTGAGACCCTACCTTGAAAAACCAAAAAAAAAAAAAAAAAGAAACTTGCATGCAAAGCCTGCCGACCCAATGTGATGGTTAACTTCTAAATCTTGACTAATACACCTGGGTTCTATTCCCCAGACGCACAAGGTGGCACATGTGACTAGATATTATGTGCTGTAGAAAGAGGCCCTGGGGCACTCATACTCTCAGCTTGCAAATAAAAATATTTAAATGAAAAGGGGGGGCACTTTCATTCTCCCTCTGCTCACAAATAACTAAAAATAACAACAATAAAAAGTACAAAAATGGGGTATGGTGTCACACAGCACTTAGAAGGTAGAAGTAGGAAGATCACTGTGAATTCCAGGGCAGCCTGGGACTACCGAGTGAGTTCCAGGCCAGCCTGGGCTAGAGTGAGAGCCTACCTAGAAAAAAGACAAACATAAAAATAAAACGAGGGCTGGAGAGTTGGCTTAGTGGTTAAGCGCTTGCCTGTGAAGCCTAAGGACCCTGGTTCGAGGCTCGGTTCCCCAGGTCCCACTTTAGCCAGATGCACAAGGGGGCGCACGCGTCTGGAGTTCGTTTGCAGAGGCTGGAAGCCCTGGCGCGCCCATTCTCTCTCTCCCTCTATCTGTCTTTCTCTCTGTGTCTGTTGCTCATAAATAAATAAATAAATAAATAAATAAATAAATAAATAAATAAATAAAACGAGCCAGGCATGGTGGGGCACGCCTTTAGTCCCATTACTTGGGAGGCAGAGGTAGGAGGATCATCCTGAGTTTGAGGCTACCCTGAGACTACATAGTGAATTCCAGGTCATCCTGGGATAGAGTGAGACCCTACCCTGAGCAACCAATAAAAAAACAAACAACAAAAACAAGCTCCACTACCCCCAAACAGTTCAGACCATGAAGATGTAGGAAGATAGAAATAGGTACTGTGATTTAATTTATTATTAAGTTAATTTATTATTAAGTTCATCTTAAGACAGAGCCAATGAATTCAGCAATGTTTGTTGGACAAAACACTATCATGCATGTGTAAAGAGTAGAATTAACACTTCAAACAGACCTTCTACTCCAAGTGTCAACAATGACAATTTTCCTAAGCCAGTAGAAGGCCAGGCTGAGAGATTAGAAAGTTTTGTGGAGTCTTGCTACCACGACTCAGTTTTGAAAGATTCTGTGTAACACAAGCAAGCCCTTGAAGAGGAAGTGAAAATTGGCTCCAGCCACAGTGGTTATTATTTCCTTCCTCATAATTGTTTAAAATTTTGCCTATGTTCTTTTTTAATATTTATTTTTTATTTATTTGAGACAGAGAATGGGTGCACCAGGGATTCTAGCCATTGCAAACGAACTCCAGATGCATGTACCATCTTGTGCATCTGGCTTATGTGGGACCTGGAGAATTGAACCTGGATCCTTAGGTTTCACAGATCAGCGCCTTAACCACTAAGCCATCTCTCTAGACCCTGCCTATATTCTTTACAAAGATACTTAAAAAAATTTTTATCTATAGCCAGGCATGCTGGTGCAAGCCTTTAATCCCAGCACTTGGTAGGCAGAGGTAGTAGGACTGCTGTGAGTTTTAAGGCCAGCCTGTGACTACATAGTGTATTCTAGGTGAGCCTGGGCTACAGCCAGACCCTACCTTGAAAAAACCAAATGATGATGATGATGGTGGTGTGTGTGTGTGTGTGTGTTATGGTGCCTTTGTGGAGGTCAGATGACAACTGTGAGACAGGATCTCTCACCACTGCAAACTGCTAGACTGCAAACAAAGGTCACACTACCCTGCCTGAGAGCTTTCACCTGGACTGTCAGGCTTTGCTGGCAAGCACCTTTAACTGTTAAGCCATCTCCCCAACCCCTATAAAAAGGGAGGTTGTTTGGAGGCATTTGTCTCACTCCAGCCCAAGCAGACCTGGAACTGACACTGCGTCAGTCTGACCTCGAACCCAGTGATCCTCCTTACCTCAGCCACCTGAGTATTGGGATTTCAAGACATGAGTCACCATGCCCGGCTTGACATTTCTTGACGTAATCTCAATTTTAAGCAACCCCAAATGTGTTTAGGTCAGGGGTTGATTTAACTGCCAGCATATCACACTAGCAGAAGTGAAAATGGAGGGAGGCCTAGAGTGATGGCTTAGTGGTTAAGGTATTTGCCTGTGAAGCCTAAGCGTCCATGTTCCATTTCCTGGTATCCACTTAAGTCAGATGCACAAGGTGGCAACATGTGTCTAGAATTTGTTTGCAGTGGCTGGAGGCCCTGGTATGCCCATTCTCAATCTGTCTCTTCCTCTCTCATTCAAATAAATAAGTATTTGTTTTTAAATGGAAGGAGAAGCCGGGCGTGGTGGCACACGCCTTTAATCCCAGCACTTGGGAGGCAGAGGTAGAAGGATCGCTGTGAGATCAAGGCCACCCTGAGACTCCATAGTGAATTCCAGGTCAGCCTGGGCTAGAGTGAGACCCTACCTTGAAAAACATAACAAACAAACAAACAAAAAAAATTAAATGGAAGGAGATACTGGATATTGTCATAAACTACTCAAGTCCTGCCTCTTCTCACCTGCCATTCCTGTGACATACAATTTGTGCCCTTCTGTTCCACAACATTTACTAATTTCCTTTGCCTATAGTTGTGTTCATTACATAGCTAGCATGTAACGTCACTCTTTAAAACCACTCCAAACCCTGTCACATTTAATTTTCCTTTTCAGGTTCCTTTTCAAACAGCCAGGACTTATTTCCTAAATACATAACCAAGCACACATCCCCCGCTTGCCTTATTGGAAATTGCTCATCCTTTATATCTTTGGTTTATCTTTTTTTATGGGGGGGGGGGGGGCAGGTTGAGGCAGGGTCTCACTCTAGCCCAGGCTGGCTTTGAGCTCAGAGATCCTCCTACCTCAGCCTCCAAGAGTGCTAGGATTAAAGACATGTACCTACTTTTTTTTTTGAAGCACGCCCAATAGACAGGCCTTTTTTTTTTTTTTAATGTGTGAGACCAACAGCGAGAGCAAGCAAGAGAATGAATTGGTGCGCCAGGACTTCTAGCCATTGCAATCGAACTACACATGTGTGCACCCCCTTCACGTATGTGTGACCTTGTGCACTTGCGTCAATTTGTGTGTCTGACTTATGTGGAACCTGGAGAGTCAAACCAGAGTCCTTAAGCTTTGCAGGCAAGTGCTTAACCGCTAAGCTATCTCTCCAGCTTTGTTTTATTTTGTTTTTTCAAGGTAGGACTTCACTCTACCCCAGGCTGACCAGTAATTCACTATGCAGTCTCAGGCTGGGCTCAAACTCATGGCAATCCTCCTACCTCTGCCTCCCAAGTGCTGGGATTAAAAGCATGTACCACCATGCCTGGCTTTTTTTTGTTTCTTTGTTTGTTTGTTTTTTGAGGTAGGGTTTCACTCTAGACTAGGCTGACCTGAAATTCACTACCTAGTCTCAGGGTGGCCTCGAACTCATGGAGATCCTACCTCTCCTCCCAAGTGCTGGGATTAAAGGTGTACGCCACACCAGCGTTTTTTTTTTTTTTTTTTTTTTTTAGAGATAGTCTCACAGTATCACCCAGGCTGGCCTGGAATTTGTAGAAATCCTCCTGCCTCAGCCTCTCATGTGCTAGGATTATAGTCATAAAGATACCATACCCAACTATGTTTGGATTCTATTACATGAAAAAGAATATTGGCTTCATTTCTATAATCAGCCAAGTGCTAAACATTTCTACATATATCCATAAACTGGCAGGCGCCCCTTAAGCTGTCACAATCCTGTACTCTGTACAATAATTATAGGCATCATTTTCTGTTTTCTTTGAGATCTCTTACTGACAACGCAACATAGGGAGCTGGAGAGATGGTTCAGTGGTTTAGGGTACTTGTTTGCAAAGTCTGACAGCCCAAACTCAATTCCCCAGCACCCACATAAAGCAAGATACACAAAGCCAAATTCACAAGGTGGCACATGCATATGGAGTTCGTCTGAAGGCCCTGGCACACCCATTCTCTCTGTCTCTCGCTCTCTCTCTCAAATAAGTAAAACTTAATAAATAAACAAATAAAGTAAAAATAAAAAATAAAAAAAAAGATAGATGATCTTGGACATGTCCTCCTAGCTACCTGCTCAGGGAACAAGATGAAGAGAGACCATGAATGCAAGGAGGAAACATCCACACAGATGTCCAGCCCTTTCTACATGGAGCTCACCAAGCTTCTGCTGAACTGTGCTTCCAACATCATCCCCAAAGCAGATGTAATCTGGACCCTGATCAAGGTCCTGTGGGACACACACAGGGCCAAGCTGTGTCTGCTGACAGCTTTGTGTGGCAGCAGGAGGCACACATGCAAGGCTGGGTAACTTGACCTTGATGGAGGTCAACAGCAGAGGGGCCTCCCTCACCCATGTGCTCAACCACATGTACAAGCTTTGCACAAACCTCCAGGCCTCCAAGAGCATGCAGTCTCAGGACTTCTACTAGGCACAGCCTGGGGGGGGGGGTGTCAAAGCTCTGGTGTCTTGCTGGTTGGTGGGCAGCTTGTGGGTGACACATGGGAGTGAGTGCCCAGCATGGTTCTGGGCTCTTGTGAACTTACTTGAAAATATGTAATGATGTTAAGTAATAGATTTATAACATTGGGGGGGGGGATTAAAATATGAGGCCTCACCAGTTGTGGTGCATGCCTTTAATCCCAGCACTCAGGAGGCTGAGGTAGAAGGATCACCATGAGTTGGAGGCCAGCCTGGAGCTACAGAGTAAGTTTCCAGGTCAGCCTGGTCTGGAATGAGACCCTGCCTAAGAGAAAAATACACAGACAAACACACATGTGTATATGTATGTATATGTCCAAGAAAACCCCTCTAGAAGTAACAACATATACAGATGGTTATGGGTCTAAAGACATCCACTCATTTGAGGACATCAGAAGATGTAGAAATGAGAAAAAACAGCAGAAAAAGAAAGGAAGAAAGAAGCTATTAGCAGAAGGGAACAAAAAAGAGTAAGGCAACTCCTTCACAAAAAGAAAACTAATGAGGGCAGTTTTCTTTTGAGAAGCCCATGTCCACATTTGGGTATATCATATTCTTGTGCCTCTTTCTTTTAATCTTCGTGCTTAAAATCTATACTAAAATCTCTTTTTATTAATGAACTCCTAGCCAGGCGTTGTAGCACACACCTTTAATCCCAGCACTTGGGAGGCAGAGGTAGGAGGAGCATGGTGGGTTTGGGGTCACCCTGAGAGTCCATAGTGAATTCCAGGTTAGCCTGGACTAGAGTGAAACCCTACCTCGAAACATCAAAACAAAAAAAAAAAAAGAAAAGAAAAGAAAAATATACATACATATAATAATAAATAAATAAACTCTTAACTCTGCTTTTAAAAGAAAAGGCCAGGCACAGCGGCACACATCTTTAATCCCAGCACAGGGAAGGCAGAAGTAGGAGGATCGCCGTGAGTTCACTGCCACCCTGAGATTCCATAGTGAATTCCAGATCAGTCTGGGCTACAGTGAAACCCTACCTTGGGGGAGGGGGGATTTTACAGTGAAAAGATTTATCTAGACTAGAGCATGTCAAGCCATACATTCTAGGCCTAATGAAAAGGTTTAGAACACCGGCCCATATACTTACCGTGTTGCATTTTGTGCCACACACCACTTGCCTATGATTCAACCACTGAGAAGCAAACACTTTATTGAGGGTCCCAAGGTGAAATTCTCTCTCCTTCAGGAGACTGGGCAGTTGCTGTGCTGCATAACCGTGCAACACTCGAGAGTAGCTGGTTTCGTTCTGTAGCCTGACTTCCCGGTTCTTCAGGTAGTACACTAAGGACCTCTTCACCGGCGGGAGTCTTTTCCTTTTGTGAACTGAGTGATCCCAGCCAAACTGTGGAGATCAATATGACAAGTCAGGTTTGGCCACCTTTCTTGAGAACAAGAGCTCCTACGGTATTATAAAGGAATCAGAATTCATCCTGCAGGTTTACATACAAGAGAACAAGAATCCCAATCCAGAAAGTCCAGCTTAACTCTTCCAGCACTAAAATAACATTCTCATAGTGAGACACAGAATGGAAAAACAGAAGAAAAGATTTACTAGACCTTTTAGGAACCAGAAACCCTACATACCTATCCTTGACAGTGAAGAGAGTGAGAAGTCCAGTGATTCAATCCCAAACCCACCTGGACTGCATTTCTACCCAGCCCCCTTCTCCCTCTCTCCCTGGATTCCCCATAGGGCATATAGTGTGTAGCTCAGGGAGCCAGACCGGAGTCCCAGGTCTTCTAGGGATGTACTACCAATGGCCGCTCCTCTGACATCACGCGCCCGCGCTGCAGGCAGTTTTAGAATTTGAAAAATCAAACACCAACGGGGTGGAAGGTACGGGTAATCACAGTCCGAATCCACGTCCAAGAAAGCCACCTCCTCCTCCAAAGTGAGCAGTACAGCAATGACACCTGGTAATTTTTTTCTTTCTAGAGGTCCAAGAGCCAAAAGGCCAAACTCCCGGGTTGGCTATCCATAGGGAGACACCTTCCTAGATCGGGGAGGCAATCAGCCCAACTTCCCGGTGCCACTGGAGGGCTGACTTCCACCTCCTTCCCACTAACTTCTGGTTTGCTCCCGGTGCTCTCTGACTTCGGTTTCCCCTCTTCGCACAACTCTCGTTTGTCCTCCAGCTCTATCGGGGGCTACAGCCCTCTCAAGGAAGGCCCCACGTCTGGGCTCGTCAACCCTTGGGCCCAAGTGCACCCCGGTGAACTCCAGGAGCAACCATCACTCCCGGATCCAGGTTCTTGCCCCGCCTCTCATTACATCTCTGGTGTCCCACGCCACCCCACCCCAAGCCCCGATTCCTGTCCCCAGCCCTGCGGACCCTAACCTAGCCTCGGCGGGTGCTTCCACCACGTCCCCACCCCCACCCCCGGGGCCCGGCCTCTTAAGCCCTCACCTGCGCGCCCTGAGCGTCGCTCCCAGCTCCTGGCGAGGCAGGCGCTTTCCGCTTCCTGCTAACTGCTTTCCGGGCCATAGTGGGCAGCGCCGCGGCGGCCCCGCAGCCACATGGGGCAGGGGAAGCGAGGGGAGGCAAGACGGCGGGTCATAGACTGGGGCCCGGGGCCGCGCGCTGCAGTGCGCCCGGCCCGGAAAATGGCCTGGACCCGCGGCGGCAACAGATAAAAGAGGCGGGTAGAAGGGAAGGAGGAGGGAGGGAGAGAGGGAGGGAGGGAGAATGCGGGATGGGAAAGGGAATGAAAAGGGAAGGAAGGGGAGGCAGGAACCAGATGCTTTCCGACGACCGAGACTGAGAAGGACGGCGAGCGGCGAGAACCAAAACACCCCCTCCCTCTCGCCCGCGCGCCGTCACTCTTGCGCAGCCGCATTCCGCGGCGGCGGCGCGGCGCTACGGAGACGCCGCCCAGATGAGAGGGGCGGGATTTAGCCACAGGTTCGGGTCTGTTGCGCAACTGCCGCCCACCCCCATTCCAATGGTGGCTTAGCTTTGCGACAAAGCTGTGGGGCTGCAGCCACATCGGACTTGTAGCCTCCGACCTCTGACCTCAGGCCCGCCCGGGCGCTGATACCCGGAAGTGAATGGGAGCCGTCCTGCTGGGAAAGGAATCCTCACCCTTGCAAACTGTTTACCTCACGTTTATCCCCGTACGTTCGTCCAAGCCTAATACAAACTGTGACCGGGAATTTATGATTGATCACTGTGGGGGAGGCAGAACCTCCCAGGAACCTGGATGGAATCCGACCCGGAAGTCGCAACAACACGGACAGACTGTCCCAGCTCAAGCTGACCACGGCCAGCCCAGGCCACCCCGTGCGCCTCTGGGGAACCCTCGGACTCCACTGTCCTCTCCTCTTTCCCTTCTCAGCCTGCTCCCAGTCCGGACTCCTGACTGAGCCGCAAGTCACCTTCCTACCGTGCGACGTTACTCCCTTTGCGATCCTTATGACCCGCCCTCAAAGCCACACTGCCTTCTGTGTGTGCTTCGGGAGAAATAGGTCGCACGCTATAATTCATGACGCTGCCTGCCTCTCGCTTGGAGCCCAGATTATATATTTCCATTAAAGAAAGTTGGGGGAAATTGTGAGCCACTGGAAAGAAGGTGGTCATTTTTAGCCTGTCAGCCCAGTTTGGACTGGCATTGGTTACCAAAACAAGGATGACAGAGCTTCATTATCACCCTTGTCTCAAATTCTTGAAGATCCTGAAGGTATTTTTCAGCGCCTGCTTCCACTTTCCTCAGGCAAAGAAAACTTTGAAGGAAGCATGCTAGTCTTATTTGAGACTGTCCTCAGCCTTTGGTGCCCAGTTACCTGTTGATCCCTTCAAGCTTCAGGCCTCGTACCTCCAGGGAACTGTGTTGTTCCATCTGAAGGTCTGTCTACAGGAAGATTTGGATTTGCTGTCCAGATTGAAACACGGTACTCCACCATCCCAAATCAGCACCGCAATTAACCCCTACTACCACCTTGGGAAAGGCAACCCCATCTTTCTAGATCAAGGCATACACATTGTGATAAGTCAGAAGTATTATCAGTTTCCTTTTTTGAGCCTGTTCTACTGGTTCTGTCTTGCCTCACAATGCTCTGGAAGATCCAGGAGCCCATGGACAAGAATCTGGAATCCTTAGAATCTCTAGGCTCAGGTTGAGTGGGGCTGAGATCCTTCTGTCCTAAGGGGTTCATATCAGAGGAGAGTACTCGGGGTTACTGGTGCAGGCTCATTCTGGAAGTTGTACTTCATCTTGACATCCCAGGAATCCTTCCGAAATGCACCTCTTATTCCGAAGTCTGAACGTTAGCAATTGCTTATTTTTGGAGGGCCTGGGGAATCAAACTTAAGGTTTTGCACATGCTAGGAAAAATCATTCTATCACTCAGCTGTGCACAAGCCCCAGCATTTTCTTTATTATTTACTTGTGTGGGGTTTTGTTGTTGTTTTTTTTTTTCAAGGTAGAGTTTCATTCTAGCACAGCTGACCTGGAACTCACTCTGTAGTCCCAGGCTGCTCTGGAACTCACAGCTTCCTACCTCTGTCTCCTGAGTGCTGCCATTAAAGGTGTGTGCCACCACACCCAGCAAAAGACATTTTGTGCCCAGCTCTACTCTTTAAAAGATGATTTTAAATACTCTATAAAGCACATTACTTCCCTTTCTCTGTCTCCCCTCTTTCCCTTATTTTCTTTCTTTGATGGGAAAAAGGATGTGGGGAGGAGGGCTCACTATGCTGTCCATGGTGGCCTTGAACTCCTGAACTTTATCCTCCTATCTCAGCTTCCCAAATAGCTGGAACTACAGGCATGTGCTACCATGCCTGGTCTATAGTTATAAATTAAAATGCTACCAGTTCAAGTCTATCCTGCTCCTGTTCCTCCAATTCAATCCTTGTCGCCATTTCATCATAATGCACTATACTGCAGGAGACCTGTCAATGGGGTAGGGGGAGGGGAGGGATCCATGATCAAAACCATTAACTTCGGTTTGGTCTTGCCAAGAAAAATAAACAGTAAGAAGTTATATTAAACCCTTTACAAATTGAATTGTGTTATACTTGCTTAGTAACAGCAACTCCTGTTTATTTGCACTGGTTTCCTGAAACAAGCAAAGCACATGTTACCAAGATTCCCTGTAGGTCTCTATCCTAAGTGGAGCTAATTAACTATCATTGCTAGTAAAGTGCAAATGAGAGCTCTGAAGAAAAGCTGGAAAAGGATTTGGGATTTTAGTTCATACAAATGTAATAACCAGAGCAGAAAGACCTGAAGGATCTAAGAGTATGAACTGACACAGACGGTAAGCCCTGATGGTGAGAAGTCTCCAATGTGATTATTTCACCCACTGTGGGAGTGCTTCTGAGACCCTGGGGCATGGCATATTAAAGACAAAAGCAGCTGAGTGTAGTGGCACATGCCTGTACTCTCAGCACATAGGAGGCTAAGGCATAAGAAACATAAATGAAGCCAGGCCTGGTAGCACACACCTTCAATCCCAGCACTTGGGAGGCAGAGGTAGGAGGATCGCCATGAGTTCGAGGCCACTCTGAGACTACACAGTGAATTCCAGGTCAGCCTGGGCTAGAGTGAGACCATACCTTGAAAAACAAACAAACAAACAAACAAAAATAAAAAGAATCATAAATGAGTTGGGGGCTAGAGAGACATCTCAGCAGTTAAGGTGCTTGCCTGCAAAGCTTGACAATCTGGGTTTGGTTCCCCAGTACACACATAAAGCCAGATGCACAAAGTGGTGCATGCATCTGGAGTTCATTTGCGGAAGCTGGAAGTCCGGGTTTGCCCATTCCCTCTCTCTTTACTTACAAATAAATAAAAATTAAAAACCATGAATGAGTTCAAGGCCAGACTGGGCCAGATAGTGAGACTTGGTTTTAAACAAAAAACAAACCAGTTGAATATAGTAGTGCCTGCCTTTAATCCCAACATTCACAGGAGGCCAAGGTAGGAGGATTGCCATGAGTTCCAAGCCAGCCTGAGACTACATAGTGAATTCCAAGTAGTCTGGGCTAGAGCAAGACCCTACCTCAAAAAAAAAGGGGGGGCTGGAGAGATGGCTTAGCAATTAAGGTACCTACCAGCAAAGCCTAAGTACCCAGATTCAATTCCCCAGATCCCATACAAGCCAGACACACAGGTGGTGCATGTGTCTAGAGTTTGTTTGCCATGGGTAGAGGCCCTGGTGCGCCCATTGTGTCTCCCTCCCTCTCTCTTAAACAAAAAATAACAATAGAGCTGGAGAGATGGCTTAGCAGTTAAGCACTTGCCTGTGAAACCTAAGGACCGCAGTTCGAGGCTCAGTTCTCCAGGACCCACATTAGCCAGATGCACAGGGGGGCGCATGTGTCTGGAGTTCCTTTGCAGTGGCTAGAGGCCCTGGCGTGCCCATTCTCTCTGTCTCTCTATCTGCCTCTTCCTCTCTCTGTCTGTCACTGTCAAATAAATAAAAATAAACCAAAAAAAATTTAAAAAAAAAATAATAAATTAACAACAACAAACAAACCAGGCCAGCATGGTGGCACATGCTTTGAATCCAATCACTTGGGAGGCTGAGGTAGGAGGATTACTGTTTAAGGACAGCCTGAAATTACAAAGTGAATTCCAGGTCATCCTGGATTAGAACAAGACCTACCTTGAAAAAGAAAAAACAGGATATAGTGGCTAAGAGTTGTAATCAAAGCACTTACATCGGTGCTGAGGATCTGAACTCAGGTCCTCATGTTTATACAGCAAGTGCATTACATACTGTGACATCTCTGCAGTCCCTCGCTTTTATATATAACTTTTAGGTAGAAGATATCTGTTGTATAGCAAATTTCCTCCACGTTGAAAGGTGTAAACAACTATTTCCAGCTTTATTTATTTATTTATTGTTTTGAGGGGGGGGTTGGGTTTTTTTTGATGTAGCATCTCACTCTAGCCAAGGCTGACCTGGAATTCACAATGTAGTCTTAGGGTGGCCTCGAACTCACAGTGATCTTCCTACCTCTGCCTCCCAAGGGCTGGGATTAAAGGCATGTGCCACCACCCCGGCTCCAGCTTTTATTTATTTATTTGAGAAAGAGAGAGAGGCACTTAGAGAATGGGCATGCCAGGGCCTTTAGCCACTGCAAACAAACTCCAGATGCATGTACCACTTTGTTCAGCTGGCTTATGTGGGTCTTGGGGAATCAAACCTGGGCCTTTTGGCTTTGCAGGCAACCAACTTAACCACTAAGCCATCTCTCCAGTCCTATTTCCAGCATTTATCAAAAGCAGCTGGGGCCTAGAGAGATGGCTTAGTGGTTAAGGCATTTGCCTGCAATGCCAAAGGATCCTGGATTGATTCTCCAGAACCCATGTAAACCATATGCACAAGGGGGCACATGCATCTGGAGTTCATTTGCAGTGGCTGGAGGCTCTGGTGTGCCCATTCTCTCTCTCGCTCTCAAATAAGATAGATAGATAGATAGATAGATAGATAGATAGATAGATAGATAGATAGATAGATAGATGATAGATAGATAGATATACACGCACACATATAAATTAAAGCAGCTGAGGCTGGGCGTGGTGGTGCACACCTTTAATTTCAGCACTTGGGAGGCAGAGGTAGGAGGATCACTATGAGTTTGAGGCTACCCTGCAACTACACAGTGAATTCCAGGTCAGTCTGAGCTAGAATGAAACCCTACCTGGGCAGGGGGAGCAGCTGGGTCAACTCATGAGAGAGTTAAGAGAATTATCAGATCTCCACCTGTGATCTGAGATGGAGGCGCCTCCTGTGCCAGCTGTACACAATAATGCACAAGGCCTTGGGGCCTCAGAGGAAGATATAGAGGGCAAAATATCGAGGACCAATGAGCTCCATCTAAGCGGTTTCTTTGGAGTCTTGAGTTCTATAAGGAAGTGCTCATCCTGAGGCTGAGGGAGGAGCATCTATAGGGGTAACCCTGGTGTAGTGAACCCCACTAAAGTGCCGCTCTGTGGTCTCAATACTCCTGGACAGGGACAAGGAGCTATTAGAAGGGGCCACAGGAAAAGGAAGTCATCATTCAGGGTGGGATGAGACTTCTCAGTGGTGTAGCTACTCTGGGGTCCTGATGCTCTGTAAGTAAGCCCTCATCCTGAGGCTGAAGGAGGAATATTGGAGGAGTAATTTTTTCTTTGTTGGTTTTTGTTTTACAAGGTAGGGTCTTACTGTAGCCCAGGCTGACCTGGAATTCCCTATGTAGTCACAGGGTGGCCTTGAACTCTGTCGGGAGCCATAGAGCAAAATCCTCTCCATTTTGCCTGGGCCTGCTCATAAGCTGACTCATTACTCAGAAAGCTGGTCCATCCAGCTTTCTGTTAGGTACTTCTGGAACGTCGGTCAGCAGACTGCTTACAGAATCTTATCTTTTGCAAAACGCCAGTTTATGGTCAGGATGTGAAGCCTGGTGCAGTCAGGATGTTAAGCCATTAAGGCAAGATTAGACGAACACCTAATTACATCCCCTCTAGGTTTCCTGACAATTCCAAAGCCCTAAATCATGTCAGCCAGCTTATTCTCCCCCCCCTTTTTCCTTCCCCTATATAACCACTGTGTAAAAAATAAAGACACTGAGGGCTTGACAAACATCTAGCATGGTCTCCTTCTTGTGTCTGTTTGCCTTTTCTCACCCAGGTTAGCTTCTCCTCGGGTCCTTGTTCAACTCCCCACTGGCTGGGACAAGTGGCACCTGATGTGGGTGCCCAAGGTACGAAGTGTGACCTGGGCGTCGTTCGAGTGGATGGCTGTCCTCACCATTGGATCGCCACCCCACCAGGGTGAGTGAAGATCCGCATAGATCACTACAGGCAATACACCTGTAAAACAGATCTGCTCCATGGTCACCACATAAGAAACCCGCCTGTGATACAGACCCGCTAAGGTAAGACAAGCGACACAGACTTCTAGGCAAACCATTTAAAGACTATTTAGTCAGATTTGCAAGGCACAAGAATGTGGGTTTTCTTTTTGCACTTCTTTTCCTCCTTTTACTTTCGGTTGGCGCCATTGTGTGGAATTGCAACATAGCGACAGGGCAACTGAAGCCTCTTGGCCAGGGCTACCCTCTGGCATTGGCTGAAGGCCCCTAGCTCCCTGTGTGAATCCTGACAGCCCATTTGGGCATTGGCAAAGACCTCCTATCTAGCCTCTCTTCCTACCAACCAACCTGGTTACACAACAGCCAGTAAGTGCTCTTAGAGCGGCTGCCAGTTCTTAAAATTGTGGACAGGCTCACGTCAAGCCCATCAGGGCATTCCCTATGCTGGTTCTCTGACCAGGAACATTACACTCTGGTCTTGCCATTTCTCCTCTTTCCTTTTCTATCATGGGACAGACTCTAAGTAAGCATAAATTGTTGAAGGGCTTAAAACTTCTCTCAAGACACAAGAAACACGGGTTAAGAAAAAAAAAAAAAAGATTTAGCAAAGAGTAAAAAAGGAGCTAATTGCCATAGTAAAAGATATTTTAAAAGCACAAGGAATTGAGATTGCTTCAAGTTCTGTAAGCAAATTTTTTGATTTTATCAGGAGGATTTGTTCTTTTTATATGTGTTTATGTGTGCTCATTGTGCTTGCTTGTCATGTCGTATTTGTCACTGTTTGTGACTAAAGAGATAAGAGGGACACAGGTGACACCCCTTTCTCTTCTAGAGAACGATTTCAAGGAAATCAAAGACCTAAGCATAGAAATTAAAAAGGAAAAGTAAAATGTCTTAAAGGAGTGAATTTGCCAGATATTTGTTCTGGGTCAAGTTCACCTTACATAGAGGATTATTAAAAACAACAAAACTTCCTCTAAAGAGGTAACTTATAATTTGTCAGATATTTAAAAAAAAAAGATTGTAATGTCCTGTTACTTAAAATGAGGAGGCAACTGATCTGACTTCTAAGCCAGCCTGCCTCAAGATAACAACACAATTTGCCTTAGTTACTTCTAATAAAATCATTTCCCAGTGTGTTATTGGTATTAATGACATAAAATTGTATTAAGATTACTTTCTTGTTAGTAATATGATTAATCAATTTGGTGTAATTTTTTAATAGCCTTATAAGAAAGATAATTAATTGCTTCTTGGCCTTTTGGCTAAGATCAAGTGTAGTATCTGTTCTTATCAGTTAATATCTGATACGTCCTCTATCTGAGGACAATATATTAAATGAATTTTTGGAGCTCAGAGTTGGAATAGGAGCTTTCTCCATCCACTCCACGCATCGACCTGGTATTGCAGAACCTCTAAGAACAGTACACCCCCTCGGGGGAATAAAAAAAAAAGAAAGAAAAGAAAGAAAATTAATGATGGGGTGAGATAAATTGATTGAAGGAACTGGGAAGAAATTTTTCAATGATTACTTGTTAAAAGTGCCTTTTGAGTGGTACTTAGACCAGAATGTTAAAGTATATAAATAAAGGCGTGAGGATGTAAAAAAAAAGAAAGAAAGAAAGAAAGAAATTTTCAGGCTAAACCTAAACACCATGCCTAAAGTTAAAGGTTTTTAAACTGTTTAAAATCTTTAAGAACCAAAAAAAAAAAAAAAAAAAAACTAATTTTCAGGCTAAACTATGTTGGGATAGCTTGCTTAAGTTTTATCAAATTTAAGTCATGGGTAAAACATAAAATTGTTTTATGTTTATAAAAATTTCTGTGGTACATAAAATCAATAACAATCAAGTTTAAGCCAAAATCATTGGTTGTAAAATAATATTTTTTCTTTCAAAAAAATTTTCAAGGGTTATATTAATATTTAGTTAACTATTTTGGCTCAGAAAAGACCAGATTCTACTCTATTGTATGTAAAGTAACTGTCTCAATTTTTGCATCTTAATTCCAGTGCTTATAACAAAATTAACTCTTAAGACATATTCCCTACTTTAGGGTACAGCCTCATGCTCAAACAATGGTCCTCGTCTGAAAAAAAAAAAAAATATATATATATATATATATTATATATAAAAAATATATATATATATATATATGTATATATATATATATAAATTCAAGCTCCATGGTTCTGTTTCCAATGCTGTCTTACTTGTCCTTTTCTAACAATTTCTAGGTTAAATTAGTTAAGTTTATAAATCAATTGGTACTGTTTTCAAGACTCGTAATAAGTTCTGCCTATATTTATAAATGTTAGATATTTAAAATGTGAGATGTGCCTACTTCCTATGCCTCAGATATATGGCTTATGCTGCCACAGTACAACAAAAATTTTAAAGATAGGACAAAATGATTTTAGAAGCCCTTGTGCCATTCTTTAACTAAGTATATTTCAGTAATCAAATGTGCTCTATATGTACATACATCCAGGCTGGTGTAACTTCCTTTCTGATTGTGTTAATCACCTATGTAAAAGCCAAAGCCAATTGGAATCATTGGAGTAAAAAGTAAAATATTTTGGCCTGTGCTCCCATGTCATGAGGCCACTGGAAATGATGGGACACTTCTACACTGGCCCCCTGGTAAGTCACCTGTCTTCCTGAGCAGGGAGGATATGGAGACCCAAACAAAATTGGTGTACAGTCTAAAACAGGAGAGTCACAATTGAGGAACAATCAGCCCTCCTGACTTCCCAAAGAAGGGAAAATTACTTGGCCAGCATGGCCCTGACTCATCCTAACAGGCAAGACACCAGTAAACTATGGGGCTACTCCTGTGTCCCTAAAGTCTCTTTGGAGAGCCATTAATGACCTCTAAAATTAATCCTTAATTAACTTTTGGCTATGTGCATGGTCTTAAACACTCAGAGAGAAATGTGTATCCAAAGATTAAAAAGAAAAATACCTTAAATGTGTAAGTGGCCCTTAACTTCTGAAATTAGCTACAGCCACGATGTTAGTACAGGGACAACTTGCTGCAGGCCATATTGAACCTACCACCTCTCCTTAGAATACTCCTTTGTTATAATGAAAAAGTCTGGAAAATGGACATTGCTCCAGGACCTTAGAGAAATTAATAAGGCCATAAGGCCATGATACCTATGGGGGCCCTACAACCAGGCCTCCCTACTCCAGTAGCAATTCCTGCAGGATATTGTAAAATCATTATTGACCTAAAAGATTGCTTTTTTACAATTCCCTTACACCCTGAGGATCGTCAGCCTTTTGCATTTAGTTACCTGTGGTAAATTTTAGAGGCCCTGAAGATAGTAGAGGCTGCAATTCTGAGCCAAAGGGTCACTTTAATGTCTTATAAAAAGCCTCTTCTCCTGGTCATTTGTGCCACTGACTTTACACCCACCGGGGTGTTCTGGCAGAAGGGGCCCCTCTTCTGGGTCCATTTACTCTCCAAAAGTTAAAAATGGGGGATTTATATCCCATAAAATGCTCTCCAAGAAATATCCTTCATCATGCCTGTTTGTCCTAAACTTTTTAACCCTTGATACTTAGGGAAATTCAGCTGCTAATTGCTTTTGGCACACAAATACAAAAAATACCTTTGCCAAAGCTATGTGGAAAGATCCTTTAACCTTAAAATGGAATGGCCCAGACCCAGTACTCATTTGGGGCCAAGGATCAGTATGCTTGTCTGACACCAAGGAAAATGCTGCAAGATAGCTGCCAGAGAGACTTGTAAAACAAGCTGATGATCCTCCAGTGACATCTCACATATCCAGGGAAGAAACACTTCCCTGAGAAAATCTCCCTTTTCTCCTAACAGGACAAAGCTGGAAGGACCTCTACTTATCTTAATCCTCTTACTCACAATTGGACCCATTATTATAAATAAAATCATGTCTTTTGTACGTCAACAGATTGAAGCCATTAAGATGCAGCCTTTACAGGTCCATTATCACAGACTGGAGCTGGTGGATCGATGCATTGCCACTGAAGACCTACCACCTGCAGCTGTCACTCTCCCTTGATCTTACATTCTGTACTCATTTACTATACTGCTGTCCTCTACACCTCTGCTATCACTGCGGTCTACTTGTCATGGCCAAATAGCTACCCCTTCTATGGGAGCTGCATGAGGATCCAGACCTATGCATGTCATCTCACAATGAAGTGCAATATGGGCACCAACATGGGTGCGAGGCAAAGCACCGCAAGGGAAGGTCCCTTTCTGACTGCTTCTGGATTCCCTGGGAGAAAAACCTGACTTACATGGAGGTTGGTACCATAACCATTATCACTAAGGCTGTGCCTCACTCCCTGGCCACATAGTCCCTGCCTCCTCTCCCCAAAAGTTATCAAGGGACAAAGATTGTAGGAAAAAGACATCCCACGGGAAGAGTCGGGTCCCTACTCCCCCAGTTGGTTAATGCTCACTGCTGCAAAGCGGGCCTCCCGCTCTTTTTGTATAAAAGAAGGGAGGAGATGTTGGGAGCTATGAATCAAATCTCAGCCATGTTAACAGAAACCGCAATATAGCAAGTTAAGTTTCTACTTCCTCACCTAATATTCAACTACCAAGGAATTGTATGCTTAGCTGAATACTCCCCCATGCTGCCAGTAGCTGATGAAGAAACAAAGGCATTGCAGCCCACCACTGAATAGCAGGCCTCCCCCTCTTTTGTATAAAAGAAGGGAGATGTCGGGAGCCATAGAGCAAAATTCTCTCCATTTTGTCTGGGCCTGCTCATAAGCTGACTCATTACTCAGAAAGCTGGCCCATCCAGCTTTCTGTTAGGTACTTCTGGAATGTCGGTCAGCAGACTGCTTACAGAATCTTATCTTTTACAAAAGGCAAGTTTCTGGTCAGGATGTGAAGCCTGGTGCAGTCAGGATGTTAAGCCATTAAGGCAAGAATAGATGAACACCTAATTACATCCCCTCTAGGTTTCCTGACAATTCCAAAGCCCTAAATCACATCAGCCAGCTTATTCCCCCACTTTTTCCTTCCCCTATATAACCACTGTGTAAAAAATAAAGACTCTGAGGCCTTGACAAACATCTAGCATGGTCTCCTTCTTGTGTCTGTTTGCCTTTTCTCACCCAGGTTAGCTTCTCTTCAGGTCCTTGTTCAACTCCCCGCTGGCTGGGGCAGAATTTATGATGATACTCCTACCTCTGCCTCATGAGTTATGGGATTAAAGGTATGTGCCACCATGCCTGGCTTCCAAGAAGTAATTTTTTTTTTTTTTTGAGGTAGGGTCTCACTCTAGCCCAGGTTAACCTGGAATTTACTATGTAGTCTCAGGGTGGTCTCAAACACACAGTGATCCTCCTACCTCTGCCTCCAAGTGCTGGGATCAAAGGCATGTGCCACCATGCCCGGCTTCTAAGAAGTAATTCTGACATAGGAAGCTCCATCAAAGTTGCTGCTTTGGGGACCCCACATTCCTGTAGGAATCCCTCTTTATGCTCTATAAATGAACCCCCAATAAACTCATTGGTTCACAGATGGTATTGGTGTAATTGTACTTTGGTCTGTCATCTTTGCCCTATTTGGTGTGAAGATGTGTTTGCATCTCCCCAGGGGAAATGTTTCTGTATACAGATACTGAACTCTAGAACCAAAAGAATACAAGAGCCTCTCTTTCTCTTACCTCCATTTCCTCTTAATTATGATATGATGACTGGAAAATGAGGGTTAGAAGAAAGGTAGAAAAAGGAGGAGAAATAGTAAGAAAAAGAAAGTTGGCTTTCTTAGTAGGTTTCATGTTTTCACTCCCTTTTATTTATTTATTTTTAAGAGAGAGGGAGAGAAAGAATTGGTGTCCCAAGGCCTCCGACACTGCAATCAAACTCCAGATGAGTACACCACCTTGTACGCATGCGCAAGCATGTGCAGTTGCATCACCTTGTGTGTCTGACTTACATGGGACCTGGAGAGTTGAACATGAATCCTTAGCCTCTAAGCCATCTCTTCAGCCTTATTATTTTTTTTAATTAATTAGGATATTGACTAGATAGAGACATAAATATCTGTGCCCTAACCAAGGTAAAGAGATTTTTCTCTCCCAGGTAAAAGTATGTTAGACCCTGCAGAGCTAGTCAGTTGCCCTGTTCTCAAAGGTCTTCCTGGGACTCATTTCTGCCTTCTTGTTATTCTACCATCCCCCATGGTGTTCTATTCAGGGTCAAAGCTGACTCACCTCCAGTATGTCCAACAGGAGGAAGCAAAGGGCAATCAGCTTCCCATTAAGGGAATGACCTGAGTGTTACCACCATCATTTCACTTTGCTTCCTCCCAACCAGAATGTTGTCATACCTAGCTGAAACAGAGAATATAGCTAACTGTGTCTTACCCTACTAACTGTGAGAATACATTTCTAACTAAAAGTTAGGAATGTTGGAAAATTAGCAATCATCCTTGTAATCAAAGCCAGATTTAACCATTTTTCTCTTAAAACTCTCCATACCCAAGTTGGGCATGATGGCACATTTAATCCCAGCACTGGGGAGGCAGAGGTAAGAGGACTGGTGTGAGTTCAAGGCTACCCTGAGACTCCATAGTGAATTCCAGGTCGGCTAGGATGAGAACCTACCTCAAAAAAAAAAAAAATACAGGGGCTGGAGAGATGGCTTAGCGGTTAAGCGCTTGCCTGTGAAGCCTAAGGACCCTGGTTCGAGGCTCGGTTCCCCAGGTCCCATGTTAGCCAGATGCACAAGGGGGTGCACGCGTCTGGAGTTCGTTTGCAGAGGCTGGAAGCCCTGGCACGCCCATTCCCTCTCTCCCTCTATCTGTCTTTCTCTCTGTGTCTGTCGCTCTCAAAAAATAAATAAATTAAAAAAAATAAAAAAAATACATATATATATATATACACATTCATATACATATATATATATATTGGAGCTGGGCGTGGTGGTGCACGCCTTTAATCTAATCCCAGCACTTGGGAGGCAGAGGTAGGAGGATCATCGTGAGTTTGAGGCCACCCTGACACTAATGGTGAATTCCAGGTCAGCCTGGGCTACAGAGTAAGACCTTACCTCTAATATATATATATATGTATATATGCATGGTGGTACATGCCTTTAATCCCAGCACTTGGGAGGCAGAGGTAGGAGGATTACCCTGAGACTACAACAGTGATTTCCAGGTCATCCTGGGCTACAGAGTAAGACCTTACCTCCAATATATATATATATGTATATATGCATGGTGGTACATGCCTTTAATCCCAGCACTTGGGAGGCAGAGGTAGGAGGATTACCCTGAGACTACAACAGTGATTTCCAGGTCAGCCTGGGCAACAGTGAGACCCTACCTTGAAAAACCAAACCAACAACAAAGAATGACTTTTTGGGCCAGATGTGGCAGCACATGCTTTTAAAACCAGCACACTTGAGGCTGAGGTAAGCAGGGCATGGTGGCACACACCTTTAATCACAGCACTAAGGAAGGAGGCAGAGGTAGGAGGATTGCCATAAGTTTGAGGCTACTCTGAGACTACATATTGAATTCCAGGTCAGCCTGAGCTAGAGTGAGACTCTACCTCGAAAAAAAAAAAAAAAAAAAGGAGGCTGAGGATTGCTGTGAGTTTGAGGCCAGCCTAAGATTGGATATATGATCTAGTTCTGATCAAAACTGGGGTTACTGGGGAAAAGGTTCTCATATGCCTGGGGTTGATATATTGATATATATATAGAAGGTCAGAGATGCTGGGAACAGTTTGCTAGCCTATGGAGTAGGGGACAAACTATCTACAAAAGAAGTCAAAGGTTCAATCTGTAGCACAAAAAGGGTGGGAGAGTGAGAGGTGGCAGACACAAGGACCTACGTTTGCATCCCTAGCACTCATGGAAAAAGCCTTAGTGAAGACAGACAGATCCCAGGGGCCAGATAGCCAGCTAGTCTAATAGAATCTGTGAGCTCCAGGTTTAGTAAGATACTGTGTCTCAAAAAATAAGAAGATGTGGGCTGGAGAGATGGCTTAGCGGTTAAGCGCTTGCCTGTGAAGCCTAAGGACCCCGGTTCGAGGCTCGGCTCCCCAGGTCCCACGTTAGCCAGATGCACAAGGGGGCGCACGCGTCTGGAGTTCGTTTGCAGAGGCTGGAAGCCCTGGCGCGCCCATTCTCTCTCTCTCCCTCTATCTGTCTTTCTCTCTGTGTCTGTCACTCTCAAATAAATAAATAAATAATTAAAAAAAAATAAGAAGACGTGAGTTCAAGGCCAGGCTGGGCTAGAGTGAGACCCTACCTCGAACAAACAACCACCACAAAGATGAACTAGGCATCATGGCTCATGAGTTAGGAGGATCTCTATGAGTTTGAAGCCCATCTGGGCTACAGAGTGAATTCCAGGTCATCCTGATGTCCTGAGCTAAAGTGAGACCTTGTCTATAAAAAAAAAAAAAAATGAGCAAACAAACAAATAAGATTGAGAGTGATAAATAAGACACCAGATACATACATACATATGTATGTGCATGTATGCCACATGCACACATACATCATACAACAGTTTTTTTGTCTTTTTAAAAAAAATTATTTGAGAGAGGGAAAGGGGCAGAGAGAGAGAATGGGTGCACCAGGGCATCCAGCCTCTGCAAACTCCAGATGCATGTGCCCCCTTGTGCATCTGGCTTACGTGAGTCCTGGGGAATTGAACCAAGGTCCTTTGGCTTTGCAGGCAAGCACCTTAACCACTAAGCCATCTCTCCAGCCCCTTGTCTGTTTTCTCTTGTGGTAGGGTTTCACTATATCCCAGGCTGACCTGCAATTTACTCTGTAGTTCCAGGCTGGCCTCAAATTCACAGCAATCCTCCTACCTCTGTCTTACAAGAGCTGGGATTAAAGGCATGAACCACCACACCTGGCACACAACATTTTTTTTAAGCCAAAAAAGAGACGAGGCTACTTCAAACCAACATCTGCAAACATGCACAAGAAGGAGCATGGTGTATGTGGGGATGGAACACAGCAGCTATTTTTTTTTTCTACCCTGGCATCAGTTGATTCATTACTTAGCCTCATAGACTAATAATGCAGTTGGCCAGAGGTCTTTAAAAACTATGTGGCAACTAAAAAGGTACCTCCCCCCACAAAAAAATAATAAATAAATAAATAAAAATAAAAAGGTACCTCCCTTGTGCCTAATTTACTATATAGGCTCAGGAATGCAATGCCCTCCGTGAACCTGTGAGCTCATGCTCCAGTAAACTGTGCTTGGTTGCAAAGCCTTCCAGCCTGGGTTCAAGTCCCCAGCCACCCACATAAAACCTGAAAGGCATTCATTTGCAGCTGGAAGAGACCCTGGTAGGCCCATACACAGATACATAAGTAAAACTTTAAAAAATAAATCAGGGAGGGCTAGAGAGATGGCTTAGTGTTTAAGCATTTGCCTGTGAAGCCTAAGGACCCCGGTTCAAGGCTCGATTCCCCAAGACCCATGTTAGCCAGATGCACAAGGGGGCACACATGTCTGGAGTTCATTTGCAGTGGCTGGAGGCCCTGGCATGCCCATTCTTTCTCTGTTTCTTTCTCTCTTTGTCTGATGCTCTCAAATAAATAAATAAAAATGAACAAAAAAATTAAAATAAATAAATAAATGTGTTTTTAAAATAAATAAGTAAATAAAAATAAATCAGGGAGTGGTGGTGCATGCCTGTAATCCCAGCACTAGGGAGGCAGAGGTAGGAGGATCGCCATGAGTTCGAGGCCACACTGAGACTACATAGTGAATTCCAGGACAGCCTGAGCTACAGTGAGATCCTACCTCGAAAAACAAACAAAAAAAAGAAAAATAAAGAAAGAAAAATAAATAAATAAAATTTAAATATTTATTAACATATGTTAATTATACATATTAATGGGTTATTACATCATGATATTTTCATACATATACATAATATATCTTCATCATATTCCTCCCATTATGCTCTCTTGCCTGCTTTCACTCCTTCTGATCCAGTTCCTCTTCCCAACTTGCCCCCTTACCCCCACATTCTAATTTCATGTCTCTTCTGTTTGGTGGCTCAGTGAGTTTCATTAGGGTTGCTTATGGGAACACAGGTGAGGAGTTGTTCACCAGAGCATGGGCACCTTACCAGTGTTTACACCACTGAAGAAAATGTCTTGTCCTCTTCCATCAACCATTGACTGCCTAGAGATCCTCAGAAGGAGTAGGGGCCCATGAGTTCCCCCCACCCTCCATGACCACATGTTGACCAGCTCCATCTGATGAAGATCTCATCCGGGTGGTCGCAGTTGCTGTGAGATCAAGAGTATAGGTGGAGGGGTGTCATTCCACTGCCCCCCATAACATACTGGCACTGCTCAAAACCTCAGAAATAGATGTTCTTTATGTAAAAGGAAGAGGTTAGCCAGGCGTGGTGGTGCACACCTTTAATCCCAGCACTCAGGAGGCAGAGGTAGTAGGATTGCCATGAGTTCAAGGCAACCCTGAGACTACATAGTGAATTCCAGGTAAGCCTGGGCTAGAGTGAGACCCTACCTCAAAAAACCAAAAGAGATGCATATTGGCAAAATTATGAAAAATAAGCAACTAGGGTGTACTCAGCCCTAAATATGACATCTAAGCCACACCCTCAAAGGCTCAGGGAACCTCTTGGAAGAGTGGGTGGAAAAAATTAAGAGGGGAAGGGAGGTTTTGGAACAGTCTTTTGAATATGACATGGCTATCGCACTTATGAACTCAATGGATGTGTTGTGCAAGATTGAGCCTGTCACTTTTTCATCATGGATGGGGGAGGGGTGCATGCCACAGAAGCTAGTGGCAACTGTGTCCTTTGGTGGTCCTTTCATGGTGTAGTCACTGGTGGGTTTTCCATTCTCCAGTAAATAATTTGTCACTGCTGGTCATATAAGTGACCCTAATTTAATTCAGTGGGTTAAAAAAAAAAGATAATCAAGGTATGAAAGTAGGATGAGAATTAAATGGATTTTAGTGGGAGGGAGATGAGAAAGTGAGACCACTTCAAAAAAACAAAATGACAACAAAAGAGGGGCTGAAGAGACGGCTTACTGGTTAAGATACTTGCTGTAAAGAGAAAGGATCCAGGTTTGATTCCCCGGGACTCACATAAGTCAGATGTACAAGGTGGGGCATGCGTCTGGAGTCTGCGGGGCTGTTGGTCCTGGTGCACCCATTCCCTCTATCTCCCCCCCCCCATCTCTTTCTCAAATAAATTTTAAAAAATATTTTTTAAAAAAAGAGGAAAAGAGGGAGATGAGGAATTAGGACTTCTGGGAAAGAATATTAAAATGAAACACTTAAAAAGCTGGGTGTGGTGGCGCACACCTTTAATCCCAGCACTTGGGAGGCAGAGGTAGGAGGATTGCTCTGAGTTTGAGGCCACCCTGAGACTCCATAGTGAATTCAGGTCAGCGTGGGCTAGAGTGAGATCCTACCTCAAACAAACAAACAAACAAACAAAAAAACAAAAAGAAAGAAAGAAAGAAAGAAAGAAAGAAAGGAAGGAAGGAAGGAAGGAAGGAAGGAAGGAAGGAAGGAAGGAAGGAAGAAAGAAAGACTTTACCTTAGCAAGACTGACCTAGAAATTCAAAGGGTCTCTCTCTTCCTGTCTTCTGCCCTTTTTTCCTATTACAGTCTGGTTATATGGGAATTAAATTGCTGCAGATTTAATTTATCTAATTACTTGGAAGACCATCTGTACCCTGTTTTGATGCAGGAGGCCCTGCTCTGATCTGCTCACATGCTGATCTGCCAGACTTTTTTTCTTCAACCTTCTCTAGCTCCCATCCTCTACCATCTGGCTAGGGGATCGCTTTTGTCAGAGAGTAGGACTGGGAGATGGAACTGTATACAGACATCCTCCTACCTGCTGTGTCCCTGATGCCCTAGGGACTGGTAGTCCTCAGAGGACCATTTGACATCAGTCATCATTGGCTACCAACCCATATCCAAAGCTGTGTCTGGGCGGAAACGTGCTGTGGCTGAAGCAGTGAAGTGTTTTCCGCCCCCTTACAGAGACATTTGCGGGTTTATCTCTCTTCGGCAGACCTGACTTAAGTTCAAGGCTGAGTCATCAGGGTGAGCAAGGGAATGTTTTTGCTATGCCGAAGTGCAAGCTTTGACAGAATTCTGGTAAAGTAGTAGTTAACATCCAGTTAGAAAACATTCTCTATAATGAAAAATAATTTGGAAAATGGTTTTTCAGGTTCTTATTTACTATCTAGAATGAGGCTGTTTGGAAGGAGATGAAAGTTGATTTAAATTATCACATTTGTTTTTTTGTTTTCCTGTTATTGAGCATAAATTTTTCTTTAACTTCATGGCTCCTCCTCATTCTTTCCCCCCCCCCCGCCCCCCGTTTTTCGAAGTAGGCTCTCACTCTGGCCCAGGCTGACCTGGAATTCACTATGTAGTCTCAGAGTGTCCTCAAACTCATGGCAATCCTCCTACGTCTGCCTCATTTTTGAGAGAATGAGGACAAAAAAATAGAGTTAAACAGGAGGGCAGAAGCCTGGCGTGGTGGCGCACACCTTTAATCCCAGCACTTGGGAGGCAGAGGAAGGAGGATTGCCTGGAGTTTGAGGACACTCTGAGACTACATAGTGAATTCCATGTCAGCCTGGGCCAGAGTGAGACCCTACCTCGAAAAACCGAAAGAAAAAAAAAAAAAAAGAGGAGAACAAGAAGAAGGTTATTTGAAAGGGTGGTCTTTTTTTCTCCATCAACTTTTCTTTGTATATCACTGTTCACTACACCCAGCCATTTCTCTGGTAGATCTGCAGCAGCTGCTCCCACCCAAGACATCCAAAGTGACCTCTTTACTGGAATAAAAATACACATTTCAGGTTGGAGGGATGGCTTAGTGGTTAAGGCGTTTGCCTGCAAAGCCAAAGGGCCCTGGTTCGATTCCCCAAGACTCACATTAGCCAGATGCACAAGGGGGCACGTGTCTGGAGTTTGTTTGCAGTGGCTGGAAGCCCTAGTATGCCCATTCTCTCTCCCTCTTTCTCCGTTAAAGAAATAAATAAAAATAAAATATTTTTTTAAAAATGCACATTTCTCCAGGTGTGGTGGCTCACACTTGTAATCCTAACATTGAGAAGGCAGAGGTGAGGCCATCACTGAGTTTGAGACTGGCCTGGACTTCAGAATGAGTGCCAGGTCAACTTGGACTACAGTGAGACACTACTTCAAAAACAAAACCAACCAAACCAACAAACAAAAATGATACACCAGTAAATAATAAAAAAAAAAAATTAAAAAGACAAAAATGACACACAGCTCATTTCAGAGTGCCCAGTTTAACTGGGCATGGCAGTTGGTTGGATCTCAAAGTCTACTGGGTAACCCTTAGGTCTTTTTTGTTTTCACCTGGCACTCACTCTGTAGTCCCAGGCTGGCCTCAAACTCACAATGATCCTCTTACTTCTGTCTCCCAAGTGCTGGAATTAAAGGCATGTGCCACCACACCTGGCTCCCCTTATCTTTATATACATAACTCAGCTTTTTGCCTTGAAAATAGGAGAAATCAACTATAAAGAGGCCTTCAGAAATAAGCAAATCTGATACTTTCTTATATAGTTGAGGTGACAGAGACCACCCTCCTCTGGAAAGTAAGATGCCTTATCTCAGTAGCAAAAGGGCTGGAGAGTTCCAGATGGGTGTGATTGATAAGGTACCTGGTTTTGGAATCAGATAACTTGGCTTTGGAAGCCAGTGCTTCTTGCCAGCTGTGGTGGTACGCAATTGTAATCCCAAGATTGTCAGGTGGAGGCAGAAGGATCAGGCGTTCAAAGTCATCCTTGGCTAAACAGCTAGTTCAAGACCTCCTTAGGTTACAAGAAAAAAAGAAAAAAGAAAAAACAGCCAGGCCTGGTGGTGTTGCTCATCTTTAATCCCAGCACTGGGGAGGCAGAGGTAGGAGGATTCAAGGCCACCCTGAGACTACCTAGTGAATTGCAGGTCAGCCTGGGCTAGAGCAAGACCCAACCTCAAAAAACAAAAACAAAACAAAACAAAAAAGCCGGCGTGGTGGCGCACACCTTTGATCCCAGCACTTGGGAGGCAGAGGAAGGAGGATCGCCTGGAGTTCGAGGCCACCCTGAGATTCCATAGTGAATTCCAGGTCAGCCTGGTCCACAGAGACCTTACCTTGAAACAAACAAACAAACAAACAAACAAAAACCAGCCAATGAGGCTGAGAAGTAACTTCATTCTCTAAACCTGTTCCTGTCACTAAAAATTGAGAGGGCCAGGGAGGGAGGCTGGAGGGCTAGGCCAGCAGGTGACAGGGCTTCTGGCGCAAGCATGAAGGCCTGACGGGAGCTGAGACTTGAGTCTGATTCCCCAGCACCTACATAAACAGCTCAATGTGGACACACACACAGGTAACCCCCGTCCAGTGGGGAGGAGAGAATGGCGTGCACATGCACAGGGCATTCACATTTACACACTCAAATGCATACATCACACATACTCCATGGGCGCACACAAAAAGAAAATTGGGGATAGTAATATTGTCATCATTAACTATTAAAAAATAATAATAGCTGGGCATGATGGCTCACACTTTTAATCCCAGCACTCGGGAGGCAGAGGTAGGAGGATCGCCATGCATTTGAGGCCACCCTGAGGTCAGCTTGGGCTAGAGAGAGACCCTACCTTGTAAAACCAATAATAATAATAGTAGTCTTGTCTTTTTAAACTTTTTTTTTTTTAAGAGAGACAGACAAAGAATTGGTGTGCCAGCGCCTCAGCCATTGAAATCCAACTCTGGACACTTGCGCCACCTAGTGGACAAGTGCGACTTTGCACTTGCCTCACCTTTGTGCGTCTGGCTTAAGTGGGATCTAGAATCCAACTTGGATTCTTAAGCTTCCCAGGCAAGCGCCTTAACCACTAAGTCATCTCTCCAGCCCATTTCTGTTTTTGAGGTAGGGTCTCACTCTAGCACAGGCTGATCAGAACTCCACACTCACTCTATAGTCCCAAGCTGGCATCAAACTCAAGGCATGCCTTCTATCTCTGCCTCCTGAGTGCTGGGAGTAAAGGCATATGGCACCACGCTGGGCTCTCTTTTTAAAAATTTATTTAAGCCGGGCGTGGTGGCGCATGCCTTTAATCCCAGCACTCGGGAGGCAGAGGTAGGAGGATCGCCGTGAGTTCAAGGCCACCCTGAGACTACAGAGTTATTTCCAGGTCAGCCTGGACCAGAGTGAGACCCTACCTTGAAAAAGCAAAAAAAAAAAAAAGAAGGAAGAAATAAGTGGAGAGGGAGGAGAGGAAAGAAGTGTGGTGGTACATGCCTTTAATCCAGCCCTCAAGAGGCTGAGATAGGAGGATTGCTGTGAGTTTGAGGCCTGCCCAAGACTAATTCCAGGTGGGCCTAGGTAGAGAAAGATCCTACCTCAAAAATACAGAAGAAGAAAGAAAGAAATAGATATACAAACACATAAACCAATAATAAATATACATATAGCACAGATGCTGCTCTATCATGGGCTTATACCCAAACATATTATCTTTTTTTAAAATTATTTATTTATTTATTTAAGAGCGACAGACACAGAGAGAAAGACAGATAGAGGGAGAGAGAGAGAATGGGCGCGCCAGGGCTTCCAGCCTCTGCAAACGAACTCCAGACGCGTGCGCCCCCTTGTGCATCTGGCTAACGTGGGACCTGGGGAACCGAGCCTCTAACCAGGGTCCTTAGGCTTCACAGGCAAGCGCTTAACCGCTAAGCCATCTCTCCAGCCCCAAACATATTATCTTGTAATTTAAAAAATTATTAGAGACAGGGAGAAGGACAGAAAGAGAGAGCAAATGGGTGTGCTAGGGCCTCTAGCCACTGCAAAGGAACTCTAGACACATGAGCCACCTTGTGTATCTGGCTTATGTGGGACTTGGAGAATTGAACCTGGGTACTTAGGCTTTGCAGGAAAGTGCCTTAATTGCTAAGCCATCTCTCCAGCCCCTTATCTTATAATCTTGTTTGTGTTGAATGCACAGCTGTTTCACACCTATGAAAAATAATCTCACAGTCCAGGCATAGTGTCACATGCCTTTAATCTCAGCACTCAGGAGGCTAAGGTAGGAGCATCACCATGAGTTTGAGGTTAGCTTGGGACTACATAATGAATTCCAGGTCAGGCTAGGCTAAAGTGAGACCCTGCCTCAAAAAAACCTAAATAAATAAATAAGTTAATATAGCAGGATGTGTAGCAGTTTGATTCAGGTGTCCCCCATAAACCTATGCATTCTGAATGCTATGTCTACCAACTGGTGGTAATTTGGAATTGGAGCCTCCTGGAGGCAGTGTACTATTGCAGCAGCTGGAGGCCCTGGTGTACCCATTCTTTCCGTTTTTCTATCTTATACTTTTTTTTTTCTTTTTTTTTTTTCCTGAGGTAGGTCTCACAGAGTCTAGCCCAAGCTGACCTGGAATTCACTATGGCATCTCAGGGTAGTCTCAAACTAACGGCAATCCTCCTACCTCTGCCTTCCGAGTGCTGGGATTAAAGGCATGCACTCTTTTGGGCTGGAGGGATGGTTTAGCAGTTAAGGCGTTTGCCTGTAAAGCCAAAGGACCCTGGTTCGATTCTCCAGGGTCCACATTAGCCAGATGCATGAGGGGGCGCACATGTCTGGAGTTTGTTTGCAGTGGCTGGAGGCCCTGGTGTGCCTATTCTCTCTCTCTCTCTCTCCCCTCTTTCTCTGCCAATTAATTAATTAAAATTTTTAAAAAGGCATGCACTCTCTTCTATTTCTGTTTGCAAATAAATAGATAAATAAATGGGGGCTGGAGATAAGGCTCAATGGTTCAGGCACTTACCTGCAAAGCCTAACAACCCAGATTCAGCTCCCCAGGACTCAGTAAAGCCAGATGCACAAAGTGGCACATACATCTAGAGTTTGTTTGCAGTGGCTACAGGCCTCATTCTCTGCTTCTCTCTCTGCTTCCAAATAAATATAAACACAGCATTTGGGAAGCTGAGATAAGTAGATTATGAATTCAAAGTCTGTCTGGGCTACACAATGAGACCCCCAACTTAAAAATAAAACAAGAGCCGGGCATGGTGGCATTTGCCTTTAAGCCCAGCACTTGGGAGGAAGACGTAGGACTGCTGGGAATTCAAGGCCATCCTGAGACTAAATAGTGAATTCCAGGTTAGCTTGGGCTAGAGCAAGACCCTACTTCAAAACAAACAATAAAAACACTAAAACAAACAAACATACAAAATCATTTGATACACATAAACAGAATATCATAGCTGAGCAACACAGTACACTATGTGTATCAGTTGTTTACTCTCTTGGTCATGTGGCTGAATCACTGTAGCTCACTGCCACTGCCCAGAATCACAACAGAGTATTGTATCCAGTATCATTAGGCCAGGGAAAGATCAAAATTCTAAACATGATTCCTTTCTTCCTCCCTCCCTTTATCCCTCTGTTCCTCCCTCACTCCCCCTCTCTCCCTTCTTGTTTTTTTTTTCTGGTCTTTTCTCTCTCTCTTTTTTTTTTTTTTTTTTTTTTTTGAGACATGTAGCTCACAGCTGCCCTTGAATTCAGCATACCCCTACCGCAGTCTGCCAGGTGTTGGGATTAGTGACCAACCACACCCAACTCTAACTTTGGTTTCTACTGACTAGTATTGCTTTTGTGCATGAAAGTTTTATTTACATGTCTGTGTATGGGCATACCAGGGTCTTTCAAGTTTTATATGGTGGCTGGAATTCACTATGTACTCTCAGGCTGGCCTTAAACTCACAGTAACACTCTCACCTTGGCTGTTTTATTCTGTTTTTGGAGATAAGGGCTCTTTCTCTGTTTCAAGGTTTCAGGGCCTCTTGCCACTGCACATGAACTCCAGATGCATGCACCACCTTCAGCATCTGGCTTTTATGTGAATGCTAGGGAACTGAACCCAGGTCGTTAGCCTTTGCACTAAGCCATCTCTCCAGCTCCTCTTTCTCTTTTTAAAAGTTTTTTTTAAAGTATTTTATTTATTTATTTATTTGAGAGAAAGAGGCAGGAAGGGAGAGGGGAGAGAGAGAGAGAGAGAGAATGAATGGGGGCATCAGGGTCTCCAGCCACTGCAAATGAACTCCAGATGCACACACCACCTTGTACATCTGGCTTATGTGGGTCCTGGAGAATCGAACTGGGATCCTTTGACTTTACAGGTAAATGCCTTAATCGCTAAGCCATCTCTCTAGCCCCTTCTCTCTCTCTCTCTCTCTCCCTCTTTTTATTTTTTTTTTAAATAATATTTGCAAGAGGAAGAGAGAAAGAGAAGGTGCCACTTTGTGCATCTGGCTTTACATGAGTAACTGGGGAATTGAACTCAGGCTGGCAAGTTTTGCAAGCAAGGGCCTGTAACCTGACCATGTGACTTTTGATCTTTTGAAGCTTTATTTTATTTATGCATTACAGACAGAGAGAGGGAGATAGAGAGAGAGTGAGAATGGGTGTACCAGGGCCTCTAGCTACTGCAAACAAACTGTAGATGCATGTGCCGTTTTGTGCATCTGGCTTACAGGGGACCTGGAGATTCAAACCTGGGTCCTTTTGCTTTGTGGCAAGCGTCTTAACCCCTAAGCCATCTCTCTAGCCTGTCTTTTGGAACTGATTTGCAGGATGAATGTAGAAGGATTTGAAACCTTGGACTAAGAGACACCTTTCAGTGCTGTAAGAAAAGCTTGAAGAACCATTCTGTTGAGAGTTCAAAGACTTAAATGCAGAAAGAACTGTGGAGGCTTGGCTTACAAAGGGAAAAAAAGTGTTGTCCAGACAGGGCTGGAAGCAGCTTGTGTGAGAGGCTGGCTGTGTTCAACCCATATCCTAAGAACTTGAGCAAAGCTAAATTTAAAAGTAAGGGTGGGGCCGGGTGTGGTGGCGCACACCTTTAATCCCAGCACTTGGGTGGCAGAGGTAGGAGGATCGCTGTGAGTTCGAGACCACCCTGAGACTGCATAGTTAATTCCAGGTCAGCCTGTACTAGAGTGAGACCCTACCTTGAAAAACCAAAAGAAAAAAAAAAAAAAGTAGGGGTGGGGCTGGAGAGATGGCTTAGCAGTTAAGACATTTGCCTGCAAAGCCAAAGGACCCAGGTTTGATTCTCCAGGACCCATGTAAGCCAGATGCACAAGGGACACACACATCTGAAATGGCAGGCTGAGAGATGGTTCAGTGGTTAAAGGCACTTGCTTACAAAGCCTGCCAGTTTGGGTTCAATTCCTTAACACCCATGTAAAGCCAGATGCACAAAGTGGTACATGTATCTGGAGTTTGTTTGCAGTGGCAAGAGGTCCTGTTGCCCCCATATTATCTCTCTCTGTTAGCAAATTAATTTTTTAATTTTTTTTTGAGGTAGAGTTTTGTTCTACCCAGGCTGACCTGGAAATCCACTATGCAGTCTCAGGTGGCCTTGACTCACAGTGATCCTTCTACCTCTGCCTCCCAAGTGCTATAATTAAAGGCATGTGCCACCACACTTGGCTTAATATATATATATTTAAAATTATATATATATATATATATATATATGTTTAAATATATATATATATGTTTAAATATATATATATGTTTAAATATATATATATATAGGGCTGGAGAGATGGCTTAGTGGTTAAGGCTGTTTGCCTGCAGAGTCAAAGGACCTCGGTTCGATTCTCCAGGACCCACGCAAGCCAGATGCACAAGGTGGCTCATGCACCTGGAGTTTGTCTGCAGTGGCTGGAAGCCCTGGCGTGCCCATTCTCTCTCTGTAATAAATAAAAATGAAGTTTAAAAAAAAAAAATATATATATATATATATATATATATATTTTTTTTTTTTTCAAGGTAGGGTTTTGTTCCAGCCCAGGCTGACCTGGAATTCACTATGTAGTCTCAGGGTGGCCTTGAACTCATGGCAATCCTCCTACCTGGCTTGGGATGGAATTTGCCCTGGGCTATGAGCATCCCAAATGGTGGAGCAAAATAGGACCCCCAGAGACTTCATCACTAGTAGAGATGTCAGACTTGGAGCTACAGGATTTGATGTTTTCCTTGTTTAATTAATTAATTTACTTATTTTGGGGGAGGGAAGAGAGTATGGTCTACCACGGCTTCTTGCCACTGCAAATGTACTTCAGATGCAGGTACTACTTTGTGCAGCTAGCTTATGTATGTACTGGGGAATCAAACCCCAATCTGCAGGCTTGGCAAGCAAGTGACTAATTGCTGAGCCATTTCCCTAGTCCCCTGTTTGTTTTAGATCTTCCATTGGTTCAACTTTTCCTTGCTAGGCCCAATGCCATCTTTTGCAGTTGAAATGTTACTCTGTGCTATTTTGTGTATTTAACTTATCTGGGCATGCTGGTACACACTTTTAATCCCAGCTCTTGGGAGGCAGAGATAGGAGAGGAAGATCACCATGAGTTCTAGGCCACCCTGAAACTACATAGTGAATTCCAGATCAGCCTGAGCTAGAGTGAGACCCTACCTCAAAAAAAAAAAAAAAAAAAAAAAAAAGGCACTTGCCTGCAAAGCCAAAGGACCCAGGTTCAATTCCCCAGGACCCACGTAAAGCCAGATGCACAAAGTGACACATGCATTTGGAGTTCGTTTGCAGTAGCCAGAGGCCCTGACATACCCATTCTTTGTGTCTGTCTCTCTCCCCTCTTTGCTTGCAAATAAATAAATGAATAATGTTTTAAAGAAAAGAAAAGAAGCCAGGCATGGTGGTGCATGCCTTTAATCCCAGCACTCAGGAGGCAGAGGTAGGAGGATCACTAAGAGTTTGAAGCCACTCTGAGACTACATGGTGAATTCCAGGTTAGCCTGGGATAGAGTGAGACCCTACCTTGAAAATGCCCACCCCACCCCACCCCACCTCCGCCCAAAATAAAAACTGGCAAAGTCCTAGAATTTTTTGAATTATTTATTTATTCTTTTTTTTTTTTTTGAAGTAGAGTCTCACTGTAGCCCAGGCTGATCTGGAATTCACTCGGTAGTCTCAGGGTGGCCTTGAACTCATGTCGATCCTCCTACCTCTGGCTTCCAAGTACTGGAATTAAAGGCGTGTGCCATCATGCCCGGCTACATCTGACTTTTAAAAATTTTTTTATTTATTTGAGAGACAGAAAGAAGTGGAAGAAGAAAGAGAGAGGGAGAGAACAAGCACACATGGCCTCTAACCACTGTAAACGAACTCCAGACATGTGCATCACCTTGTGCATCTGACTTTATGTACAGACTGGGGAATGAGACCTGACTCGTTAGGCTTTGCAGGCAAACACCTTAACCACTGAGGCATGTCTCCAGCCCCTAAAATGATTTTAATATGCATGTACTTTCAAAGGTGGGAGATATATCCTGTAAAGATCCAGTGGCCCACCATGATAGTTAAGTTTGGAGGATCCTAGAAACTTAGAGCATGCTGGGAGTTCCCTCTGAAGTAGGGGCAAATAATTGCATCTCCTGGGTTTCTGCCCATTAGCTGAGGTGTCTTTGTTCTGGAGGTCGACTATTAGTGCTTGGGAATGCCAGTCCAGCTCATAGACTGAGTAACACAAAAAGCTGCCAGCTAGGCTTGCAGACAAGCACCTTAACCAATGAGCCGTCTCTGCAGCCCATAATAGCTTTTTCAATTTTTAAAATACTTTATTTATTTGAGAGAGGGAGGGAGAGAGAGAGAGAGAGAGGAAGAGGCAGATAGAGAAAGAGAATGGGCGCACCAGGGCCCCCAGACACTGCAAATGAACTCCAGATGCATGTTCCACCTTGTACATTTGGCTTATGTGGGTCCCAGGGAATGAAATGTGGGTCCTTTGGCTTAACAGGCAAGTGCCTTAGCTGCTAAGTCATCTCTACAGCCCTCTTTTGGTTGTCCTTTTGGTTCACCTTACCCTTACCCTTCATGACATTGTGCACTATTAGCTATCTCCATAGTTCTATGCCAGTCGGCTTCTGTGGCTGCTGCTCTGAACTTACAGCTCATTATGATAATTGCATCTGTGCTACTCCTGATGGTAAATGCTGCCATCTGGCCTCTCTTTTTCTCTTTGGGACCTGCCATTCGCCTCGTTTTCAAGGAGCCCTGTGGTGAAGGTAGGTGTAGGGGCAGCTACCACTGGTTTCTCAGTTACTTTAAGTCACTTTCAACACATCCCTTTTGGAGGGAAATAGTCAACTGGTGAGTTTTCTGGTTTTATGTAGTATATCTATTCTGACTTCTGTTTCCTGAGCCTTTTTTTTTTTAAATTTTGCTTATTTTTTATTTATTTGAAAGTGACAAAGAGGCAGATAGAGAGAGAGAGAATGGGCGTGCCAGGGCCTCCAGCCACTGCAAATGAACTCCAGACGCGTTGGCCCCCTTGTGCATCTGGCTAACGTGGGACCTGGGGAATCGAGTCTTGAACCTGGGTCCTTAGGCTTCATAGGCAAGTGCTTAACCGCTAAGCCATCTCTCCAGCCCCCCCCCCTTTTTTAAGATGCAAACATTCTTTACTGGCTGTAACAGTAAATGGAGAAAGGAACATGTCAGCAATAATTGTTCTGCACCCCCAGACCTGACCAAAGCTATCCAAAAGGCTTTTTTTTTTTTTTTTTTTTTTTTGAGATAGTGGCTCATGTGGCTCATGTTGCCTCTAAAAAAGAAAAAAGGGATCCAGGCAAGGTGGCACATGCCTTTAATCCCAGCACTCAGGAGGCAGAGGTAGGAGGATCACTGTGAGTTCCAGGCCACTCTGAGACTACATAGTGAATTCCAGGTCAGCCTGGGCTAGTGTGAGACCCTACCTCAAAAAAACAAAACAAACAAACAAACAAACAAACAACAACAAAAAAAAAAAAAAAACAAGAGAGAGAAAGAAAGAAAGAAAAAAATGGGGCTGGAGAGATGGCTTGGCTTAGGAGTTAAGGTGTTTGCCTGCAAAGCCAAAGGATCCATTTGACTCTCCAGGACACACCTTAGCCAGATGCACAAGGAGGCACAGGCATCTGGAGTTTGTTTTCAGTGGTTGGAGGCCCTGGCATGCCCGTTCTCTCCCTCTCTCTTTTTCTTTCTCTGCCTCTTTCTCTCTCTCAAATAAAATAAATAAAATATATTAAAAAATATTAGCCAGGCATGGTGGCACACGCCTTTAATCCCAGCACTGGGGAGGCAGAGGCAGGAGGATCGCAGAGAGTTTGAGGTCAATCTAAGACTATATAGTGAATTCCAGGTCAGCCTGGGCCAGAGCGAAGCCCTACATCGAAAAACAAAAACAACAATTTTTTTTTTTTTTTTTTTTTTTTGCTGACCCAGCACAGGGCTGACTAGTTTATGTGCTCACACTTAGCTGTGTGTACTGACCTATCTGCATCTTTGGACAAAAGAGCTTTCAGATCTAATAACACTATCTTAGAAACTAGAAGAAAACTCTCTGGCTTTCACTCTGATGGAACCCAAGCCAAAGCTGTAAACCCCATCTGCCAATTTTTCCTCTCAAGGGGACTTTCTAAATTTCTGACAGTTCTTTTTGTCAACTCCTTATCAGATAGTGGCACCAGAAGCAAGTGAAACCACTGAGGTCCTTCAGGATCGTCTTGGTTCAGAGACTGGGATTTCAGGGCTTCCCATTGCCTGAGTGCACATCCTCATAGTGCGTCCACCCTCATTCCACAGGGCCAGTCTATTCGGCCCTGAGCAAGGCAGCCATGTGTGTACACGTGTGCTTTATGCCCTGCATAAAAGTGCCTGAGGACAGGTTGGAAGCCAGCTATACCCAGTTTGCCTCACTGTGTGTATACCATGGCACTGTGTCTACTCATATGACCTTTGATTCTTGCACAAAAGCTTACTTTAGCCTAGTGGCTGGACTTGTCCCTATACCTCACTGAGATTATTTCATTCCATTTTAATTGTGTGTTTACATATTATTTTCCTCCTGAGATTTTCTCTTCTTCTGTGTTTGTATGTGTGATGTGGTGTGTGGAGGTATGTGCACATATATGTGCCCTGGTGGCATCCCATACACTTGCCTGTGCTGGCTGGAGTGGAACATCAGGTGTTTCACTCCATGGCTCTTCTGCCTGGCCTTGTTCTGAGCCTGAGCCTCTCTCTCCTCTCTCTTTTTTCTTTTGGATTATTTATTTATTTATTTATTTTTAGGCAGGGTCTCCCTTTAGGTCAGACTGACCTGGAATTCACTATGTAGTCTCAGGGTGGCCTCGAACTCACAGCGATCCTCCTACCTCTGCCTCCAGAGTGCCCGTTTTTTCTCTTTTACTAATTCTGGAGTTTGGCAGGGTTCTGACATCCGTAGGACTGTGCTCCCCTGCCAGAACAGGGGTCTTACCTTATGTCTCAGGCCGACCTGGAATTCATGGTGAAGCTCAAATTCACACAAAGTTAATTGTCTCAACCTCCTGAGTGGGGAAATTACAAGCATGCTTCTTCCAATTTATCTTTTCATTTTGTGTATTCAGTCTTTTTTTTCAAATTTTATTAACAACTTCCATGATTATAAAAATATCCATGGTAATGCCTTCCCTCCCCCCATTTTCCCCTTTGAAATTCCATTCTCCATCATATCCCCTCTCCCTCTCAATCAGTCTCTATTTAATTTTGATGTCATGATCTTTTCCTCCTCTTATGGTCGTCTTGTGTAGGTAGTGTCAGGCGCTGTGAGGTCATGGATATCCAAGCTATTTTGTGTCTGGGGGGATATTCAGTCTTTTTAAAATAAACTTTTTCTCCTCCAGACACAAAATGGCCTGGATATCCATGACCTCACAGAGCCTGACACTACCTGCACAAGACGATCATAGGAGGAGGAAAAGATGATAGCATCAAAATAAAAGAGAGGGGCCGGGTGTGGTGGCACATGCCTTTAATCCCAGCACTCGGGAGGCAGAGGTAGGAGGATTGCCATGAGTTCAAGGCCACCCTGAGACTCCATAGTGAATTCCAGGTCAGCCTGGGCTAGAGCGAGACCCTACCTTGAAAACCCAAAAAAATAAAAATAAAAAAATAAAAGGGAGACTGATTGAGAGGGGGAGGTGATATGATGGAGAGTAGAGTTTTAAAGGAGAAAGTGGGTGGAGGAAGGGAATTCATGGGATATTGTTTACAATCATGGAAGTTGTTATTTATAAAAATAAAAAAATTAAAGTTTTTATTTACAAATTCCACAAATATAGACAATATATCATGATCATAATCCCCTCCCAACACTCCCTTTTTCCTCCTCTCAAACTCCCACTCCCCTGAATCCCCTGAATTCCTCCTCCTCCTCCTTCTTCTTCTTTTTGTTTTCAGGCTGACCTGTGATTCACTATGTAGTCTCAGGGTGGCCTCAAATTCACAGTGATTCTCCTACCTCTGCCTCCTGAGTGCTGGGATTAAAGGCATGCACCACCATGCACAGCTACTACTGACTTTTTTTTTCAAGGTAGGGCCTCTAGCTCAGGATGACCTGGAATTCACTCTGCATTCTCAGGGTGGCCTCGAACTCACGGCGATCCTCCTACCTCTGACTCCTGAGTGCTGGGATTAATGGCGTGCGCCACCACGTCCGGCTAGCTACTACTGACTTTTATTCTGACTTGCAAGTTTAAATATTTGTGGTTAGGATCCACATATAAGAACATGTAACATTTGGCTTTCTGAGCCTGGGTTACCTCACTTAGTATAATCCTTTCCAAATCCATCCATTTCCCTGCAAATTTCATTTTTTTTTTCATGGATTCAAGCATTTATTTTTGATGTTTATTATTATCATCATGATTTCATTTTTCTTTATCACTGAATAGAACTTCCATTGTGTAAATGTGCCACATCTTCATTATCCCTTCATCACTTGAGGAACATCTAGACTAATTTCAATTCCTAGCTATTGTGAATAGAGTGGCAATAAACATGGTTGAGCAAGTATCTCTAAGGTAATGAAATGAATCCTTAGGATATATGCCAAGGAATGGTATAGCTGGGTCAAACAGAAAATCTATTTTTAGCTGTCTCAGGAACCTCCACACAGATTTTCACGATGGCTGTACCCATTTACATTCCCAGCAGTGTAGAAGGGTTCCTCTTTTTCCACATTCTTGCTAGCATTTATTATTTCTTGATGTTAGCCATTCTGGCAGGAGTGAGATGGAATCTCAAAGTAGTTTTTTAGTTTATTTTTTTATGAGAGAGAGAGAGAGAGAGAGAGAGAGAGAGAATTGGCATGCCAGGGCCTCCAGCCACTGAAATCTGCAATCGAACTCCAGATGCATGTGTCACCTTGTTCACATGTGCAACCTTGTGTATGCATCACCTTGCATGTCTGGCTTATGTGGTTCCTGGAGAATTTAACTGGGGTCTTTAGGCTCCACAGGCAAACGCCTTAACTACTAAGCCATTTCCCCAGCCTGGATCAAAGATCTTAATATAATAGCGGGGCGTGGTGGCGCACGCCTTTAATCCCAGCACTCGGGAGGCAGAGGTAGGAGGATTGCCATGAGTTCAAGGCCACCCTGAGATGACAGAGTTAATTCCAGGTCAGCCTGGCCCAGAGTGAGACCCTACCTTGAAAAAAAAAAAAAAAAAAAATCTTAATATAAGACCTGAAACTTTGAAACTGCTAGAGGAAAAAGTAGAGGAAACCCTTCAACATATTTGCCTAAGCAAGGATTTTCTGAATATAATCCCAACTTGCTCAGGAAGTAAAACCACTAATGAACCATTGGGAACCTCATGAAATTAAAAAGCTTTTGTACAGGGCTGGAGAGATGGCTTAGCAGAGCAGTTAAGGCACATGATTGCAAAGCTTAAGAACCCAGGTTTGGTTCTCCAGGTCCCACGTAAGCCAGATACACATGGTGGTACATGCGGTCTGGAGTTTGTTTGCAGTGGCTAGAGGCTCTGCCGTGCCCATTCTCACCTTTTGTCTCTCTCGCTCTATCTGTCTCTAATAAATAAATTAATTAATTAAAAACAAACTTTTGTACAGCGAAGGACACATTCAGAGACAAACTACAGAATGGGGCACATGAGTCTGGAGTTCATTTGCAGTTGCTGGAGGCCCTGGCATGCTCATTGTTTTTCTCTGCCTCTTCCTCTCTCTCTCTCTCAAATAAATAAATATATTTTTTAAAAAGGTCTTTGATCCATTTGGACTTGATTCTTATGCATAGAGAGAGATAAAGATCTATTTTCATCCTTCTACATACAGATATCCAGTTTACCTAGTACCATTTGTTAAAGAGGCTGCCTTTTCTCCAATGGATATTTTCAGCATTTAAAAATTTTTTATTTTATTAATCCATTTTGAGAGAGAAAGTAAGAGAGAGGGAGACTGGGTGTGCTGCTAATGAACTCTAGGTGCATGGGCTCCCTTGTGCATCCGGCTTACATGGGTACTAGGGAACTGAACTTGGGTCCTTAGGCTTCACAGGCAAATACCTTAACTACTAACCCATCTCTCCAGCCCTATTTTTGTCAAAAATCAGATGGCTGTAGCTGCCTGGGTTGATATCTAGGTCCTCTATTCTGTTCCTTTGATCTACATGTCTGTTTATGTGCCACTACCATGCTGTTTTTGTTACTATGGTTCTGTAATTAATATATATATAGGGCTGGAGAGATGGCTTAATGGTTAAGCGCTTGCCTGTGAAGCCTAAGGACCCCAGTTCGAGGCTCAGTTCCCCAGGTCCCACGTTAGCCAGATGCACAAGGGGGCGCATGCGTCTGGAGTTCGTTTGCAGAGGCTGGAAGCCCTGGCGCGCCCATTCTCTCTCTCTCCCTCTATCTGTCTTTCTCTCTGTGTCTGTCGCTTTCAAATAAATAAATAAATAATTAAAAAATATATTTAAAAAACATAATATATATATATGCATGTATTTTATATATATATATATATGTATGTATTATATGTATATACGTATATATGTGTATATATTGACAGAGAGAGAGAGAGGAGAAAATGGGTGTGCCAGGGCCTCCAGCCACTCCAAACAAACTCCATATGCATATGCCCCCTTGTGTATATGGCTAAAGTGGGTCCTGGGAAATTGAACCTGGGGTCTTTGGCTTTGCAGGCAAATGCCTTAACTGATAAGCCATCCCTCCAGCCCTTTTTTTTCTATTTTTAATTTTTATTTATTTACTTTTTTTGAGAGATAGAGAATGGGCACCCTAGCAACTGCAAACAAACTCCAGATGCATGTACCATTTTGAGAATCTGCCTTATGTGGGTACTGCGGATTCTAACCTGGGCCCGTAGGCTTTGCAGGCAACCACCTTAACCATTAAGCCATCTCTCCAGCCCTCTGTAATATATCTTAAAATCAGGTATGGCAATGCCACCAGGCTTATTTTTTTAAATATTTTAATTTATTTATTTGAGAGAAATAGCCAGATAGAATGGGCGCCAGGGCCTCCAGCCACTGCTGATGAACTCCAGACACATGTGCCATCTTGTGTATCTGGCTTAGTTGGGTCCTGGGGATTTGAACCAGAGTCCTTTGGCTTTGCAGACAAATGCCTTAACAACTAAGCCATCTCTCTAGCCCTAATTAATATAGGTACCTAAAGCTATACATTTCTGTTTTAAGACTGCTTTCATTCTGTCTGATAGGTTTTGGTATGTTATCATTATCATTTGATTGTACAAATTTTGATTCCCTTCTTGATTTCTTCAATGACCCAATCATCATTCAGTAGTGTACTGCTTAGTTACTATGATTTTGTGTGTGCTCTACAGTTTTTCTTGCTGTTGATTTGTAATTTAATCCCACAATGAATTTTTTCAATTTTCCTGTATTTGTTAAGATTTACTTTGTGTCCTAATATATGGTCTATTTTAGAGAATGTTCCATGTGTTGCTGAAAAGAATGTGTATTCTGCAGCATTTGGATGGAATGTTTTGTATATATCAGTTAGGTCCATTTGTTCTATGACCTTATTTAATCCAGATGCTTCTCTGTTTATTTTTTGCCAGGATGACCTGATAATGGATGAGACTGGAGTATTAAAGTCACCCATTAAAATTGTGCTTGCTGTTATATGTGACCTTAAGTCTAGTAGTGTATATTTAATGAAATTGGGAGCACCCATGTTAGGTGCACATATATGTTTAGAATTATAATGGCCTTTTGTTGGATTGTTCCTTTAATCAATATAAAGTGACCTTCTTTATCTTTCCTAATGTTGGTTTGAAATCTACTTTCTCAGATATTAGATAGCAACACCTGCTTGTCTCCTAGGCCCATCTGCTTGAAATACCATATTCCATCCTTTTACCCTAAGATAGTTCCTGCCTTTTATGGAGAGGCAAATTTCTTGGAGGCAACAAACAGAAGGATCCTGCCTGTTAATCCAGTCTGAAAGTTTGTGTTGTTTGGTTGGGGCACTCAGACCATTGATATTAAGAGTTATTTCTTGCCGGGCGTGGTGGCTTACGCCTTTAATCCCAGCACTTGGGAGGCAGAGGTAGGAGGATCGCTGAGTTTGAGGCCACCCTGAGACTACATAGTGAATTCCAGGTCAGCCTGAGCCAGAGTGAGACCCTACCTCGAAAAACCAAAAAAAAAAAAGAGTTATTTCTTGGAAGCCAGGTGATGGTGGCACATGCCTTTAATCCCAGCGCTCGGGAGGCAGAGGCAGAGGCAGGAGGATTGCTGTGAGTTTGAGGCCACTCTGAGACTCCATAGTGAATTCCATGTCAGCCTAGGCTAGAGTGAGACCCTACCTCGAAAAACCAAAAAAAAAAAAAAAAAAACAAAAAACAAAAAAACCCACAAAGTTTCTTTCTTCAGGTGGAAGGATTGCTTAGCAGTTAAGGTGCTAGCCTATAAAGCTAAAGGATCCAGGTTTGATTCCCCAGGACACATGTAAACCAGATGCACAGGTGGTGCATGCTTTTGGAGTTCATGTGCAATGGCTGATGGCCCTGGCGTGCCCATTCTCTTTCTACCTCTGTCTCTTTCTCTCTCAAATATAAATAAAAAGTTAAAAAAGAATTACTTCATTTTTTCCAGCCAGTCTCTCTTTTATTATTTTTATTTTGGGGGTGCTCTGAGGTAGGGTCTTGCTCTAGCCCAGACTGACTTGGAATTTACTATGTAGTCTCAGGTTGGCCTCAAACTCATAGTGATCCTCCTACCTTGGTAAAGTCTGGCTTAAAAAAAAAAAAAAAAAAGAAGTTTAGCTGGGTCTGGTGGTGCATGCCTTTAATTGAGGTAGGAGGATCGCTGTAAGTTAGAGGCCACCCTCGAATATAGGGTGAATACAGACTGAATTCCAGGTCAGCCTGGAGCAGAGTGAGACCCTACCTTAAAACAAAACAAAACAAAACAAAACAAAACAAAACAAAACAAAACAAAACAAAACAAAAGTTTATTGACTTATTTTCACGTGCATGGGCACACCAGGGTCTGTTGCTGTTGCAAACAAATGCCCATCCTGCTTTAAATGGGTGGCTGAGGAGTTAAACCCAGGGTGACAGGC
The DNA here is from genome assembly GCF_020740685.1 of Jaculus jaculus. Taxonomy (NCBI): domain Eukaryota; kingdom Metazoa; phylum Chordata; class Mammalia; order Rodentia; family Dipodidae; genus Jaculus; species Jaculus jaculus. Next base: position 102,908,051 of record NC_059102.1, read on the forward strand.
TGTGCGAGCAAGTGCCTTTAGCTGCTGAGCCATCTCCCTAGCTCCTGAATCTGGCTTTTTGCTTTTGTTTTTGGAGGTAGGCTCTCACTCTAGCTCAGGCTGACCTGGAATTTACTATGTAGTCTCAGGATGGACTTAAACTCATGGCAATCCTTCTACCTCTGCCTCCCTAGTGCTGGGATTAAAGATCTGAATTCGGCTTTTAAATTGTGTTATGATTAGATGATTTGACTTTTTTTTGGCAGTACTGGGAAATGAACCTAGGCCTCCTGAATACCAAGCACTCTATCACTGATCCCCAGCACATGCTGGTTAAAGGTCCAATTGGGTTGGAGAGATGACTCAGAGGTTAAGGTACTTTGCTGCAAAACCTAACAACCCAGGTTTGATTTCCCAGGGCCCATGTAAAGCCAGATGCACTAGGTGGCACATGCATCTGGAGTTCCTTTGCAATGGCTAGAGGCCCTGGCTTGTTCATTCTCTCTCTCAACTAGACTGAATTAAAAAGTACCTGGAAAACACTATGTGTTTTGGAGGAGGTTGGTATGTTCATCTTAATGGCCTAGGTGGGTAATACCTGTCTTCAATGTGGGTTGGAACCATCCAGTCAGCCAAGGGCCTGGAGAGAATTAAAATAGAAAGCAAATTTGTATTTTTGACTTCTTGCTGAACTGGAACATGCTCATTATGCCTTGGACACAGAACACCAGGCTTCCTGGCTGTGTTTCTTTTTTGTCCCTGTGACAAATCTACTTGACAGAAACAATCTAAAAGTTGCACCCCTACAGTTCAGACATATAAACCCAGCTGCTTAGGAGGCTGATGCAGGACTCTGATCCTATTTTGTTTTATTATTATTATTTTGTTGTTGTTGTTGTTTTGAGGTAAGGTCTCACTCTAGCCCAGGCTGACCCAGAATTCACTATGGAGTCTCAGGGTGGCCTTGAATTTATGGCCATCCTCCTACCTCTGCCTCTCAAGTGCTGGGATTAAAGGCATGCACCACCATGCCCAGCCTTAAAAATTTTTTTTTTCGAGGTAGTCTTGCTCTATCCAGTCTGACCTAGAATTAGTATCAGGCTGGCCTCAAACTCACAGCAATCCTCCTACCTCAGCCTCCCGAGTGCTGGATTAAAGGTGTGTACCACTATACCTAGATTGAGTTTATTTTATTTACATACATGTACACATACATATATATGAATATTTTATTTCTTTATTTGAGATAGAGGGAGAGGGAGAGAGACAAAAAGAGTGGGCATGCCAGGACCACTGCAAAAGAACACCAGATACATGTATCACCTTGTGCTCTGGTTTACGTGGGCACTGGGGAATTGAACCAGGGTCCTTTGACTTTGTAGGCAAGTACCTTAACTGCTGAGCCATCTCTCCAGCCCATATATATACATATACATATACATATACATATACATATACATATACATATACATATACATATACATATATACACACACACACATATACATGCATACCTACATATATATGTATGTATATAATTTTTTCACTCTAGCTCAGGGTGACCTGGAATTCACTATGTATTCTCAAGGTGGCCTCAAACTCATGGCGATCCTCCTACCTCTGCCTCCCGAGTGCTGGGATTAAAGTCGTGCACCACCATGTCTGGTAGCCTTCATATTTTATTTAAACATATATATTTATTTATTGGAGAGAGGCAGATAGAGAGAATGGGTGTGCCAGGGCCTCTAGCCACTGTAGATGAATTCCAGACACATGTGTCGTCTTGTGCATTATGTGGCTTACATGGGTACTGGGAAATTGAATATGGGTCCTTAGGCTTCACAGGCAAGTACCTTAACTGCTAAGCTATCTCTCCAGCCCTATTTAAATAAATAAATATATAAATAGTAATAATAATTTTTTTTGTTTGTTTTTTGAGGTAGAGCCTCACTCTAGCCCAGGCTTACCTGGAATTCACTGTGTTGTTTCAGGCTGGTCTCGAACTCAGGAGGATCCTCCTACCTCTGCCTCCCAAGTGCTGGGATTAAAGGTGTGTGCCACCATACCCGGCTCTAAATACATTTTTATTGCAGCTGTGTCAAATTCAGTGCCTGTCCAGCTGATGGCAGGCACTGGCTCAGAAGCTTGCTAGAGAAACACTGTGACCCATGGGCCCAGTTCCCCTCGCTTGGACTTAGGGATAAATTTGGTCACAGACACCAAGCCTCTAGACTTCAAGGCTAAGGCAAGGTGGGGCAATGTGTAGCCTGTCCATCATGCTCAATCTGACACCTGGTGAGGTGGCTTGCTGTGCTAAGTCCTTTGCTACTTAAATGGCTCTGTTTGCCCTTGTTTGAAGCCTTTACCCAGGTAAGCCAGGATTGTGTGTGCCCAGAAATTCTTTAGGCCTCTCAGATGGGAACCACTGCTTAAATCAGGGAAGCAAAGCCAGCCTGAAAACACTCACTTGTGAGTAATAGATTTTTTTTTTTTTTACTTAAAAAGAAAACAATGCTGGGTGTGGTGGTGCACACCTTTAATCCCAGCATTTGGGAGGCAGAGGTAGGAGGATTGACATGAGTTCGAGGCCACCCTGAGACTCTATAGTGAATTCCAGGTCAGCCTGGACTAGAGTGAGACCCTACCTTGGGAAAAAAGAAAAAAAAAAAAAAGAAAAGGAAAGAAAAAAGAAAAAAATACAGCAACACAGCCAGGCATGGTGGCACATGCCTTTAATCCTAGCACTTGGGAGGCAGAGGTAGGTGGACTGCTGTGAGTTCAAGGCTACCTTGAAACTATATAGTGAATTCCAGGTCAGCCGAGGCTGGAAAGCAAGCTCCTACCTCAAAACAAATAAACAAACACCACCAACAACAAAAAAACAGGCTGGAGAGATTGCTCAGTGGTTAAAGGTGCTTGTTTGCATGTAAAAGCAGATGCACAAAGTAGTGCATGCATCTGGAGTATGTTTGCAGTGGCAAGAGAACCTGGTGTGCCCATTCTCTTATCATCTCTCCCTATTTGCAAAATAAATATTTAAAAATGTATTTGTAGTTATTTATTTGCGAGGGGGGGGTGTGGGCCTCTTGCCATTGCAAACTCCAGTTGCATGTGCCACTTTGTGCATCTGGTTTATGTGGGTACTGGAAAATCAAACCCTGGCCAGCAGGCTTTGCAAGTAAGTGCCTTTAACTGCTGAGTCATCTCTCCAGCCCCAGATTCTGTGTTTAATGCCAGTTTGGGCAATTTAGTGAGACTCTGTCACAAACACACACCCACACACAAATCAGTGGGGGATATAGTTCAGTGGTGAAACACTTAACCTACCACACATGAGGCCCTAGGTTCAATACTTTTTTCTTCTTCAAGGTAGGGTCTTGCTCTAACCCTGGCTGAAATTCACTATGTAGTCCCAGGCTGGCCTTGAACTCATGGTGATCCACCTACCTCTGCCTCCTGAGTGCTAGGACTAAAGGCATGTGCCACCATGCACCATGCCTAGTTTTAGAGGGTCTTTTTAATTTTTTTTTAAGTTTTTTTGAGGTAGGGTCCTACTCTGCCCTGGCTGACCTGGAATTGACTATGTAGTCTCAGGGTGGTCTTGAACTCATGGTGGTCCATCTACCTTGGCCTTCCAAATGCTGGGATTAAAAGTGTGTGTCACCACACCTGGCTCAATTTTGCATATATATGTATGTATATATATACATTGGTTTTTCGAGGTAGGGCTCACTCTAGTCCAGGCTGACCCAGAATTCCCTATGTAGTCTTAGGCTGGCTTTGTACTCACAGTGATCCTCCTACCTCTGCTTCCTGAGTGCTGGGATTAAAGGCATGCATTGCCATGCCTGGTTTGGCTCAATTATTTATTTTTTGAGGTAGGGTCTTGCTGTATCAGGCTGACCTGAAATTCACTAATGTAGTCTCAAGAGTGGCCTCGAACTCACCACAATCCTCTTACCTCTGCCTCCCAAGTGCTGGGATTAAAGGTGTGAGACCCTACCTCAAAAAACAAAAATAATATATATAAAAGCAAAAGAAATCACTTTAAAGACGGGCATGGTGGTGCACGCCTTTAATCCCAGCACTCCGGAGGCAGAGGTAGGAGGATCACCATGAGTTCAAGGCCACCCTGAGACTACAGAGTTAATTCCAGGTCAGCCTGGACCAGAGAGAAACCCTACCTTGAAAAACCAGAAATAAAAAAATAAAAATAAAAAAAAGAAAAAAGAAAAAAAATCACTTTATTCATTCATAGTTGTCAAGATAATTTGTATCCTCATATACTAATCATCACATAGATATTAAAATTGGAAGGAACTCAGAGGCCCTAAGAGATCTGACTTCTCATTGTAACTGAAGTTTCAACTTGACCTTTGGGATTCCATCTAACTTTTATCTTAATTTTTCCAGGATAAATATGCCTTTGTCAAGGATACCAGTGACTTCATTTATGGCCTCAGGACTCTTAAACCCAAGCCTCCTCCTCCTTCATTCCTTATTTTCCTTTGCTGTCTTACATATCCTTTGTTCTTAGGGATTCAGAATTTTCCTTTACTTTTTAAACATTTTTTTGGTTTTTTGAGGTAGTGTCTCATTCTAGTTCAGGCTGACCTGAAATTCACTATGTAGTCTTAGGGTAACCTCAAACTCATGATGATCCTCCTACTTCTGCCCCCCAGAGTGTGTGTGTGTGTATGTGTGTGTGTACATACATACATACATATATATATATTTTTTTTCCAATGAGAGAGAATAGGAGAACACAGACATACCAGGGTGCTATCCACTGCATATAAATTCCAGACACATCTGCCACTTTGTGCATCTGGCTTTATGTGGGTATTGGGGAATCAAACCTGAGCCATTGTGTTTTGCAAGCAAGTACCTTAGCCACTGAGCTATCTCTGTAGACCACCTTTTTTTTTCATCATGGCATCCTTTTTAACTTCAAACTTCTGTTCATTCTTCTTTTCACTCTCATGATTTTTCAGTTTTGTTGAAATTATTTTTTTTTCTTTTCAAATTTTTAAAAAATTAACAACTTTCATGATTATAAAAAAAAAATTCCATGGTAATACCCTCCCTTACACCACTTTCCCCATTGAAACTCCATTCACCTCATCTCAATCAGTCTCTCTTTTATTTCAATGTCATGATCTTTTCCTCCTATTATGATGGTCTTGTGTAGGTAGTGTCAGGCACTATGAGGTCATAGATATCTAGGCCATTTTGTGTCTGGGGGGAGCATGTTGTAAGGAGTCCTACCCTTCCTTTGGCTCTTACATTCTTTCTGCCACATCTTCCGCAATAGATCCTGAGCCTTGGAAGGTGTGATAGAAATATTGGAAGTTGTGACAGAAAAATTGCAGTACTGAGCACTCCGGTCACTTCTTTCCAGCACCATGATGCCTTCTGAGTCATCCCAAGGTCATTGCCATCTGAAAAGAGAAGATTCTCTACCAAAAGTGAGAGTAGCATTAACATAAGGATATGAACATTAAGAGAAGTGCTTACTGGGCAGTTTGATAAGCATAGTATATACATTTAGCCAGACAACAGTAGATGTTACACCCCTAGAGCTCATGACTACCTCTGTTTTAAGTTTTCAATATCAGGGATGTATTCCCTCCCATGGAGCAGGCCTCCAGTCCAATTAGAGGGCAGTTGGTTTCCACTATGACAGATTATTGCACCTATTGGCTCATTTGTCCTGGCAGGCCAAATATAAGGCTTGCAATGTCCACTGTTGAGTACATTCACTGGTGTTTTCTCTTTCTCCCATTGAACTGCATGCAGAATGGCTTCTTCTAGCTTTCTGTCAGCTGGTCTACATGGAGGAGGTTATCAGCTCAGTTCCAGCAGGATTTCTCAGTGGCCTTGCAGCCCAAGTATGTGGAATCTTCAGCAATAGGGTCTTACCATCTATTCCTGGTGTAGCCCACTTTATTTTATTTTTAAAAATTATTTATTTATTTATTTATTTATTTGAGAGCGACAGACACAGAGAGAAAGACAGATAGAGGGAGAGAGAGAGAATGGGTGCGCCAGGGCTTCCAGCTACTGCTAACAAACTCCAGACGCATGCGCCCCCTTGTGCATCTGGCTAACGTGGGACCTGGGGAGCCGAGCCTCGAACCAGGGTCCTTAGGCTTCACAGGCAAGCGCTTAACCACTAAGCCATCTCTCCAGCCCCACTTTTTTTTTTCTTTCGGTTTTTCGAGGTAGGGTCTCACTCTGGCCCAGGCTGACCTGGAATTCACTATGGAGTCTCAGGGTGGCCTCGAACTCATGGCAATCCTCCTACCTCTGCCTCCCGAGTGCTGAGATTAAAGGCATGCGTCACTACGCCTGGCAAGCCCAACTTTTTTTGAGAGGGTCTGATTTGACATATGATCTTACTCTGTAGTTCAGGTTGTCCTTGAACTCATGGCAACCAATCTGCCTCAGCCTCCTGCCTGAGGGCTGGGATTACAAATGTGTCACCACCCTTAGCTGTTATGTTGTTTTATCAGATAGGGTCTCATTTTAGTTCAGGCTTGCCTTGACCTCCTCCCACCTCTACCTTCCAAGTGCTGGGATTACAGATGTTGATCACAAGCTCAGCTTGGTTTTGGTTAAGACAGGGACTTGCTATGGAACTACTGCTAACCTCCAACTCCAAGTAATCCTATTTCCCCAACCTCCCAAACTGGGATGACAGGTGTGTAATCAGCTTCTGCTTGTTCTTTTTTAAATTTTTTTCAAAGTTTTTATTACTAACAACTTCCATGATTATAAAAAATATCCCATGGTAATACCCTCGTTTCCCCCACTTTCCCCTTCATTCTCCATATCCCCTCCCCCCTACTTGTTGTTTAATCCTAACTTGAATGCTTGACTTCTTTTTATATTTTATTTACTTTTTGGTTTTTCGAGGTAGGATCTTTAGTTCAGGCTGACCTGGAATTCACTATGGAGTCTCAGAGATGCCTCGAACTCACAGAGATCCTCCTACCTCTGCCTCCCGAGTGCTGGCATTAAAGGTGTGCACCACCACACCCATTGTGCGCACGAGCGCTCTCTCTCTCTCTCTCTCTCTCTCTCTCTCTCTCTCTCTCTATATATATATATATATATATATATATATATATATATTTAAACATTCTGTTTTATTTTTATTTATTTGAGAGTGACAGATAGAGAAAGGCACATATATACATAGAATGGGCACGCCAGGGCCTCCAACTGCTGCAAATGAACTCCAGATGCGTGCGCCACCTTGTGTGTTTGGCTAACGTGGGTCCTGGGGAATCGAGCCTCGAACCAGGGTCCTTAGGCTTCACAGGCAAGTGCTTAACTACTAAGCCATCTCTCCAGCCCCCTGCTATCTTTTATTTATTTCAGTGGAGAGGGACATACACACACAGGGAGGCAGATAGTGAGAGAGATAACGGGTGCACCAGGGTCACTAGCTACTGTAAACAAACTCCAGACACATGTGTCACCTTGTGTATCTGGCTCACATGGGTACTGGGGAACTGAACCTGGGTCCTTAGGCTTTGAAGGCAGATGCCTTAACCCCTAGGCTATCTCTATAGCCCTTGACTTCTCTTTGAAGTCTTCATTTCTGAAGTGCACTTGAGTTCCTACTCCTGAGGCATGAAATGTGTTACCTAAGGAGCACATGTGATATTTTGTTCTATAGCGTCATTGTTTGTACACCTGTTTAATTCCTGTTTAATTTCTTGAAAGCATCTTTGTAGACCTATGGTGTCTGCCACGTGGTAGGTCTTAGACAATGTTGGATGGCAACATGAAAGATTACAGACATGGTTGTCTGTCTTGCCTGTCTCTTTTCTTAAACATTAAAAAAATTTTTTTTGTTTATTTTTATTTATTTATTTGACAGAGACAGATTGAGAGAGAGAGAGAATGGGCCATGCCAGGGCCTCCAACCACCGCAAATGAACTCCAGATGCATGCGTTCCCTTGTGCATCTGGCTAACATGGGTTCTGGGGAATCGAGCCTCGAACCAGGGTCCTTAGGCTTCACAGGTAAGTGCTCAACTGCTAAGCCATCTCTCCAGCCCTTCTTAAACATTTTTTTTGTCCATTTTTATTTATTTATTTTTGAGTGTGACAGAGAGAGAATGGGCGCGCCAGGGTTTCCAGCCACTGCTAACAAACTCCAGACACATGTGCCCCCTTGTGCATCTGGATAATGTGGGTCCTGGGGAATCGAGCCTCAAACTGGGGTCCTTCGGCTTCACAGGCAAGCGCTTAACTGCTAAGCCATCTCTCCAGCCCCCTTCTTAAACATTTTGATGTCTAATATATGGAAGAGGGGATAATGAAGAGATGAAGTGGGAAAGGTCCAAGCTGCAGTCACTTGGTCTAGAGCATTGTTGTAGACCAAGTGTCACTACTGTCCAAGTAAACTGTGATGGAAAGAAGGCAGAGAACTGGGAATCTATTCAATCTGTTCTGGCCCCATGTGAATCACCACTGAGGTTCATCTCCGGAAACTGACAAATATGAATTATTTCCAATAAGGTGGAGAGGCAATTGTTTTCCTAGGAAAATGTCCCTAGTTCCCCCCACATCCCTCCTTTTTAAAAAAATATTTTATTTTTATTTATTTATTTGAGAGAGGCAGAGAGAGAGAATGGGCACACCATGCAAATGAACTCCAGGTGCATGCATTACATTGTGCATCTAGCTTATGTGGGGCCTAGGGAATTGAACTGAGGTCCTTTGGTTTTGCCAGCACTAAGTGCCTTAACAGCCAAGCCACCTCTCCAGCCCCAGATAATTCTTTAAATTTTTATTTATTTATTTGAGAGGGAGGGAGGGAGGGAGGAAGAGAGAGACAGAGACAGAGAGAGAGAGAGAGAGAGAGAGAGAGAGAGAGAGGGCACACCAGGGCCTCTAGCCACTGTATACAAACTCCAGACAAATGAGCCACCTTGTGCACCTGGCCTATGTGGTTCTCAGGCTGGCTTTGAACTCACAGCAGTCCTCTTGTGTGCACCACCACACCTGGCTCCAGCCCTAGATAATTTTTTCTGTTTTAAGAGACCTCCAAGAGTTAGGCTCAATGGTGCCCTCAGCCTGAGGCAGCTGCTAGGTAAGACCCTGTGTCCAAAATCAACCAACTAATCAAACAAACAAAAAGAGATCCCCCAAAATTCACCATTTTCTGCCTCTACTGAAGAACTCTAAACTTAGTGGAGTCTTTTCTTCTAAATTTTGCCCAAGTTCATCTCTGGTCTCCATCATCCTCTGCTTCTGTATTAGTTCAGGTTTGAGTCTTTCATACACTGTAGAAGTCTACTATCCACTTAGTCACACCAACACTTGAATCCTCATGGATGGCTTTGCTTGCTCACTGCTTCTCCTCAGACTTGTGGCTGTTCTTTACCTGCTGAGCTAAACAGACAAATAATCCCAAATTGGTAACTTGCTGATTTTTTTTTTTTTTTTTAAAACAAGAGAGAGAAAGAGAGCGCATGCAAGAGCGAGTGCTCAGGGCTGTCAGGTTTTGCAAACACCTTTAAGTGCTGAGCCTTCTCCTCAGCCCTTGTCTGCTTCTTAAGTTCTGGAGAGAAAACATGGCTGAAAAGTAGACATGGTAGTGTACACATGCTTTACAAACCTATAGTAGAGGGTTATTTTAAAAAAATATTTATTTATTTGAGAGCAACAAACAGAGAAAAGAGGCAGAGAGAGAGAGAGAGAGAATGGGCGCGCCAGGGCCTCCAGCCACTGCAGAGGAACTCCAGACGTGTGCACTCCTTTGTGCATCTGGCTAGTGCGGGTCTTGGGGAATCAATCCTGAATTGGGGTCCTTAGGCTTCACAGGCAAGCACTTAACTACTGAGCCATCTCTCCAGCCCGAAGGTTATTTTTCTTCATCTCTTAGGCAGAAATAAAAAAAAAAAATTTTTTTTTTTTTCAAGTTAGGGTTTCACTCTAGTTCAGGCTAACCTAGAATTCACTATGTAGTCTCAAACTGGCCTCAAACTCACAGCAATCCTCTGACCTCTGTCACCGAGTGCTGGGATTAAAGGTGTGCGACACCATGCCTGGCTTAGAACTACATTTTTTCTGAGTACTAGAGGAAGGTTAGGGGTTGTAAACTAGTGTTAAGAGCTAGTATATCATGAACTAAACTTTGGGTTTGATTTCTACCATCTGTTACAGCACTTGACTTTCATAGTTAATTGCTTATGACTATATTTCTCCCATTCATCATGAACTTTTGAGAACAAAGCTTCATCAAATTCAGTTATGGATTCTCAATGCACGTAATTCCAGAAGACATCCAATATACACGGGAGAGAGTAAGGACTTGGGATTGCATTATTCTTTTTTTTTTTCTTCTTTCTTTTGAGGCAGGGTCTTACTCTAGTCCAGGCTGGCCTGGAATTCACTATAAAGTCTCAGGCTGGCCTTGAACTCAAAATTATCCACCTTCTACCTCAGCCTCCCCAGTGCTGGGATTAAAGGCATGCCAAGAGAGGAGAGGAGAAGGAGAGTGGGATAGAGAGAAGGAGAGAAAGACCTGGGGGTGAGAAGTGGGAGAGGAAAAAATGGGCACACCAAGGCCTCTAGCCACTGGAAAGGAACTCCAGATGCATGTGCCACTTTGTGCATCAGGTTTTATGTGAGCACTGGGGAATCAAACTCAGGTTGTTAGGCTTTATGGGCAAGTGCCCTAACCACTTGGCAATCTCTCCAGCCCTAAAATTTTTTGACATTCAACTCAGTTAAAAAGAGTAATGTGGGCTGTAGAGATGGCTTAGTGGTTAAGGCACTTGCCTTTGTAGCCTAAGGACCCAGGTTTGATTCCTCAGTATCCATGTAAGCCAGATGCACAAGGTGGTGCATGCAGCTGGAGTTCGTTTGCAGTGACCAGAGGCCCTGATGTGTCCATTCTCTTTTCTCTCTCTTTCAAATAAATAAATAAATAAATAAATAAATAAATTTTTTTCGAGGTAGGGTTTCACTCTGGTCCAGGCTGACCTGGAATTAACTCTGTCATCTCAGGGTGGCCTTGAATTCATGGCAATTCTCCTACCTTTGCTTCCCGAGTGCTGGGATTAAAGGTGTGCACCACCATGCCCGGCTTAATAAATAATTTTTAAAAACCAATAATGCAGGGCTGGAAAGTTGGCTTAGCAGTTAAGTGCTTGCCTGCAAAACCTGAGGGACTTGCATTATTCTTTTTTTGTTGTTTTATTTTTTTCTATTAATTATTTTTCTACCTGCATTATTCTTTTTAAACGAGCCAAAACAAAAATAAATTAAAGGGGGGAGGATGGAGAGATGGCTTAGCAATTAAGGCACTTGGTTGTGAAGCCTAAGAAATCAGGTTCAATTCTCCAGGTTCCACATAAGCTAGATGCACAAGGTGGTGCATGTGTCTAGAGTCTGTTTACAGAGGCTTTTAAAAAAGACGTTATTATTTATTTATTTGAGACAGAGGAGGGGTGGGGAATGGGCATGTCAGGGCCTCTATTAACTGTAAACAAACTCCAGATGCATGTGCCACCATGTGCATCTGGCTTATGTGGGACCTGGAAAACCAAACTTGGGTACTTAGGCTTCACAGGCATGCATCTTAACCACTAAGCCATCTCTCCAGCCCCCCCTCAAGTAAACAAATAAATAAACAAAAAACGAAAATGCTGGGGAGATGGCGTAGCAGTTAAAGGCGCTTGCTTGGATAGCCTGCAAGTCTGGTTTTGATTCCCCATTACTCATATACAACCAGATACAAAAAGTGGCACATGCATCTGGATTTTATTTGTAGCAGCAAGAGTCCCTGGTGCACAATGCAAATACATATATATGAGCAAATAAGTAAATCATTTTAAAGTATTTTATTTATTTGAGGGGGGAGGCAGGTAGAGAGACAATGGGCACGCCAGGGCCTCTAGCCACTCCAAACAAATTCCAAGCGCATATGTCACCTTGTGTGTCTGGCTTACCAAAGCCTTGATCCCCAAAGCATCTCTCTAGCCCAAAGCATTCTAAATTAAATCAATAAAAACAAGAAAACGTGCGCGGAAAGTGAGGCCAAGAGAGGGTAGGTATGACTACTTCCAGGTTCCGATGACCCAGGCCAAGAAGCTGGACAGTCTAATTTCCAAATTCAGTACGTCTTTGTGCGTCCCTTTGCGGTTCAAAGCTCTTGGGTCCCTGGATTTGGTCGCGTCTCTCACCCGGAGTCTTACCCTCTTAGTGAGCCCCTTCCCTTCTTTCTTCTCCTTGGGTCAGCAGAGTTCCCATTTCAATCTCAAAGCTCCAGACAGCCGGGCCATCCGTCTCCAGAAGGACCAGTGAGGTCACTGCGGGCTCCTCCCGATGGTGGGGTGGGCGCAGCGTCATGACGTCAGACGCCGAGGGGCGGAGCGGCGAGGGGAAGGAGGAGGGAAGTAGGGCTTCAACATGGCGGCTGCGGTACTGGCGGTGGCTACGGTGACGGCCTGGCCCGGGGCGGGTAGAGTTGGAGGGGGTGGCGTTCGTTCTCCCTAGGGGCCTCGGGAGCGCAGCGGGGATTGCGCCCGGGAGGCCAGCCGGCGCCAGCACCTTTCGGCTTTCGGGGCGACGGCGGCGTTCAGGTGAGGCCAGAGAGGGGCGGAGTTGGGGGAAGGGGCCGGTGCCGGCCGCCCGCCGGGCCGCCCGCCGAGGAGGGAAGTGGGGTGGGGGCTCCCGGAGGCCCGGACGGCCGGGACGAGCTGGCGGCGCGAGCAGGGAGGGAGCCGGAGCCCGCCCGGACCGAGGACTTGGGGAGGATTCTGGGAGAAGGGTCAGAGGGAGCGGAGCAGAGTTGAGAGGGCGGAGGGCGGACGGGATTTGGGAGAGGAGTTGGGATTAAAGGACTAACTCATCTTCTCGAAGCCGGGCTCTGGAGTAGACAGACGCCTCGGCTGAAGGGAGCTGGGGCGAGCTAGAGCCCGTAGAGGACAGGGACCCAGGGATTAGTCCCGAAGCTGGAATGTTGGGGAGTTGAGGGCGAGCTTGGAATGTGGACGAGATTTAGTTTTCCCTTGAGACGATGAGGTTAGGGAGAAAGGGTGGGTGCTCTTTGGGGGTGTCTTTGGCATTGTCTGGTGGTCTCTAGGTTTGGTCTTCTCTCGATCGTCTCCCACCCCCCCTTTTTTTTGTTTCCTGGGCCCACCTGGACTGCCCACCTGGGCCTTAGAAACAGTCTTAAATTTTTCTTGTGAAATCAAGTTAGTTCAATTATTTTCTCTGTATCAGTGATCTTTGCCCCATGTTTCTGTTTCTAGATTGCTCTTAGAAATATGGTTGGTTATAAATATAAATATTGTGTTGAACTGGAACAATATTTTGACATTTTGTGGACACCGTTGAGTGTTGTAAAACCAGATTAAATACATTCTGTTCTAATTTCACATGTTAGTGCTTTACTTCTTTCCTCAGTTCTAATTACTAATATTTGGGAACTTGGATAGCTAGGAAGATACTTCTCTGTTGACTTGAGTCAGATTTGATAGTGAGCAAAACAAGACACTGTTTTCATTGATAAATTACTGTTTCTGGTTCATGTCCCAATATGGTTAAACTGAAAGTCTGCATTATCTTACACAAAATAACATGAAATGGCCAATGTCTAAAAGAGTTTGCATTAACTTTAGAGTTATTTTCATTTATTTATTTGAAAAAGAGAGAGAAAAAAAAGACAGGAAGAGAAGGAGCGCTCCAGGGCCTCCAGGCGCTAGGAAACAAACTCCAGACACATGTGCCACTGTGTGCAGCTGGCTTATGTGGGTACTGGGGAATCGAAACTGGGTCCTTTGACTTTGCAGGCAAGTGCCCTAACCGATAACCATCTTTCCAGCCCAACTTTTCAGAAAAAAAAATACTTTATTTATTTATTTAGAGACAGAGAGAGAGAATATGGGTGCACCAGGGCCTCTAGCCACTGCAAACAAACTCCAGATGCATGTGCCACCTTGTGTATCTGGCATATATGAGTATTGGGGAATCAGACCTGGGTTCTCAGGCTTTGAAGGCATCTCTCCAGCCCTGCATTAGCTTTTGTTTTTTTAAAAACTTTTATTTGTGTGAGAGAGGCAGACAGAGAGAATGGGCGTGCCAGGGCCTCTGCTGGCTGCAAAATGAACTCCAGAAGCATGTGCTGCTTTGTGCATCTGGCTTATGTGGGTCCTGGGGAATTGAACGTGGGTCCTTTGGCTTTGCAGGCAAGCACCCTAACCACTAAGCCATCTCTCCAGCCCTACGTTAATTTTTTTTTTTTTTTTTTTGAGGTAGGGTTTCACTGTAGCTCATGCTGACTTAGAATTCACTGTGTCGTCTCAGGGTGAACTCATGGCAATCCACCCACCTCACCTCTGCCTCCCAGGTGCTGGGGTTAAAGGCATGCATCACCACACCCAGCTACATATAAATTTTTGTTTGCACTCCATTATATTCACTCATGTTATTACCTACCGAATCCCTACTGTGTCTTTCTTTTTTAAATTTTTTTGGTTCATTTTTATTTATTTATTTGAGAGTGACAGAGAAAGAGGCATATGAGAGAGAGAGAATGGGTGCGCCAGGGCATCTAGCCACTGCAAACTCCAGATACGTGCGTCTCCTTATGCATCTGGCTAATGTGGGTCCTGGGGAATTGAGCCTTGAACTGGGGTCCTTAGGTTTCACAGGCAAGCGCTTAACCGCTAAGCCATCTCTCCAGCCCCCTACCGTGTATTTCATTAATAAGTTATTATAATTATGAGAATGGGGAAATTAACATTTCTTCCCCCCCACACCCAAGATAGGGTCCTGCTCTAGCTCAGGCTGACCTGATATAGTGATTCTCCTACTTCAGTCACCCTAGTGCTGAGAGTAAGGACGTGTGCCACCACACTAGGCAAAATTAATATTTCTCTAGTAAATGTCTCTGTTACTGCACAGCAGGTAATTTATTAACCTGCCTTGGCTTCATGGTGGGGGCAGGAGTTAATTTAGAAATGAAGGCAAAGGAAGAAAGTTAAAGTATGTGAACATAAAAACTTGCTGAATTTCCCCTTTTTAGTATTTGATATAGTGTAACTTTTTTGTGTTTTTTTGGTTTTACGAGGCCCGTTTATGTAGTGTATTTTATATGTATATCCAACTTTATTTTGATTTTGAAGAATTAACTGTCTTGATAAATTAACCGTGTAAACAGGTGTCATCAGTGGTTATCTGCACATTTCTTTGGTTGGAAATGTCAGTTTTATCATGTGTTTTTCATCTTCTTGACTCTGGCATTTGAAATGAGGGTACTGTTAAGTGTTAGTGGCACATTCTAGTAATCTCAGCACATGGGAGGCAGGATGATTATAAGTTTGAGGTGAGGCTGAACTATATTGAAACTTTGCCCCAGAGAAAAAAAATAAAAAAGAACTAAGTGTTCTAAAATATAATTTGGTGATTATCTGTTCTGAGTATTTTTTTTCTCAATTTTTATTAACATTTTCCATGATTATAAAAAATAACCCATGGTAATACCCTTCCTTTCCCCCCTTCCCTCTTTGAAATTCCATTCTCCATCATATCCTCTCCCCATCTCAATCAGTCAACTTGAGTATTTTTATTATTATTTATTTATTTGAGAGCGACAGGGGGAGGGGACAGACGGACGGAGAGAGGGAGAATGGGGGTGCCAGGGCCTCCAGCAAAGGAACTCCAGATGCGTGCGCCCCCTTGTGCATCTGGCTAATGTGGGTCCTGGGGAATTGAGCCTTGAACCGGGTTCTTAGGGTTCACAGGCAAGCGCTTATCTGCTAAGCCATCTCTCCAGCTAGGTTGTGACTATTTTTGTAATATAGATGTCATTACTCCTGAGTATAGTATAGGCACCAGCATATTTTTTCTGTATATCACAGAATCCAAATGTTAGTTTGAATCCAAATTATTTTATGTGTTTTTTTCTGTTAGGCAGAAAAAGATAATTATTTGTTCATGATTAATCAGATGGCTTTCTTTTTTTTTTAATTTTTATTTATTTATTTGAGAGAGACAGACACAGAGAGAAAGACAGATAGAGGGAGAGAGAGAGAATGGGCACGCCAGGGCTTCCAGCCTCTGCAAACGAACTCCAGACGCGTGCGCCCCCTTGTGCATCTGGCTAACGTGGGACCTGGGGAACCGAGCCTCGAACCGGGGTCCTTAGGCTTCACAGGCAAGCGCTTAACCGCTAAGCCATCTCTCCAGCCCCGACTTTCTTTTTTTAAAAATATATTTATTTATTTGACAGAGAAAGAGGGGGGGGAGGGAGGGAGGGAGGGAGGGAGAGAGAGAGAGAGAGAGAGAGAGAGAGAGAGAGAGAGAGAGAGAATGGGTACCTCAGGGCCTCCAGCCACTGCAAACAAACTTCAGATGCGTGTGCCTCCTTGTGCATCTGGGGAATTGAACCAGGGTCATTTGGCTTTGTAGGCAAACGCCTTAACTGCCAAGTCATCCTTCCAGCCCAGGTGGCTTTCCTTAGATAGTCTTTCTTCTATCCCGAGTACTAACCAGGCTCAAACCTGCTTCACTTCTGAGATTAGATGAGATCAGGTGCTTTTAGGGTAGACTAAATAGTCTCTCAATAACGTATTTCTCTTCAAATGCTTATTCACAGCGTGGAGTATAGCTCCCTTCCCTTGGATACAAGTCACCCTGTGTAGGGTAGGGCTAGGCTGACCTTAAACCTTTGATCCTCTTGCTTCTGCTTCTTGAGTGCTGGAGTTAACAAGCTTTTCCTTAGAATGAAAAATGCATGCAGCTGTGCATGGTGGCCCATGCACACCTGTGACCCAGCACTTGAAACAAGAGGCAAGAGTGTTACCACGATTTCAAGGCAGCCTCGGTTGTTTAGTAACAAGCCAGTTAGTGCTGCATTTCAAGACCCTATCTTAAAAATAAAAACCAAAACTTTGCAAACCAGAGCCTCTTTGAGCTGAAAAGAAGCCTAAATATCACCTGGGGCTAATTTCCCACACTTTATAGGAATCCCTCCTATACTGCAAAGACCGGTAAAGATCCATCCTTTTCCAGATTAAAAAAAATATATATATATATATATATATACATATATATATATATATATTTTACTTATGGGGGGGGAGGAAGAGTGAGGGAGGGGTTAGAGAGAAAGAATGGGCATGCTGGGGCCTCCAGCCACTGCAAACAAACTCCAGATGCTTGCACCCCGTGTGCATCTGGACTATGTGGGACCTGGAGAATCGAATTGGGATCCTTTGGCTTTGCAGGCAAATGCCTTAACTGCTAAGCCATCTCTCCAGCCCCTTTTTTTCTTTTTTGGGATAGGGTCTTGCACTAACCCAGCCTGATCTGGAACTTGCAAAGGTTCTCCTGCCTCTGCCTGTAAGTGCTGGGATTAAAGGTGTGTGCCACCATGCCTGGCCTTTTCCAGTTTTTTTAGAGGAAATACTAAATTTTTGAAATTTTCTTACAGGAAAAATTCCTTGGGATAGAAAAAAGCAAGAGGTGTATTGTTTCCCAACTATTGCTGTGCAGTTGCTTATGTTGGGGAAGTAATGGAGTTGGGGATATAGTTCAGTTGGTAGACTGCCTAGCATGTATGAAGCCTTGGATTCAGTTACCAGCTGGTGAGATGGCTTACTGGTTGATGTACTTGCCCGTGAAAACCTAAGGACTTATGTTCGACTGCCCAGATCCCATGTAAGCCAGATGCACAAGGTGACTTACAAGGTCACGCATGCACACAAGGTAGTGCGTGCATTGGAGTTCGATAATAGTGGCTGCAGGCCCTGGCATGCCAATTTTTCTTCTCATAAAAATAAAGGCCAGTGTGTTGGGCTTGCTTAAGAACAAAGAACAACAAAAAAAACTGATGGGCCTAGTGGCACATGGCTGTAATCCTACTACACTGAAGGGAGTTCAAGGTCATCCTTGGCTATAATCTTTAAGTTTGTGGCCAGCCTGGGCTACATGAGACCCTGTTTCTCCCTCCCCCCCAAAAAGTGAGACTACTGGCTGGGGATTATGGGTAAAGTGCCTGTATTTGGATCCCCCAAATCCATGTAAAGTTTTAGACTTTGTGGTACATTTCTGCAATCCAAGCACTGGGGAGGTGGAGGCAGGAAATTTCTGGGGTATGTTGGCTAATTAGACAAATTGGTGAGCTCTGGGTTCAGTGAGAAATTTCTCAGTAAGGTAGAGAACATCTGAAGACCTCACCCCATGTCTACGTCTGGCCTCCACATTCAGGTGTGCACCTATGTATCACACACAGAAATTTGCATACACACACATAATCATGCGAAAATTAAGATAACTGGGAAATAATTTGAATGTAAATGAAGTTTCTTATTGAATTGTGAGTAATAATTTCAGGCTTGCCTAGAATCTGTGAGGCCCTACATTCAGTTATAGCACTGTAAAAAAAAAAAAAAAGTCTAGGATGGGATTTATAGTGGGAAAAATAACAACACTGGGTATTCTGGTGACCCAGGAATGTTAAACACTATATAATCTCACTTAGTCTACATATTTTGAGTAAGTAGATAGGTTGGTCGGGATAGGCATGCCTCTTTATGTGTTGAGGAAGCAGGATCAGAGAGATGGAGTAACAGATTAAAACATTAAAATGGAGAATATGATTTTTTTTTTCCGAGTTAAGGTCTCACTAGCCCAGAATGATCTGAAACACTCTAGTCCCAGACTGGCTCGAACTCAGTGATCCTCCTACCTCTACCTTCCAAATGCCGGGACTAAAGGTGTGCATTACCACACTCGAGAAGAAATGCCATTTCAGACTACTTGTTCTTATTGAAATAGTAGGAATGAAAATAGTTCATTGGGATTTTAGTCATTTAGGATGTCATTAGTATTCTAGGAGGAAATGAATACCTGAATATGTTGTACTGCACCAAATAAGCAGGATGTGCATTGGGTAAGAGGTTAAACACTTTCTTTGTATTGCTGAGTCACATTAGAGGTAGTTCATTAAGGACCAATATTTATATTTGGCAGTAATGCTTATGTGTTCTCAGAACTGTATTGATTATTAGCAAAAAAAATTAAACTATTTCATTTTATATCTTTGGTTTTTCAAGGGCGGGTCTCACTCTAGCCCAGGCTGACCTGGAATTCACTGTGTAGTCTCAGGGTGGCCTTGAACTCAATGGCAGTCCTATTTCAACTTCCCAAGTGCTAGGATTAAAGGCATGTGCCACCATGACCCTGCTCAAATGATTCTTTTTTTTCAGTTATTAGAGAGAGAATGGGTACACCAGGACCTCTATCCACTGTAAACCAATTCCAGATGCATGCCCCACTGTGTGCGTATGGCTCATGTGGGTAGGCTTCACAGGCAAACTCCGTAACCACTAAGCCACTCTCTAGACCTCAAACAATTAAAAAAATATATGTTTTGGGCTTTATTAATTTATTTGTTGTTGTTTTTTTGAGGTAGGGTTTCACTCTACCTCAGGCTGACCTGGAGTTCACTGTGTCGTCTCAGAGTGGCCTCGAACTCATGGTGATCCTCCTACCTCTGCCTCTGAGTGATGGGCTTAAAAGGAGTGCACTAGCATGTCCAGCTATTTAATTTTTTTTTTTTTTTTATGAGAGATAGAATTTTCAAGGCAGGGCCAGTTGAACTCCAGATGTGTGTGCCACCTTGTACACTATGCGTGACCTTGTGTGTCTGGCTTATGTGGTTTCTGGGAAGTTGAACCGGGCTTCACAGGCAAACACCTAAACCACTCAGCCATCTCTCCAGCCTTTTTTTTTTTTTTTTTTTTCCAAGGTAGGGTCTTACTCTAGCCTAGGCTGACCTGAAATTCACTGTGTAGTCTCAAGGTGGCCTTGAATTTATGGTGGTCCTCCTACCTCTGCCAGGATTGCTGGGATTAAAGGTGTGTGCCACCACACCTGGTCTCCTGAGTGCTGGTAATACAAGTGTGAACCACTACTGGCACATTATCAATTCATTCTCTACCTCCCTCTCTTCCTCAGTGTCTTGCCCTAACTTGCAGTGGTTTTCCTGCTTTTGTCTCTCACAGTATTGGGATTTCAGGTGTGTCATCACTGCTGGCTCAATATCTCCCTCCAGTCTTTTCTTCCTCCATCCTTCCTTTACCTTCCCTGGCAGTGTCTGTTTTATAGCTCAGGCTGGCCTTGAGTTGATGGTGATCCTCTTACCTTACCTTCCCAAGTGCTGGGGGTTATAGGTGTTGTGCTTCATTTTTAGTTTTCTTGGCATGTGTTAAAACATTTGCAGTGTTTCAGTCACTGGACTGGCTCAGGGTAATATACATCTTGTGATGGCTAAGTCAGGAGGCTAACAGTGTGTGCTGAGCCATTTCTTCAGCTCAATTACTATTTAATTTAATTTAATTTATTTATTTATTTGAGAGCGACAGACACAGAGAGAAAGACAGATAGAGGGAGAGAGAGTGAATGGGCGCGCCAGGGCTTCCAGCCTGTGCAAACGAACTCCAGACGCGTGTGCCCCCTTGTGCATCTGGCTAACGTGGGACCTGGGGAACCGAGCCTCGAACCGGGGTCCTTAGGCTTCACAGGCAAGCGCTTAACCGCTAAGCCATCTCTCCAGCCCTCAATTACTGTTTTTGAGACAGGGTTTTCCTGTAACCCAGGATGGCTCTGAGTTCTTGATTGTCCTGCCTTCAACTCCTAAGTGCTGGGACTATAGGCATGCACCACCACACTTGGTTCAATTTTATTTTATTTATTTATTTTTTGTTTTTTGAGGTAGGGTCTCACTCTAGCTCAGGGTGTCTTGGAATTCACTATGAAGTCTCTGGGTGTCTTTGAACTCTGGGCGATCCTCCTACCCCTGCCTCACGAGTGCTGGGATTAAAGGTGTGTGCCACCATGCCTGGCTTCAGTTATTTTTAAGTTATGGGTTGCAAAAATCTTCTTGTAATTTATGATGTGTATTATTTAATATTTTTATTTATATTTATTTATTTATTTGACAGAGAATGAGGCAGAGAGAGAGAGAATTGGCGCAGCCACTGCAAACGAACTCCAGATGTGTGTGCCCCCTTGTGCATCTGGCTAATGTGGGTCCTGGGGAATCCAACCTGGATCCTTTGGCTTTGCAGGCAAATGCCTTAACCACTAAGCCATCCCTCCAGCCCTGTTTATTTATTTTAATAACATTTTATTTATTTGGGAGAGGGAGAGTGTATGTGCATATGGGCAGGCCAGGACCTGTTGGTATTGTGAATGAACTCTAGACCCATGTGCCACTTTGTGCATTTAGCTTTATGTGGGTACTGGGGAATTGAACCTGAGCCATTAAGCTGTGCAAGCAAGTGCCTTTAACTGCTGAACCATCTCCCCAGTCTGGTGTTTTTGGTAAGAGAAGCTCATGAGTTTTGTTACTTTTTATTTATTTATTTATTTATATGTATTTATTTGAGAGTGACAGACACAGAGAGAAAGACAGATAGAGGGAGAGAGAGAGAGAGAATGGCACGCCAGGGCTTCCAGCCTCTGCAAACGAACTCCAGACGCGTGTGCCCCCTTGTGCATCTGGCTAACGTGGGACCTGGGGAACCGAGCCTCTAACCAGGGTCCTTAGGCTTCACAGGCAAGCGCTTAACCGCTAAGCCATCTCTCCAGCCCCCCCCCTTTTTTTTTAAAGGTAGGGTCTTACTGTAGTCCAGGCTGACTTGGGACTCACTCTGTAGTCCCAGGCTGTCCTTGAACTCACAGCTATCCTACCTCTGTCTTCCAAGAGCTGGGATCCAGAGGTATATGCCACCACACCCAGTTGCTATTTTTGTTTTTAAAGTTTTGAGAGACTTTATTAATTTAAGAGAAGGAAAGAGGAGATAGTATGAAGAGCTCCTACCCATGAGAAAGTAGGAGAGTTAAATCCCTGGATTTTGCTATCTGTTTATGTGTGTGTGTACTTTTTATTTATTTGAGAGAGACAGAGTGAGTGTGGATACTGGGGATTTGAACCCTGGTTATTAGGCTTTGTAGTCAAGCAATTTAACCACTGCCCTTAGAAGATTTTTTTTTTTTTTTTTGTTTCTTGAGGTAAACTCTCACTCTAGCTCAAGTTGATCTGGATCTCATTCTGTAATTTGAGAGTAGCTTCACACTCATTGTGTTCCTCCTACCTCTGCCTCCTGAGTGCTGGGATTAAAGGTGTGTACCACCCTGCCCGGCAAAGAAGAGTTTTTTAAATTTTATTTTTAATTTTTTTATTTGAGAGCAACAGAGAGAGAAAGAGGCAGATAGGGAGAGACAGAGATTGGGCATGCCAGGGCCTCCAGCTGCTGCAAACAAACTCCAGATGCCTGCGCCCCCTTGTGCACCTGGCTATCATGGGTCCTGGGGAATTTGGGCCTTGAACCGGGTTCCTTAGGCTTCATAGGCAAGCACTTAACAACTAAGCCACCTCTCCAGCCTGAGTTTTTTTTTTTTTTTTCATTAAAAAATTTTTTTTTGAGGGCTGGAGAGATGACTTAGGGGTTTAGGTGCTTGCTTGTGAGGCCTAAGGACCCAGGTCCCACAAAAGGCAGATACACATGGTGGCACATGCATTTGGAGTTTGTTTGCAGTGACTAGAGGCCCTGGCATGCCCATTTTTTTCTCTCCCTCTTTCTGTCTGTAATAAATAATAATTTTTTTTTTGAGACAGACGGGGGTGGGGAGGGAGGACGGTATGCCAGGGCCTTTCAGCCATTGTGGATGAACTCCAGATCCATGTACCCCTTTGTGTGCATGTGCAACATTGCACACTTGTGTCATTGTGTGTGGCTATGTGGGATCTAGAGATTCGAACATGTGTTCTTAGGCTTTTTGGGCAAGTGCCTTAACTACTAAAGTCATCTCTCAGCCTAAAAGTTTTTTATTTATTTTCTTTTTTATTTTGTGTTGCTGGGCATGGTTATGCATGTCTTTAATCCCAGCACTTGGAAGGCTAAGGTAGGAGGATCTCTGTGAGTTTGAGGCTAGCCTGAGACTAATTCAAGGTCAGCCTGGGCCAGAGCAAGACCCTACTTTAATTTTTTTTGTGTGTGTGAGATAGTCTCACATATTGCCCAGGTTGGTTTCAAATTCTGCCTCAGCCTTCTATATACACACCACTACTCCAGAGATGAGTGTGTGTGTGTGTGTTTTCTTTTGTTTTTTTTTCGAGGTAGGGTCTCACTCTAGCTCAGGCTGATCTGGAGTTCCTACCTCTGCCTCCCGAGTGCTGGGATTATTAATTTAAAACAATTTATTATTGCCAGGCATCCTGGCACATGTCTTTAATC
The DNA here is from genome assembly GCF_020740685.1 of Jaculus jaculus. NCBI lineage: Eukaryota > Metazoa > Chordata > Mammalia > Rodentia > Dipodidae > Jaculus > Jaculus jaculus. The sequence continues at coordinate 102,931,306 of NC_059102.1, forward strand.
CCAGCACTCCAAAGGCAGAGGTAGAAGGGTCTCTGTGAGTTTGAGGCCACCCTGAGACTCCATAGTCAATTCCACGTCAGCCTGAGCTAGTGAGACACTGCCTCGAATAAAAGACCCCCCCCCCCAAAAAAAATCATTATTGACAACTTCTATAGTTACAGGCAGTAAATCATAATACTTCCCTTCCCCCTACTTTGCCCCTTACAACTCCACTCTCCATCGTATCCCCCCCCACCCAATCAGTCTCTTTTTTATTTTGGTATCATGATCTTTTCCTCCTATTATACAGTCTTGTGTAGGTAGTGCCAGGCACTATGAGATCATGGATATCCAGGCCATTGTGTGTCTGGAAGAGTGCATAGTAAGGAGTCCTGTCCTTCCTTTGGCTCTTACATTACATTCTTTCTGCCACCTGTTCTGTAATGGACCCTGAGCCTTTGAAAGTGTGATAGAGTTGTTTCAGTGCTGAGTACTCCTCTGTCACTTCTTCTCAGCGCTATGATGCCTTCTTTTTTGGTTTTTCAAGGTAGTGTCTTGCTACTAGTTCAGGTTGACCTGGAATTCACTATGTAGTCTCAGGGTGACCTGGAATTCACTATGTAGTCTCAGGGTGGCCTTGAACTCACGGTGATCTTCCTACCTCTGCCTTCTGAATGCTGGGATTAAAGGTGTGCACCACCACGCCTGGCTGTGATGCATCCCAGAGTCATCCCAGTGGGTACTACCATCTGAAAAGAGAAGCTTATCTAACCAAAAGTGAGAATAGAGTTAATATATGGGTATGAACATTAAGAAAAGTGCTTACTGGGCAGTTTGGTGAGCATATTATATTCATTTAGCCAGACACCAGCAGGCATTACACTCCTAGGGCTCATGACTTACCCTTCATAGGTTTTCCGTATCAGGCATGTATTCTCTCCCGTGGAACGGGTCTCGAGTCCAATTAGAGGGCAGTTGGTTCCCACCAAAACAGACATGCCACTATTGCACCCATTGGCTCATTTGGCCTGGCTGGCCCAATTTACAGCTTTTAGTATTCACTGTAGTTTATCTTCGCTGGTGATTTTTCTCTCTCTGATTGAACTGCAGGCAGCATAGAATTTTCCAGATTTCTGTCAGCTGGTCTACATGGAGGAGGTTTTCAGCTCAGCTCCAGCAGGATTTCTCAATGACCTTGCAGCCCATGCATATGGCGTCTTCAGCAATGGGATATCCCATCCCTGGTGCTGAAAATTTTCTGGTAACAATCCATGGCTTCTGGGTCTGTTCCATTGTCCACAAAAGTAGGATTCCATATGACTTATTCATAACCTCTTGGATTTGGATTGACCCTTTCCCACCCTTCCTTTAGTCCATCTCTTCCCCTCGTCTCACATAGGCCTTTCCATCCCCAGTAATCTGTTCTTCTACTTTCATATATACAATACCATCCTCTTAAATCCTCCTGTCTCTTCCTCTTATACACCCTTTTTTAGGTTACTGACCTCTGCTTCTGAATTTTATTCCAATTCACAAGTCCAAACGTTTGTAGCTAGGATTCACATGTGAGAGAACATGGAGGGCTTGGCTTTCTGCACATGGGTTACCTCACTAAATATAATCCTTTCCAGGTCCATGCATTGGATTTTTTCTGTTTTCTTTTCTTTCTTCTTTCTTTTTTTTCTTTCTTGTGTGTGTGTGTGTGTGTGTGTGTGTGTGTGTGTGTGTGTGTGTCTGGGGACTAAATCTAGGGCCTTGTGTACTGTGGAAACACTTATCACTGAGTTGTATCTCTCCCCCACATTAAAGAAAAACACTGGGGCTGGAGGGAAGAGATGGCTTAGCGGTTAAGCACTTGCCTGTGAAGCCTAAGGACCCCGGTTCGAGGCTCGATTCCCTAGGACCCATGTTAGCCAGATGCACAAGGGGGCGCACGCGTCTGGAGTTCGTTTGCAGTGGCTGGAGGCCCTGGCGTGCCCATTCTCTGTCTCTCTATCTCTGTCTCTTTCTCTGTCTGTCGCTCTCAAATAAATAGATAAAACAAATTTAAAAGAACACTGATTGGTGGCACATGCTGGTAGGATATTGCTGCAGAGGCAGAGGAAGGAGGCTCAGGAGTTTAAGGCTAACCTGGGCTACACATTAAAAAAAAAGAAAAACTCTGCCTAGTTATTAAACTTGTGTGGCTCATATTCACCATTAACACTGTCTCCTTGTATCAATTAGTATTGATGCTCCCCCCCCTTGGTTTTTTCAGGTAGGGTCTTTCTCTAGCCCAGGCTGACTTGGAATTCACTATGTAGTCTCAGGGTGGCCTTGAACTCTCTGCGATCCTCCTACCTCTGCCTTCCGAGTGTCAGGATTAAAGGTGTGCCCCATCACGCCTGCCTTTTGGTTTGGTCTGTTTCTCCCTCTAGCCCATGCTGACCCAGAATTCACTATGTATTCTCTTGATTGCCTCAAACTCACAGAGATCCTCCTACCTCAGCCTTCCGAGTGCTGGGATTAAAGGTATGCACCACCACACTCAGCTCAAATGCCTTTTTTTGTTCCCCCCAGGTAGGATCTCACTCCATCTCAGGTTGACCAGGAATTCACTATCTGTAGTCTCGGTGGCCTCATTTCTCAGTGATGTTCCTACCTTTGCCTCTGGAGTGCTGGGATTAAAGGCGTGGGCCACCACACCAGCATTTGAAAACACTGTTTTTTATAATACCTGCACTTGGGAGGCTAAGCTAGGAGGGTCACTGAGTTGTGGCCAGCCTGGGCTACAGCTTAAGATCCTGCCCCAGAAAAACAAAACAGGACATTACAAAACAAGGCTGGAGAGATTGCTCAGTGGTTAAAGGTTCTTGCTTAAAAAGTCTGTTGGCTTGGGTTTGATTCCAGTACTCTTGTGAAGTCAGATGCATAAAATGGTGCATACATCTGGAGTTTGTGTTTGCAGTAGAGGGACCCCTTGTGTGCCCTTTCTCTCTCTTTTATTTTTTAATTTTTATTAGCATTTTCCATGATTATAAAAAAAATCCCATGGTAATTCCCTCCCTCTCCCCTCCACTTTCCCCTTTGAAATTCCATTCTCCATCATATTACCCCCTTTTTCTCTTAAATAAATAAATATTCATTTTTTTATTTGCAAGCAGAGGTGGGGGTTGGAATGAGCACCAGGGCCTCCAGCTGCTGCAAGTTAATTTCAGATTTATGTATGACTTTGTATATGGCTTACATGGGTTCTGGGGAGTTGAACCTGGGTCATTAGGCTTTGCAGGCAAGTGCCTTAACTGCTGAGCCATCTCTCCAGCCTCAAATAAATAAATATTTTTTGAGGCCACCCTGAGACTACATAGTTAATTCCAGGTCAGCCTGGACCCTACCTCGAGATGGATCCCAGTGGTTAAGGCAATTACCTGCAAAGCATAATGATCCAGGCTGACTCCAGAACCCATGTAAGCCAGACACACAAGGTTGACATTAGTGGCTAGTGGCCTTGGAGCACCAATTCTCTATCATTTAAAAAAAAGACATGACAAAATAAACCTCTTCCAAGGATAAAAGAAAAAAACAATATTTTACAAGACCAGTAACTACTGTATTACATTTTTTTTTCTCCGAGGTAGAGTTTCATTCTAGTCCAGGATGACCTGGAATTCACTATGTAGTCTCAGGGTGGCCTTTGAACTCATGGTGATTTTTTGTCTTATGCCTCCCGAGTGCTGGGATTAAAGGCTTGCATCATCATGCCTAGTTCTGTGTCAGCTTTTTGTCAGTAAGTAGAACACTTGACACGAACAATTTAAAGCAAGAACAATAATTCTCATGGTTTCAGAGGATTGCCATCATGGCATGGAAGGCATGGCAGAGCAGTTCACGTTATGGCAGAGAAAGCGGGAATGCCTGCCTGTCCAGCTTTTCTTCTTCCCTCTCTTATTCAGTTCAGGCTCCAGCTCATAGGATGGTGGTATCCACATTTAGTGTAGGTCTAGCTCTTTTAGTGAATCCTCTCTGAAAATGCCCTCATAGACACACCCCTGTGGTATGGCTCCCCATTCTTATGGGTGATTCAGTAACCAGTTATGGCAGTGATGATTAATCATCACAATTACTTAATAAATTGTGCATTTAAGGAATTGAAGGTTTGATCCTTGTATGACTTTCCCTGGGGAGATGTGAGGAGGTCTCTCCATCACAGATCGGACACTGAGGACAGACCAAAGGAAAGAATCCACCCAAGTTTAGCTTCTTGAGCTATTGAGTTTATTGTGATTGTTTATAATAGATGGGGTGGGAGGCTACTTGCAGAGCTTGGATGACCCCAACATGGGTAGCAACTGAGAAAACTGCTGCCCTGGGGCTTCTGGCATAACTTGCAGGTCCTTTCTCCAGCAGTTGTTTGTTTATATGAGCTTGGGAAGGAGCCTTGCATCGTTTTGGACTTTATAAGTTTTACATCTTTCTGAGTTTTGGGTAGTGGCTGGAACCCAGGAACCTGTAACCTAAGAAAGCTTTCTACCTACTGAGTTACAGCCTCAGTGGGCTTTGAGATTTAAATGCCTCCATGTTCTCTCTAGGAGGGATTGTTGAAATTTGGAGGAAATAGCTACATCATAATCACATTGTGCCGGGTGTGGTGGCGCATGCCTTTAATCTAGCACTCAGGAGGCAGAGGTAGGAGGAACGCTGTGAGTTTGAGGCCACCCTGAGACTACATAGTGAATTCCAGGTCAGCCTGGGCTAGAGTGAGACTCGACCTCTAAAACCCAAAAACAAACAAAACATAATCACATTAAAATAATAGGGCTGAGGATGTAGCTCAATTTTGTAGAGTGCTTCCCTAGCATGTGCTAAGCCCTGGGTTTGATTGTATAAACCAGGCATGGTGGTGCAAGCCTGTCACATATAATCTCAGCACTGAGGAAGTAGTTGCAGCCATATCAGAAGTTTAGAGTTATCCTTGATTTTGAAGTTAGTGATGACTATATAGTTAGTGACTAGCCTGCAGTACATGAGAGCCTGTCTCAAAAAATAAATAGCTGGGTATGATGGTCTATGCCTTTAATTCCAGCACTCAAGAGGTAGAGGATCACTATGAGTTTGAGGCCAGCCTGGGACTACAGAGTGAGTTCCAGCTCAGCCTGGGCTACAGTGAGACACTACCTCAAAAAAACCAAATAAGGGGCTGGAGGGATGGCTTAGCGGTTAAGGTGTTTGCCTGCAAAGCCAAGGGACACAGGTTCCATTCCCCAGGACCTACATTAGCCAGTTGCACAAGGTGGCGTATGAGTCTGGAATTCATTTGTAGTGGCTGGAGGTCCTGGCGTGCCCGTTTTCTCTCTCTGTCAAATTAAATAAATATAATTTTTTTTTTTTTTTAAAAAAGCAGGGCTGGGGAGATGGCTCAGTGGTTAATGGTGCTTCCTTGCAAAGCCTGCTGGCCTGAGTTTGGAGTTCCAGTATCCATATAAAGTTAGGTTCACAAAGTGGTGCCTGCATCTGGAGTTCATTTGCAGTGGCAAGAGGCCCTGGAATGCCCATACATGTACAGTCTGTTAAATGATAATGATATTTAAAAAATAAAACATCTACCAGACTTTTTTTAAATGTATTGCAAATACCATATAATTATGTACAGTATACCTATGACTTTTTTTTGTATGTGATATATATGCATGTGCATATGTGTAGAGGTCAGAGGTTGATATCAGGTGTTTTCCTTAGTTGTTTTCCATCTTATTTCTTGAGACAGTTTCACTGAACCTGGAGTGCACCGATTTGGCTGGATTAGCCAGCAAGCAAGCCCCAAGGACCTATTTTTTGTCCGTCTCTTCAGTGCTAGTATTACAGGTGCTTTGTCATGCCCAACTTCTATATGGGTGTCAGGGATCTGAACTCGGGTTCTCATGCTTGCATGACACACTTTCCCCAGTCTTCCCTTGTGATATTTGTGAACAGTCTTGGACAATGCATAATTGCCATAGGTTAAAACATAAAAGAAAAATGGAAAACTTTTAGTTGCCGTCATCTCTTTTTTTTTTTTTTTTTTTTTCCCTCCCTGAGGTAAGGTCTTGCTCTAGCCCAGACAGACCTGGAATTCACAATGTGGTCTCGGTGGCCTGAACTCACCATGATCCTCCTGCCTCTGCCTCTTTGAGTGCTGGGATTAAAAGTGCCCCCACGCCCAGCCCATCATCTCATATTTGATGGGTACTATGGTTTGAACATGGTTTGTCTTTCAAAGTTTCATGTGTGGGGAGGTTGGGCCTCAGTGTGATGATGTGAGATGTGGTGGAGCCATGAGAAAGGAAACATAGTGGGAGGCAATTAAGATATTGGAGCCATTGCCCTTGGAAAGAATAAATCAAGTAGTTCTTATTGAATACCTGTAAATTCCTGTAGGAATAGATTCTTATTAAGAGTAAGACTGTCCTTTCCCCACTGGCTTCCTGACTTACAGCGTAATGGCCCTCTGGCACGTGTTCTGTTGTGATGCCATCATCATGAGATTTCTCACCAAAGCTGGTATTGTGCTGGTTGGATTTTTTTCAGTTTCCCAAACTAAGCCAGATGAACCTCTTTTCCTCACCCCCCCCCTTTGTTTTTTTGTTTTTGTTTTTTTTGTTCTTTTGAGGTAGGTCTCACTCTAGCTCAGGCTGACCTGGATTTTACTCTGTAGTCTCAGGGTGGCCTCGAACTCATGGAAATACTCTTGTCTCCATACTCATGGACTTATCTCCATACTCATGAACTCATGGAAATACTCTTATCTTATGCGCCACCATGCCTGGCTGCCTCCCCCCCCCCCTTTTGGAAAAAAATTTATTTATTTAGTTGAGAGAGAGAAAGGCTGATAGAGAGAATGGATGTTTCAGGGCCTTAAGACACTGCAAATGAACTCCAGATGTATGTGCCATGTTGTGCATCTGGCTTTACATAGGTACTGGAGAATCCTGACCTTGGCCCTTTGTCTTTGCTGGAAAGCACCTTAATTAACCACTGAGCAATTATATCCGCCATCTATATATTGTTTTTGTTTTTTGAGGTAGGGTCTCACTCTAGCCCAGGCTGACCTGGAATTCACTCTGTCATCTCAGGGTGGCCTCAAACTCATGGTGATCCTCCTACCTCTACCTCCCAAATGCTGGGATTAAAGGCATGCACCATTATGCCTGGCTAAATAAATAAGCAAATAAATAATATTTTTATTTATTTGAGAGAGAGAAAGAGGCAGAAGAGGATTGGCACACCGGGGCTTCTAGCCACTGCAAACAAACTCCAAATGCATGGGCCACCATGTGCATGTGGCTTACATGGGTACTGGGGAATTGAACCTAGGTTCTTAGGCTTAACAGGCAAGTACCTTAACCACTAAACCATATCTCCAGCCACACATGTGTGTGTGTGTGTGTATTTTTTTTTTTGTTTGTTTTGTTTTGTTTTTTCGAGGTAGGGTTTAACTCTAGCTGAAGCTGACCTGGAATTCACTATGCAGTCTCAGGGTGGCCTTGAACTCATGGTGATCCTCCTACCTCTGCTTCCTCAGTGCTGGGCTTAAAGGTGTGCACCATCATGCCCAGCATATATATTTCTTCATTTTATTATTTTTTTTATTAACAGCTTCCATGATTGTATACAATATCCCATGGTAATTCCCTCCCTCCCCCCACTTTCCTCTTTGAAACTCCATTCTCTATCATATCCCCTCACCCTCTCAATCCTAAATATATTTTTTTAATTGAAAGAGAGAAAGCTCATGCCCATGCCAGGGCCTCTAGCCACTGCAAACATACTCCATATGCAAGTGCCACTTTATGCATCTGGCTTTATGTTGGTACTGGGGGAGTTGAACCAGCAGGCTTTGCAAGCAAGTGCCTTTAACTGCTGACCCCTCTCTCCATGCCCCTGCCATTTGTTTTTTTTTTTCTTTTTTTCTTTTTGAGGTACATTCTTAGTCTAGCCCAGACTGACCTGGAATTTACTATGTAGTCTCAGGCTGGCCTTCAACTCACAGCTATCCTCCTACCTTTGCCTTCCAAGTGCTGGGACCAAAGGTGTGTGCCACCACACCCTGCCAGTCCCCACTTTTTTGTGAGACATGCTTAGTTATGTTGCTTACATTTGTCCTTGAGCACCTGGGTTTATTCAGTCTTGTCTCAGCCTTCCAAGTGGCTAGGACCATATGGTCTTGCCATCACCTCTAACACTCTTTTATAATGTTACTGAGCCTTACATAGTTTTGTTATAATATGGAAAGCAGACCAAGAAAGTGAATATAGCCAGGCATGGCAGGGCAAGTCTGGAACCCCAGCATTTGGAAGGCTTTCACTTTCCTATTGGAAGACTTAGGGTGAGACTGGCTTTGCCTGTCCTGTGCTATAGCTGCATCGTATTAGCATAGTCTTGGACTCAGGTAGGTTTACTATTTCATTTCTCCCTTACTAGTAAGAATGGAACTTTCCTAATCCCAAGGTCTTTGTGTAGGTTTTGAGTGATGACATTTCCTTTTACTGTTGAGTAGGGGAGAATGTGGTTTCTGGTAGATGATCACACCTCATGAGAGAAGTGATTCCTTTCCATAGGAGGAATTCAGAGTGAAATGTCATCCAGATTAAATTTACTAATGGACTCCTGTGTGGTGGCTCACACATGCAATCCCAGCGTTTAGGAGGCCAGGGCAGGTAGGGTGCCACTGGTTTGAGGCCACCTTGGGCTACAGTAGTGTTCCAGGCCAGGCTGTGATATACCTATATCTATATATGTGTGTGTGTGTGTGTGTGTGTGGGGAGAGAGAGAGAGAGAGAGAGACAGAGAGAGACAGACAGACACTGACTGACTTTTCTCAAAAATCCAAAAAGTAGTTGGCCTTGGTGGCACATTCCTTTAATTCCAGCACTCAAGAAACAGAGATAGGAGGATCACCATGAGTTTGAGGCCAGCGTGAGATTACATAGTGAATTCCAGGTCAGCCTGGGCTAGAGCAAGACTCTACCTTGAAAAACCAGCCACCCATCCAAACAAACAAAATTCGTAGTTTATACTGATAGATAGATATAGATATCTTAGATATCTATCAGTCTAGCCTCCAGCCACTGCAAATGAACTTCAGACACGTGCACTCTCTTGTGCATCTGGCTAACATGGGTCCTGGAGAATTGAGCCTTGAACCGTGGACCTTAGGCTTCACAGGAGAGATATCTTAGTGGTTAGGGCACTTGCCTGCAAAGCCAAAGGACCCAGGTTTGATTCCCTAGTACCCACATAAAGCCAGAATCACAAGGTGGTGCATTCGTCTGGAGTTCGTTTGCAGTGGCTGAAGGCCCTGGTGTGCCCATTCCCTCCTTCACTCCCTCCCTCCCTCTCTTAAATAACTAAATAAAAAAATTTAATAATAAAAATCATTAAACATTTGTCTCCAACACTTGAATGCTGGAATAACAGTTGTTTATCACCACATCTGGCTTTTATTGAGTGATTTAAAAAAATATTTATTTTTAAAATTTTATTTTTATTTATTTATTGACAGAGAGAAAGAATGGGTGCACCAGGGCTTCCAGCCACTGCAAACGAACTCCAGATGCTTGCTCCATCTAGTGGGCATGTATGCCCTTGCGCTTGCCTCACCTTTGTGCATCTGGCTAACGTGGGATCTGGAGAGTTGAACATGGGTCCTTAGGCTTTACAGGCAGATATTTTAACCGCTAAGCCATCTCTCCAGTCCCCAGATTTTTAAAACGTAAAAAAAATTATTTATTAGAAACAATCTTCAGATGCAGGTGCTACTTTGTGTATCTGACTTTTACATGGGTACTGGGGAATCAAATCCAGGCTGTCAAGTTTTACAAGCAAGTGCCTTTAACCACTGAACCATCTTTTCAGCCTGAGTGTTTTTTTTTAATGTTTTATTTATTTATTTGCTTGTTTGTTTACTTATTTATTTATTTGAGAGAGAGAATGAGAACAAGAATGAATAGGCCTGCCAGCTTGGGCCACAGACTGAGACCCTATCTCAAAAAAAAAAAAAAAGCTAACAATAGTAGCAAAATACTGAAGGTTTTGAATTGTTTATATCCTGTCCTATCCATTTTCTGGAACACAATTTTTTTTAAACTTTTTATTTACTTGAGAGAGAGAGAAAGAGACAGAGAGAGAGAGAGAGAGAGAGGGAGGGAGAGAGGGAATACGGGTGTGAGAGAGAGAGAGAGAGAGAGAATATGGGTGTGCCAGGGCCTCCAGCCACTGCAAATGAACTCCAGACATGTGCACCCCTTGTGTATCTGGCTAACATGGGTCCTGGGGAATTGAGCCTCGAACCGGGGACCTTAGGCTTCATAGGTAACTGCTAAGCCATCTCTCCAGCCCAAGGAACAGGAAATTCTAGCTAGTTCTTGTAACTTACAGGAAATTTGAGTTCTTGTACTTGATGCCCATTTTAGGATAATGCTTCATTTATCTGCCTTATTCAGAGAGACCCAGATGTCTTAAGCCAAAATTGAAGGTAACTGAAGATTACCAGCTCTGAGAGCCTATGATATACAAAAGTATAGATCGTTGAGTAGGTGTGTCTACTTTCTTTTTTTGAGGTAGGGTCTCACTCTAGCCCAGGTTGACCTGGAATTTACTTAGTAGTCTCAGGTTGGCCTCACACAGGAGTTCTCCTGCCTCTGCCTGCTCAGTGCTGGGATTAAAGCCATGTGCTACTATGCCTGGCCTCCTTTATTCTTTCTTTCTTTTCTTTTTTTTTTGAACTAGGGTCTCACTATGTAGGTCAGGTTGGTTAGACACTTGCTATGTTATCCAGGTTGCCCTCAAACTCACTGTCCTCCTGAGAGCTAGGATTACAGGTGTACAACACCAAGCCAGGCAGTAAACATGTTGCCTTTCTTCCTTTCTCATTTTCTTTTTGTCTCACTCTAGCCCAGAATGACCTGGAACTCACTTCTGTAGTACAGGCTGGCTTTGAACAGATGGCAATCCTCCTACCTCAGCCTCCTGAATGCTGGGATTAAAAGCATGTACCACCACACCCACCTCAGTTGCATTTAATTTTTTTATTAAGAACATACTTTATCTGGGTGTGGTGGCACACCCCTTTAATCCCAGCACTCAGGAAGCAGAAGTAGGAGGATTGCTGTGAGTTCGAGGCCACCCTGAGACCACATAGCGATTTCCAGGTCATTCTGGGCTAGAGTGAAACCCTACCTTGGGAAAAACAAAACAAACAAAAAAACATTATATGGGTACATCATGTGTTGGGCACCATCTTTTCCCTCCTCTCTGCCCCCATTCTGCTAGGGCCCTCCTTATTGGGGTTGTAGGTATTCCCCATGGGGTTGTGGGTTATGCATTGTGGGAGTAGCAGTCAGCCATGGGTGGCGAATAGGAGGCAATGCCTCTGGGCATGGTGTTTCAGCCTGTGGCTTTTGCAAACCCTTTCCACCCCCTATTCTGCAAAATTCCCTGAGCCTTGGTGGGTATGTGTTAAGTCTACTTCAGAGATGAGGTCTTAGGGAGGCCCTGAATTTCTGTTTTGGTAGTTGTTGAGTATTCTTAGTGTCTCTTTCCATCGCCCTGGTACAGATTGTCAGGCTCACCATGGAAGCAGTACTCTTGCTCATCTCCTCAATTCCTCTGTGGTTTCATCTGGGTCTTTCAGTGGCTGGATGCCCTGGCATGCCCATTCTCTCGCTCTCTCTTTCCCTCTCAAATAAGTAAATAAAAATTTAAAAAAATATTAAAAAGACATCAAAGTAGAACGGGGGGACTGGAGATGTTTAGGTGTTTGCCTGCAAAGCCTAAGGACCCAGGTTTGATCCCCAATACCCACGTAAGCCAGATGTATGTGTCTGGAGCTCATTTGTAGTGGCTAGAGGCCCTGGTGAACCTGTTCTTGTGCTCGCTTTCCCTCCCTCCCCCCCCCCCCTCTCTCTCTCCTCTGTCTCTCTCTGTCATAAATAATAATTTTGCATGTACCTCATTTGATACGTCTGGAGTTCATTTGTAGTGGCTAGAGGTCCTGGAACCTGTTCTTCTTCTCTTTCTCTTGCTATTTATTTATTTATTTTGGTTTTTTGAGGTAGAGTCTCACTGTAGCTCAGGCTGACCAGGAATTCACTATGTAGTCTCAGGGTGGCCTCAAACTCACAGCTTGAGAGTAACTTTAATAAGTGGGTATGAACATTAAGAGAATTGCTTACTAGGCAGTTTGGTGAGCATACTATGTACATTTGGCCAGACATCAGCAGATGTTACACCCCTAGGGCTCATAACTACCCCTTTCATAGGTTTTTAGTATCAGGCATGTATTCCCTCCCATGGAGAGGGCCTCCAGTCCAATTATAGGGCAGTTGGTTTCTCCCATAACAGACATGCTACCATTGCACCCATTGGCTCATTTAGCCTGGCTGGCCAAACTTAAGGAGTGTCCACGTTTATCTCCACTGATGACTTCTCTCTCTCTCATTGAACTGCATGCAATGTGGCTTTTTCAAGCTTTCTGTCAGCTGGTCTACATGGAGGAGGTTTTCAGCTCAGCTTCAGCAGGTTTTCTCAGTGACCTTGTAGCCTAAGCACATGCAGTATTCAGCAATAGGGTTTTGCCATCCATTCCTGGTGGGAAACTCATGGCCTGTAATGTCTTGGGGGCATCAGGGACCTCCCTGGCCAACAACTCAGTGGAAGGTATCCCATCCCTGGCACTGAAAATTTTCTAGTAGCAATCTATGGCTTCTGGGTTTGTCATTGTCTAAATAAGCAAGTTTCCATATGACTTATTCATATCCTCTTAGATTTTGTTTAACCCTTCCTCCACCCTACCTTTACTTAGTCTCCTTTCCTGACCTCACTTAGGCCTTTCCACTCCTAGTAATCTGTTCTTCTACTTAACATACACACAATACTGTCCCCTTAAATATCCATCTCTCCTCCCTCCCTTATAGTCCCTTTCTAGTTTGCTGGCCTTTGCTACTGAGTTTTATTCCAGCTAATATATAAGTCCAAGCATTTGTAGCTAGGATCCACATATGAGAGAGAACATGTGACATTTGGCTTCCTGGTTCTGGGTTACCTCACTAAGTATAATCCTTTCCAGGTCCATCCATTTGCCCGCAAATTTTATAATTTCATTTTTCTATTTTGTTTTTTTGAGATAGGGTCTCATTCTAGCCCAGGCTAACCTAGAATTCACTATGTAGTCTCATGGTGGCCTTGAACTCATGGTGATCCTCCTGCTTTTGCTTCCCTTGTGCTGGAATTAAAGGTGTGCGCCACTATGCCCGGCTTAATTCCATTTTATTTTTACCACCGAGTAACACTCCATTGTATAAATGTACCACGTCTTCATTTCTTAGCTATTGTGAACAGAGCAGCAATAAATATGGATGTGCAAGTATCTCTAAGGTAGTACCATGAGTCCTTAGGATAGATACCTAGGAGTGCTATAGCTGTGTCATATGGTAAATCTATTTTTAGCTGTCTCAGGAACATCCATACTGATTTCCACAATGACTGTACCAGATTACATTCCTGCCAACAGTGTAGAAGGGTTCCTCTTTTTCCTTATCTTTGCCAACATTTATTGTCATTTATTTTCTTTTTATTTATTTGAGAGAGAGAGAAAGAATGGTTGTGCCAGGGCCTCCAGCCACTGCAAACAAACAACAGATGCATGCACCACCTTGTGCATCTGGCTTATGTGGGTCCTGGGGAATTGAACCGAGGTCCTTTGGCTTTGCAGGCAAACACCTTAACTGCTAGGCCTAATCATTTCTTTCTTTTTCTCTTTTTTCTTTTTCTTTCTTTTTTCTTTTTCTTTTTTTTTGGTTTTTTTGGGAGGTAGGGTCTCACTCTAGCTCAGGCTGAGCTGAATTCACTGTGTAGTCTCAGGGTAGCCTTGAACTCATGGTGATCCTCCTACTTTTGACTCCCAAGGGCTGGGATTAAAGACGTGCGCCACCATACCTGGCTTCCAATCATTTCTTGATGATAGCGCGATGGAATCTCAAACTAGTTTTAATTTGCATCTCCCTGATGGCTAAGGACGTTGAGCAGTGTTTTTTAAATGTTTATATGCCATCTGTATTTCTTCTTTTGAGAACTCTCCATTCAGTTTAATAGCCCAGTTTTTAATTGGGTTTCCTGGGCAACTGGGGTTACATTCACAAAGTTATTGCCAATGCCAGTATGTTGAAGAGTTTCTCCTACTTTTTCCTCCAGCAGTTTCAGAGTTTTGGTTTTTGACATTAAGGTCTTAGATCCATTTGGATTTAGATCTTGTGTATGTAGGAGATAAGGACCTATTTTCATCCTTCTACATATAGATAACCAGTTTTCCCAGTACCATTTGTTGAAGAAGCTGTCTTTTCTTCTGTGAATATTTTTATCACTTTTGTCAAAAAGTGTGTGGCTGTAGCTGCCCAGACTTACATCTGGTTCCTGTATTCTGTTCCATTGATCTACAGTTGTACTTTTAAAATACACTTTATTTATTTGTTTTTGAGGCAAGCCATACCGACTGGCCTTTTTATTTTTTTATGAGAGAATTGGCATGTCAGGGCCTTCAGCCATTGATATCTAACTCCAGATTTGTGTACCACCTAGTGCACATGTGTGACCTTGCACACTTGTGTCTGGCTTATGTGGAACCTGGAGAGTCAAACTTGTGTCCTTAGGACCTTTGCAGGCAAGCACCTTAACCGCAGAACCATTTTCCCAACCCTGTTTGTTTATTTTTGAGAGAGAAAGGCTGATGAACAAGAGAATGGGCGCACCAGGATCTCCAGCTGCCACAAACAAACTCCAGATACATGCACCACCTTTTGCAACTGGCTTATGTGGGTTCTGGGGTATTGAACCTGGGTCCTTAGGCTTTTTGCAGGCAAGCACCTTAACTGTTAAGCCATCTCGCCAGCCCTCCTGTGCATTTTTATCTTTTTTTTTGGTTTTTCAAGGTGGGTGTCTCACTTTTGCTCAGGCTGACCTGCAATTCACTATGTAGGTTCAGGGTAGCCTTGAACTCACTGTGATCCTCCTACCTTGAAAAACAAACAAACAAAAATTTGTTTTGTCTATTCAAGGATTTTTGTGCTTGCAAATGAATTTTAGGATTGCTTTTTCTTTTTATTAGCATTTTCCATGATTATAAAAAAATATCCCATGGTAATTTCCTACCTCCTCCCCTCCCAACACTTTCCCCTTTGAATGTTTTTTTTTTTTTTTGTTTTTCATGGTAGGGTCTTACTCTAGCCCAGGCTGACCTGGAATTCCCTATGTAGTCTCAAGATGGTCTCTAACTCACTTCCTACCTCTGCCACCTCCCAAGCGCTGGGATTAAAGGCATGCACAACCACGCTTGGCTCTAAGAGCTCTTATTTTTAAAAATATATTTTTTTAATTTATTTTCATGCACATAGAGGGAATGGGCACGCTAGGGCCTCTAGCTACTGCACATGAACTCAAGATGCATGTGCCACCTTGTTCATCTGGCTTTTCATGGGTAATCAAACCTAGGTCATTAGGCCTTAACTGCAGTCCAGAACATTCAGATTTAAGGAATATTTAAGTTTTAATTTAGACTATTCTAAAAGTGTGTGTGTTTGTGCACATATTCATGTGTGAGTACTGGCCCAAGTGCCACTTCGTGCCTGTAGAGGTGAAAGGACAACTTTTTTTAACGTCCTCCCTGTCCACCTCATTTGAGGCAGTGTTTCTTGCTTTTGATTCTCACTCTCCTGTTCCTTGCTAGGCTCGTCTCAGCTTCAGGGAAGTTCTTGTGTCTTCCTTCCATCTTGCCATCACCTTCTGCATGCTAGGATTATAGAAGTAAACTTTTGGAATTTTACATGGGGTCTGGGGGTTAAACTCAAGTACTCCAGCTTGAGCTGTGAGTACTTTATCCACTGAGCCATCTATCCAGTACCTTCCCCCTCCCCCCTTAGGGTCTCACTCTACCCCAGGCTGACCTGGAACTCACTCTATAGTCCTAGGCTGGCCTTGAATTTATGGTGATCCTCCTACCTCCCTCCTAAGTGTTGGGATTAAAGGCATGTACCATGACCCAACTTTTTTATTTTTTAATATTATGTTTTTGCAGAGAGAGGGAGGGAAAGAATGGATATGCCAGGGCCTCTTGCCACTGCAAATAAATTCCACATGTATGCACCACTTTGTGCATTTGGCTTTAAGTGGGTATTGGGGAATCAAATGTGTCTGTCAGGCTTTTTCCAAGCAAGTGCTTTTGACTGCTGAGTCTTCTCTCCAGCCTCCCCTATTATTTTGTTTTTTTGGGATGTCCATGCTGGTCTGGAACTCAAAATGTAGTCCATTTTGCCTTTGAACTCTTGGCTACTTCCTGGCTTAGCTCCCAAGTATAGTTGCTCATTACACAAATGCACATCTACTCTTAGTTTTGTGTTGTGCTATGTAGTGAACCCAGGGCATTGTATATGTCAGGCAAATAATACCAGCTGAGCTATATTACCCAGTCCTATTTGTTTTTGCTTTTTGTTTTATACAAGGCATTGTGCTTAAGAAATGTTTCCTTGTTTTTCAGGTTCTAAATGGCTTCTAAGAAGTTGGGTACAGATTTTCATGGTAAGTGTACTGTTAAATATTGTGGTCATAATTATGATTTAATCAGCATTTGACATCATTTAGTATAGTTTTTTAAATTTATTTGCAAGCAGAGATAGATTGATAGATAGAATAGGGGGGGCGCACTGAGGCCTCTAATCACTGTAAACAAACTCCAGATGCTGCATGTGTGCCGCTTTGCACATCTGGCTTTACGTGGGTAGTGGGGAATTGAATGTAGGTCCTTTGGCTTTCCTGGCAAGCACCTTAACTGGTAAGCCATCTCGGTAGCCCCATTTAGTATAGTTTTTTTTTTTTTTTTTTTTTGGTTTTTCGAGGTAGGGTCTCTCTCAAGCCCAGGCTGACCTGGAATAGTATAGTTTTAAATATCCCTTTTCTGTTTCTTTATATGAACAGCATGAGCAAAAAAAAAAAGTTGTACAGCTTGTAAACCTTAAGCATCCCAGGATTTTAATCAGCCCCCCCCTCTTTCTTTCTTTCTTTCTTTCTTTCTTTCTTTCTTTCTTTCTTTCTTTCTTTCTTTCTTTCTTTCTTTCTTTCTTTTTTGGTTTTTCAAGGTAGGGTCTCACTCTAGCTTATGCTGACCTGGAATTCACTGTAGTCTTAGGCTGGCCTTGAACTCATGGCAGTCTTCCTACTTTTGCCTGCCAAGTGCTGGGATTAAAGGTGTGTACTACCATGCCTGGCTTTTTTCTTCTCTTTTTGGTTTTTTGAGGTAGGGACTCACTAGCTCATGCTGACCTGGAATTCAGTATGTAGTCTCAGGCTGGTCTTGAACTCTCAGCAATTCTCCTACTTTTGCTTCTCAAGTGCTGGGATTAAAGACATGTGCCACCACACCTGGCTCTTTTTTTTGGACAATATATATGTGTAGAAAAATAATGTAATTTTTAAAGTATTTTTATATGCTTATTGAGAAAGAGGCAATATGAATGAATGAGAAATGAGCACACCAGAGCCTCTTCTTACTGCAGAATAACTCCAAATGCATCTGCCATTTTGTTCATCTGGCTTTCTTTGGGTATTGGGAATCAAATACAAACCAGCGGGTTTTGCCTGCAGGCACCTTTAACCATTGAGCTACTCCCAGCCCTGATAATGTATTTTATCACGCCCCACCCTTTGCTGAACCGTTCTTCACAACTTGTCCCATTTCTTTTTTTTTTTTTTTTTTTTTAATTTTATGATGGGTGTGGTGGTGTATACCTTTAATCCCAGCACTTGGGAGGCAGAGGTAGGAGGATCACTGTGAGTTCGAGGCCACTCTGAGACTACATAGTGAATTCCAGATCAGCCTGGGCTAGAGTGAGACTCTACCTTGAAAAACCAAAATAAAATAATATTATTTATTAGAGAGAAAGAGAGAATAGTTTCCAGGGCCTTTAGCCATTACAGCTGAACTCTAGACATCAAATGAGCTCCAGATAAAAACTATTATTTATGAGAGAGAGAGAGAGAGAGAACGAGAACAGGTTTGCCAGGGCCTCTAGCCACTACAAATGAACTCCAGACGCATACATATGGCTTACGCGGGGCCTGGGGAATCAAACATGGATCCTGGGCTGGAGAGATGGCTTAGTGGTTAAGTGCTTGCCTGTGCAGCCTAAGGACCTCAGTTCGAGGCTCGATTCCCCAGGATCGACATTAGCCCGATGCACAAGGGGGTGCATGCATCTAGAGTTCGTTTCTAGTGGCTGGAGGCCCTGGAGTGCCCATTCTTTCCCTCTCTGCCTCTTTCTCTGTCTGTCACTTTCAAATAAATAAATAAAAATAAACAATATTAAAAAAAAGACCTGGATCCTTAGGCTTTGCAGGCAAACACCTTAACATCTCCATATCTCCAGCCCCCCACTTCTACTTTGATGTCTTTTTAATAGTTTTAAATTTATTTGGTGGGGGGTAGAATGGCCACATCAGGGCATCTAGCCACTGCAAACAAACTGTAGATACATATGCCACCTTGTGCACCTGGCTTACGTGGGTCCTGGGGGATTGAACCTGTGTCCTTTGGCTTTTGCAGGCAAGTGCCTTAGCCACTAAACAATCTCTCCAGCCCCTGATGTCTTTTTTTTGTTGTTGTTGTTGCTTTTTGTTTTTTTTTCTTTTTTGGTGACTCACTGATTTTAATTGAGGTTGCTTGTCTGAGCAAGAGTGGGTGGTTATTTACTAGAGCATGAGCAGCTTAACAAATGGCTATATACCATTGAAAAAGCATCTCCCTCAGCAACTGTTAACTGCCATTAATTCTTCAGGGAGCAGTGGGGGCCTCTCATAATGAATGGAATGTTGATGGGCCCAGTCCTGTGGTACTTTTGTGCATGTACCATACCACAGCTGTTGTGAGCTTATAAGCACAATACCCATATCATGTTCACAAGACAGCACTCCTTTCCATCCCATGGCCCTTATTTTCTTTCTGTCCCTTCTTCAGCAGTATTCCCTAAGCCTTGGAGGGAGTGACACAGATGTCCAATTTAGGGCTGAGTATTCAACAGTCACTCAGCACTTTTAGAAATTTTGAGACTTCCCTGTATTCACCACTACAGCCTTTAGTCTTAAAGAATTTCTTCAAATGTTGAGGCTAGTGCAACAGACTAGATTTTTTTTTGTTTATTTCTTTGAAAGTGACAGAGAGAAGGAGGCAGAGAGAGAGGGAGAGGGAGAGAGAATGGGCACGCCAGGGCTTCCAGCCACTGCAAATGAACTCCAGATGTGTGCGCTGTCTTGTGCATCTGGTTAACGTGGGTCCTGTGGAATCGAGCCTCAAACCGAGGTCCTTAGGCTTCACAGGCAAGCGCTTAACCGCTAAGCCATCTCTCCAGCCCCATATATATTTTTTTAATGTGTGAGAGGAGAGAGAGAGAATTGGCATGCCAGGGCCTCTAGCTACTGTAGTCGAATGTCAGATGTGTGTGCCACTTCGTGCATATGTGCGATTTTGTGTCACTGTGTGTCTGGCTTACGAGGGACCTGGAGAGTCTTTAAGGCTTCACAGGCAGCACCTTCATTGCCAAGCTATCTTTCTAGCCCTCTGGTTAATTCTTGAACTAGAGATGGATAAGGAGCTGCTTATTTTTGCCTATTTTGCAGCACTATTTTGAGGTAGTTATCTCATTCCTCTTTCTTGGTCATAGCCCTTCATCTGTGTGATGAAAAAATTATAAACTTTCAGTTGTGTCCTCCACCCCCACCCTAAGGAAGCAGTTTACTGGAATCATTCAGTATATTACAGATCGGTTGTTATAGTACCTGTTGCCTGGACAAACTTCTAGTTGGGTAACTAGAAGTGGCTTCTGGGAAGCAAGTGTTTATTTCAGGCTCACAGATCCCATCATGGCATACACAGCAGCCAGGGTTCAAGCTGGTTTAGGACACACCTACCTTCAGTGACACACCTCCTCCAGTAAGGGCTTTACCTGCTGGAGACCAAGTAGGAAGCTTAATCAAAAATATGTGAGGGCTGGGTGCAATGGCACATGCCTTTAATCCCAGCACTCGGGAGGCAGAGGTAGGAGGATCACTGTGATCTCAAGGTCAGCCTGAGACTACATAGTGAATTCCAGGTCAGCCAGAGCTAGAACAAGACCCTACCTTAACCCCCCCCCCACCAAAAAAAACCACAAAACCCAAAACAAAATATGTGAGGCTATAGGAGACGTTTACAGTTAAACCACCACAGCTATCAATACTAGTGATTACAGTTTTACACTTAGAACTAATAGTTTCTCCATCATCTTTTTCTTAAAATAGGACCTTCTAAATATAGTAACAAAAGCTTATTATTTGTACCCGAAGTCATGCCATATGCCTGTAGTCCTAGCACTCAAGATAGGAGTTTCAGGCTAGTCTTGGCTAAATAATGAGTTCTAGGCCTGCCTGGGCTACATACTATTCTCAACCCCCCCAAAAAAGAAACACCCTAAACTTTATTATTTGCATTTAGAAAAAGTTGAGATGTCTAAGAAGGTAATGTCTGACCCTTCTTATTTTTTTTTCCCCCCTGAGGTAGGGTTTTACTCTAGTCCAGGCTGATCTGGAATTCACTGTATAGTCTCCGGGTGGCCTTGAACTCACAGTGATCCTCCTACCTCTGCCTCCCGAGTGCTGGGATGAAAGGTGTGTGCCACCATGCCCAGCAGCTTCCTCCACTTCTTCTTCTTCTTCTTCTTCTTCTTCTTCTTCTTCTTCTTTTTTTTTTTTTTTTTTTTTTTTTTTTTGAGGAAGGTTGTTGCTCAAACCCAGGCTGACCTGGAATTAACTATGTAGGTTCAGGGTACCCTCAAAGTCGTAGTGATCCACCTTCTTCTGCCTTCCAAGTGCTGGGATTAAAGGTAACACCACCATACCCAGCTTCCAGACCATCTTTCCTTTTCCTTTTTATTTTTTCCCTTTCCCATTTGAGAGAGTGAAAAAGAGGCAGAAGGGGGTGGGGGTTGAGAATGGGCACACCAGGACCTCCAGCCACTGCAAACGAACCCCAGATACATGTGTCATCTTGTGCATCTGGCTTATGTGGGTCCTGGAGAACTGAACTGGGGTCCTTTGGCTTTGCAGGCAAATACCTTAATCGCTAAGCCATCTCTCCAGCCCCAGACCATGTTTTCATGCAGTAGATGGTATGAATTCCAGAAATAGCCAAGCCACACAAATTGTTTCTTAAAATTTGTTTGCAACCAGATAGAACAAAGACAGAGAAAAAGGGTGTACCAGAGCCTCTAGCCACTACAAATGAACTCCCAGATGCATGCACTACTTTGTGCATCAGTTTTATGTGGGTACTAGGAAATTGAACCTGGCTTGTTAGGCTTTGCAGGCAAGTGCCTTAACCACTTAACTCTTCAGCCCCCTTAATTTCTTTTGTGGGGGGAGGTTTGAGGGTCTCACTCTAGCCTAGGCTGACCTGGAATTCACTATGTAGTGTCATGTGACCTCGAATTCAGGGCAACTCTCTTACCCTTGCCTCCCAAGTGCTGGGATTAAAGGTGTGTGCCACCACACTAAGCCCTTTAATTTTTTTTTTTTTTAAACCAAGTCTCACTATGTAGTCCTGACTGGCCCGGAACTTGGCTGTGTAGACCAGGCTGGCTTAGAACTCATAGTAGTCTTGCTTCTGAGTCCTCAGTGTGTGCCACCTATCTGCAAGTGTTTTCTATTGTAAGGTAGAGTCTCTTGTAGCCCATTTTAAACTAGCTTATGTAGTTCAGAATGACCTTGAATTCCTGATCCCCCTCCCTACACTTCCCAAGTGCCCGTGTGTCCTACCATCGTGCGTACTTTCTGTGCTTGGAGTTAGACCTAGTGCTCAGGTATGCTAGGGAAATGCTCTACCACTAGCATTATCCCCAGCCCACTCTGCATAACTTTTGTTTTGTTTTTCAAGGTAGGGTCTCTGGTCCAGGCTGACCTGGACTTAACTATGTGGTCTCAGGGTGGCCTCAAACTCACGGCGATCCTCCTACCTCTGCCTCCCAAGTGCTGGGATTAAAGGCGTGCGCCACCACACCTGTCTCTCTGCATAACTTTTTCAGGGAAAAAAAGAGGACAGAACTAAGGGCAGAGCAAAGACCCAGAGAGAGAAAATAAATGAAAATCCTAAAGTTATTTTTGTGTTTCAAAAGATACTTTGTATTTCAGAAACTCCTTTTTGATCTGAGTGAAAATAAGCTGGAACTGAAGTTTATGTGTTTCACCTAAACAAGGAGACAATTTAAATTCAGAAGAAGAAAGAAAAATAGTTGATTTTATTTATGCAGTGCTGGGTATCAAACCCAGGGCTTGGGCATTCTAGCCAAGCATTCTTTCTACCACTGGGCTATATTCCAAGCTCAAGATAACGATGATTATTTATTTATTTATTTTTGGTTTTTCAAGGTAGGGTCTCAACTCTAGCTCAGGCTGCCCTGGAATTCAAAACTCAAACTCTCTGTGATCCTGATACGTCTGCCTCCCAAGTGCTGGGATTAAAGGTGTGTGCCACCATGCCAGGCTAAGATTTTTTTAAAAAGTTTTTCCTATTCATTTTTGCATGTGTATATGTAGTATGCTTGTTGTAGTGTTAGTGTGTACATGTATGTATGCAGATGAATTGCCCTGGGCCCATATGTGGAGAACAGAGGAGAATATCAGGTTTGTTTGTTTGTTTGTTTCATTCATTCATTCATTCATTCACTCATTCATTCATATGTGTAAATAGAATATCTGTGCTTCATGTCCTGTCCTTTGAGATTGGGTCTCTTATGCTGCAAAGAAATTGCCAGTTTTAAAAATTGTCGGTTTTAGGATTCTCCTGGCTCCACCTCCCATTGTTGTAGGCATGATTGAGATCTCAGATGTATGTGTCACTTTGCTTCTGACTTTACAAGTTGAATCTGGGCCAGCAGGCTTTGCAGCAAGGTCCTATAACAGCTGAGCCATCACTCCAACCCAGAGAGCCTTCTGTTTTGCTCATCCACTTGTTCCCTTGAGATGAACCTGGAACTGTCTTTTTTTGTTTGTTTGTTTGTTTAGACTGGCTGACAAGCAAGCCCCAGTGTTTATCTGATCCTCACAGGCCTGGGTTACTTGTATGTGTTGCCATATCCAGCTGATTATGAGGGTACTGGGGAATTGAACTTAGGGAAAATCAGGCCTTCTCAGGCCCTCATGTTTGTGCAGCAAGTGCTCTTACCTGCTGAGGCATCTTCCCAGCCCCTGTTTGTTTATTTTTTTGAGGTAGGCTCTCGCTCTGGTCCAGGCTGACCTAGAATTCATTATGTAGTCTCAGGGTGGCCTTGAACTCATGGTGATCCTCCTACCACTGCCTCCCCGGTGCTGGGATTAAAGGTGTGTACCACCATGCCCAGCTTTTTTTGAGGTATAGTCTCACTCTAGCCTAGGATGATCTGGGATACACTCTGAAAGTCCCAGGCTGGCCTGCAACTCTCAGTGATCCTCCTACTTTTGCCTCCCTAGTGCTAGGATTAAAGGCGTGTACCATGATGCCTAACTAGATTAAAAAAATATATGTATTATTTATTTATTTGAGAGAGAGGAAGAAGAAGAAGAAAGAGAGAGAAAGGGAGAAGGGAGAGGGAGGGAGAGAACGGGAGCTCTAGGGCCTCCAGCCACTGCAAACAAACTGCAGATGCATGCGCCCTTTTGTGCGTTTGGCTGATGTGGGTCCTGGAGAGTCGAGTTGGGATCATTTGGTTTTGCAGGCAAACACCTTAACCACTAAGCCATCTCTCCAGCCCAGTTTTCTGTTTTTTTTTTTTTTTTTGAGGTAGGGTCTCACTCTAGCTCAAGCTGACCTGGAATTCATCATGTAGTCTCAGGGTGGCCTCAAACTCACAGCGATCCTCCTACCTCTGACCCCCAAGTGCTAGGATTAAAGGCGTGCACCATCATGCCCAGCCCTAGCTAGGTTTTTGTAAAAAAAATTATTTATTTCAGGTGGGGATGGGCATGCCAGGGCCTCTAGCCAAACTCCAGGCACATGTGCCACCTTGTGTAGCTGGTTTACATGGGTGCTGGCAAATTGAACCTGAGTCCTTAGGCTTCTTCTCAGGCAAGTGTCTTAATTGTTAAGCCACCTCTTAAGCCCTCCTCCCAATTATTATTTTTATTTATTTATTTATTTGACAGAGAAAGTGGGGGGGGGGAAATGGGCACACCAGAGCCTCCAGCCGCTGCAAACGAACTCCACATGCATGCACTCCCTTGTGCATCTGGCTAACGTGGGTCCTAGGGAATCAGACCTGGGTCCTTTGGCCTTAACTGCTAAGCCATCCCTCCAGCCCCTTCCTCCCAGTTTTTTAACAAAAATATTTAATTTATTTATTAATGAAAGAGGCAAATAGAAGGGGAGAATGGGTGTGCCAGGGCCTGCAAATGAACTCCAGATGCATGTGCCCCCTTGTGCATCTGGCTAACGTGGGTCCTGGGGAATCGAGCCTCAAACTGGGGTCCTTAGGCTTCACAGGCAAGCGCTAAGCCATCTCTCCAGCCCAGAAATAAAATTTTGAAGAAATATTTCCTTTTTCTCCCCCCCTCAATTTATTAAATGAGCTCCATTTGCTGAGCTTTTGGTTCGATTTCATTTAAATTTGTTATATTTATAAAGTACATATATATTTAAATATTTATTTATTAGAGTGAGGGAGAAAGAAAGAAAGAAAAAGAGGAAGAGAGAAAGTGGTGGGGCTTGGGCATGCCACAGATTCCAGCCACTGAAAACAAAAACCAGACACTTGTGCCTCCTTATCTGGCTTTATGTGAATACTGGGGACTCAAACCTGGGTCCTTAGGCTTTGCAGGCAAGCGTCTCAATGGCTGAGCCATTTCTCCAGCCCAAATATTTTATATATATTGTATATTTAGTTTTAAAAACATTTTATAGGCCAGAATTGGCACACCAGGGCCTCCAGCCACTGCACTTGAATTCCAGATGTGTGCCCCACCTTGTGTGTCGTCTCAGTGGGATCTGGAGAATCAAACATAGGTCCTGAGGCTTCATAGGCAAGCACCTTAACTACTAAGCCATCTCTCTAGCTTGCAAATACTTTAACAGGATTTTTTTTTCATGTCCATGTAATGTGCCCATCTGGCACCCCATGTATTTTCTGTTGTGCCTGGAGGGGAACACTGGGCTTGAGCTGGAGACTTACTGACCCGGAGTGTGCTCAGGTGATTCTCTGGTCTCTTCTTTCCTATTCCCCTTCAGAACTAGGGCAACAGATGTGTGTGGCCACACCCAGCTGTGTTTGAGAGCAATAGAGAGAGAGAGGATGGGTGTGCCAAGGCCTTTAGCTGCTACAAATGGAACTCCTGATGCATGCGCCACCTTGTGCATCGGGTTTATGTGGGTCCTGGGGAACTGAACCTGGATCCTTTGGCTTTGTAGGTGAATATCTGAACCACTAAGCCATCTCTCCAGCCCAGTAACAAGTATTTTTAAGGAATAGAATTTTGACAGGAATAAGAGAATATTTTATAGGCAACCTTGTAGGCATCTGAGTATAGGAGGTCAGGTTCAAAATGGCTTTATAGTGCTGAAATCAGAGAGCCAAGAAGCTAAGGCTACTACCACCCCTTTCCTCACTGTTTTGCTCTGTTGCTGTGTTCCAGTTTTATTTTATTTTATTTTTTGGTTTTTCGAGGTAGGGTCTCACTGTAGCTCAGGCTGATCTGTAATTCACTTTGTGGTCTCAGGGTGGCCTTGGACTCACTGCAATCTTCCTTCCTCTGTCTCCTGAGTGTTGGGATTAAAGGTGTGCACCACCATGCCTGGCCAGTTTTATTGTTTGGTTCATGAGTTTGTGTTCTTGTGCTTGTGTAGAAGACATAGGACCAAAAGTGGCCATCAGAGTTAAAGTTTATAGTGCTCAGTTGGTCTTTCAGTTTAAGAGACTAGTGTTCTAGAGCTAGAACTTTTGTATCTTTCAGTCAAGGGAATGTGATGGCATAGTCTACCTTGTAGAGAGAGAGGAAAAAAAACTATCTTTCCCTGTTTTCTATTCATTCATTGTACAATGTCTATTGGATTATTCTGTATTTGGGAGATATAGATGTTAAGCATCTTCATCATTTAGGCATGCTAAAATTCTTTTAAAAAATTTATTTGGTCTCTTGCCATTGCAAATGAATGTCTGTCTGGCTTTATGTGAGTGGCTAGGGAATTGAACCAAGGCTGACAGGCTTTGCAAGCAAGCATCTTTACCCACTGAACCATCTGTGCAACCCTTGATGTCCAAATTCTTTTCTTGCTCAGATTCTCTGGGGAGAGTAAGGAAATACATTGTTATTATTTAAAAAATATTTTATTTTATTTGCAAGGAGAGAGCAAGCAAGTACATCAGGGCCTGTAACCACTATAAATGAACTCCAGATGCGTGCACCACTTTGTTCATCTGGCTTTAAGTGGGTACCAGGGATTCAAGCCTGTGTTGTTAGGCAAACAGTACATGTAGTGGTTAATCCTGAGGTAGTGGTATTGAACTGAATATACTGAGATTGAGAAGGGAGTTGCATTTATTCTATTAAAAAACAATTTGCTGGGCTGGAGAGGTGGTTCAGTGGTCAAGGCACTTGCCTGCAAAGACTAAGGACCCTAGTTTGATTCCTTAGTAACCATGTAAAGCTAGATGCAAAAGTTGCGCATACCTCTGGCATTTGTTTACAGTGGCTAGAGGCCCTAGTGCATCCATTCTCTCCCTTCCCCATCTCTCTGCCTCTTTCTCCCTCTCAAATAAATTTACTGTGCTTTTAAAAAAATTTATTTGCAAGCAGAGAGAGAGAATGAGAGAGAGGGGAGAGGGAGGGATGGAATGGGCATGCCAGATCCTCCTGCCACTGCAAACAAACTGCAGATGCATGCACCACTTTGTATATCTGGTTTTGTGTAGATACTGGTGAATCAAACCCAGGCAAGCTTCTTTAACCACTGAACCATCTCTCAAGCCCTGCTTTTTTTTTTCCCCCCCTGAGGTAGGATCTCACTCTAGCCCTGGCTGACCTGGAATTCACTATGTAGTCTCAGGGTGGACTTGAACTCATAGCAATCCTCCTACCTCTGCCTCCCAAGTGCTGGAATTAAAGGCGTGCACTACCATGCCTGGCTCCTGCTTTTGTTTTTGAGACAGAGTCTCATGCTAGTCCAGACTGACCCTGAATTCCATATGTAGCCCAGGCTGGCCTCAAACTCATGGTGATCCTCCTACCTCAGGTTCACATGTGCTTGGATTATAGGTGTGAGTCACTGCCCCTGGCTGGCTTGCTGTCTTCCCCCTACCCCTTTTCTCTGTTTGTTTATTTCCAGGTAGGGTCTCACTGTTGCCCAGGCTGACCTAGAACTCTGATTCTGTTGTCCCTGGCTGTACTCATGGAGATTAAATGTGTGTACTACCACACCCAGTTTACTTAAAAAAAGTTTATTTATTTGCTAGCAGAGGGAGGGGGGGAGAGAGAGAGATACAAGGAATGGGCACACCAGAGCCTTATTGCAAACAAACTCCAGATGAATATGCCGCTTTATGTATCTGGCTTTATTGTTGGTACTGGCAAGTCCAACTCAGGCCTGCATGATTTGCTTGCAAGCGCCTTTAACAACTGAGCCCTATTTGTCCAGCCTCCCTTTCTCTTATAAGTGCTTATTTCCACATTGAGCGGTTGGAGATATAACTCATTGTTTGAGTTGAGCGATTAACATGTGTGAGAGGCACTGGGTTTGATTCCCCCAGCACTGGGGGAAAAACCACATTGTTGTTGAATGTAATATTTTTATTTATTTTTTAAGGCAAGTCCAACATCGTGCCCCTTCCCCCTTTTTAACCTGAGAGAGTGAGAGCAAAAGAGAGAGTAAGAATTGGCATGCCAGGGCTTCCAGTCACTGCAGTCAAACTCCAGACACATGCACCACCTTGTGTGCCTGTGTAACCTTGTGCACTTGTGTCACTTTGTGCATCTGGCTTACATGGGACCTGGAGAGTTGAACGTGGATCCATCCTTGGGCTTTGCAGGCAAGCACCTTAACCACTAAGCCATCTCTCCAGCCGGACAATGTAATATTTTAATTGAGTAACTTTTAGTATTAAAAAATGGTTGTGAAGCCAGGTGTGGTCACACATGCCTTTGATCCCAGCATGCATGAGGCAGGGGTAGGAGGATCACTGAATTTGAGGCCATCCTGGAACTGCAGAGTGAATTTCAGGTCAGCCTGGGCTAGAGTAAGACCTTACCTTGAAAAAATAAAAACAAACAAAAAACAGCTGTGGATAGATTACTTGTCTAATATGTGTGAAGCTCCCGGTGCAGTTCCCAGTACTGCATGTATAAAAAAACTTATCTCTAACATTAAAACAAAATGAGATGGAATAGTTGGTGTCATGAGCAGAGGAGAAATAATTTTAAATCATTATTATTTAGGTTTGGGGATGCAATTCATTTGGAATGTTTGCCTATCGTGCAGAAGTACGAAGCCTGGGTTTAATATCACCAACACCTCATAAAACAGGTGTGGTGGCTCATTCCTGTAATCCCAGCATTCCTGAGGTAGATGTAGAGGCACCAGAAGTTTGGGGTCACCTTCAGCTATAGTGAGTTCAGGCCAGCCTGGAATATATGAAACTGCCATAAGTTTATATCCATCCATCCATCCATCCATCTTCCACTACCACAATTTGTAGAGAATTCTTAACTGAGGAACTTCATTTGTAAGGAGTTTGTCGTCAGTTAACCAGTATTAACTTCCTGGTTTATATCAGGCCATATTGTAGATTTTGAGAATAAAAGCTAGGTGTGACGGCATGCACTTGAGAGGCTGAAGCAGGAGGATTATAAGCTGAAGACCACACAAGTCTATGTACCAAAACCTTTGGTACTGGGAATTCAACTCAGGACTGTGAGCCTACTAAGTAGGTGCTCTATCACTGAGCTAAATGTCCAACCTCTGGGCTGGAGGGATGGCTTAGTGGTTAAGGTGTTTGCCTGCAAAGCCAAAGGAACCAGGTTTGATTCCCCAGGACTCACATTAGTCAGATGTACAAGGGGGTGCACGCGTCTGGAGTTTGTTTGCAGTGGCTAGAGGCCCTGGTGCGCCTATTCTCTCTTTCCCCCTCTTTCTCTGTCAAATAAAAAAAATAAAATATTAAAAAAAGTCCAATCCCGTATCTCAAAAACAAAAAAAAAAAAATATAAATAATTTTAAGATGACATCATTAAATAAGATCGACTTTAACTTGGCTTCAAGGAACTTACATTTTCATTGAATAATAAATACATGTCAGTTACATATTGTGAGTGATGAAACTGTAGGAAAAGTTAGACTAACATGTGAGTAGTGAGGTAGATAGTAATTTATTCATTTTTATTTGACAGAGGCAGAGAGAGGGAGAGATAGACAGATAATGGGTAGGTACACCTGGGCCTCTCTAGCCACTGCAAACGAACTCCAGATGCATGTGCCACCTTGTGCATCTGGCTTACCTGGGTCCTGGGGAATTAAGCCTTGAACTGGGGTCCTTAGGGTTCACAGGTAAGCGCTTAACTGCTAAGCCATAGATAATAATTTTAAGTAGGATGGTCAGGTTTATCCTTACTGGGACAGTAACGTGAGTAAAGACTTGAAGGAAGTGAAGGAGTCATGTGACTGTCTGAGGGAAGAACATTTTAGATAGCAGAAACAGCCAATTGGGAACTTTAAAATTTTGTGTGTGTTTGTCCGTCCACTCAAAGTGCCAGGTTTTCTGCTGCTGCCAGTGAGTGCTTGTCTGGCTTTACATGGGTGGCTGGGGAGTTGAACCCAGGCCATCAGACTTTGCAAGCAAGAGCCTTTTATCACTTAATTTTTTAAAAAATCTTACTTATTTGAAACAGAGGAGTGGGGGAGGCAGAATGGGTGTGCCAGGGCTTCCAGCCACTGCAGACGAACTCCAGATGCATGTGCCACCACTTTGTCATTTCTCTTACGTGGGTCCTAGGGAATTGAACCTTTCTTTGGCTTTGGCTTTGTAGGCAAGTACCTTGACTGCTAAGCCATCTCTCCAGTCCTTTTAATACTTTTTGAGGCCGATTGAACCTGTTCCCTTTGTGAACAGAGGTCACTGTGACTTAGTGCAATGAGCTGGAAGAGAGTTGTTAGGAGATGTGGGCAGAGTGTTCATGAATCCTAGGGAGGCCTTTGAGGCTCCTAAGAGTACTTTGGCTTTTACACTAAGTATAATTTATGGTTAACAAATCCTAATAGTATTAAGTAGATTGAAGTAGGATTTTTTTTTCTTGGATGTATGTGTGTGTATGTTCATATGGTGCATTGTATGTGGGTGCCTATAGGTATGTTTGTATGCATGGGGAGTCCAGAAGTTGACATTGGGAGGTTGTTTTTTCTTTTTCTTTTTCTTTTTCTTTTGGTTTTTCAAGGTAGGGTCTTGCTCTAGCCCAGGCTGACCTGGACTCACTATGGAATCTCAGGGTGACCTGGAACTCCCGGCAATGCTCCTACCTCTGCCTCCCCAGTGCTGGGCTTGAAAGTGTGCCACCAGCCTGGGTGCATTTTAAAAAATTTTATTTATTTTATTTATTTATTTGAGAGTGACAGAGAGAGAATGGGCACACCAGGGCTTCCGGCCACTGCAAATGAACTCCAGACGCATGCGCCCCCTTGTGCATCTGGCTAATGTGGGTCCTGGAGAATTGAGCCTCCAACCTGGGTCCTTAGGCTTCACAGGCAAGCACTTAACCGCTAAGCCATGTCTCCAGCCCCTGGGTGCATTTTTTGAGACAGAGTCTCATGTAGCCCAAGCTGGCTTTGAACTTTTGATCCTCCTGCCTCCACCTTTCTTGTGCTAGGATTACAGGTATCCACCCACAATATCTAGTTTCATGTGGTGCTGTGGATCAAACCGCAGACTTCATGTATGCCTCATCAAGCACTCTTAACAACTGAACTACATCCTTAGCTCAGAAGTAGACTTCTAAAAAATTATGTGTATCTATACGTATGTGTGGATGTGTTGTGTGCGCACTGTACACACACACACACACACACACACACACACACACACACACACACGAGTGGATGTCTAGGTGAGGTGCTTGTCCTCTCCTGCCACCCTGCTTTTTTTTTTTTTTTTTTTTTTTTTTTTTTAAAGTGGCTGGTTGTAGTGGTGCAAGCCGATAGGAAATTTATGTGTAGTGTGTTGTAAGGAGTTTCAGTTTTTATTTTATTTTATTTTTTTTTAAATTTGAGAGTGACAGACAGGCAGAGAAAGAAGTAGAGAGAGAGAGAATGGGCGCGCCAGGGCTTCCAGCCACTGCAAACGAACTCCAGATGCAGCCCCTTGTGCATCTGGCTAACGTGGGTCCTGGAGAATTGAGGCTTGAACCGGGGTCCTTAGGCTTCATAGGCAAGCGCCTAACCGCTGAGCAATCTCTCCAGCCCTTTTTTTTGTTTTTTTGTTTTTTTTTTTGCCACTTTGCTGGCCTGCAGCTTCCAGATTCTCCTAGTTCTAGCTTCCATTGCCATAGGCACCTTGGGATCACAGATGAGCATCCCACTTTTTTTTTCTTTTTATTTGAGAGTGACAGAGAGAGAAAGAGGCAGAGAAGGGGGGAGGGGGAGAGATGGGTGCGCGAGGGCCTCCAGCCACTGCAAACGAACTCCAGAAACGTGTGCCCCCTTGTGCATCTGGCTAATGTGGGTCCTAGGGAATCGAGCCTTGAACCGGGGTCCTTAGGCTTCACAGGCAAGCGCCTAAACGCTAAACCATCTCTCCAGCCTGAACATCCCACTTTGTATCTGGCTTTACTTGGGTGCTGGGAGTTGAACTCAGGCCAGCAGACTTGCAAGCAAGCACCTTTAAGCTCTGACTCATCTCCCAGCCCTAAAACTTCTTTGTGATCTTGAGTCAAGAGAAGGTAAGCTGTTGGAGAAGGGACTTCAAGTTTTAGGGTAGCATAAATTAATGTGTATCCACTAGGCCTGAGATTATAGCAAAACAAATAAAATTCTTTGCTGATATTTTCTACTTTATTTTTGATTGTAGGGACTTTCAGTTACCTTGACGATGTCCCATTTAAGATAGGAGACAAATTCAAAACACCAGCTAAAGTTGGTCTACCAATTGGCTTCTCCTTGCCTGATTGTTTGCAGGTTGTCAGAGAAGTGCAGGTAAGTGGTGATTTTTAGTTAAAGTTTAGTGCATTAACTTTTTTAAAAATAAGAACTTGATGTATAATGAAATTGGAAAAGCTATTTCTACATCTCTTAGTTTTATTTCTTGTAGCTCTTGTTATTGCCTGGCTTACATTGTTACTCCTACTCCCATCTGTATGTTTTATATACATGTTTTGTTTAATCTGCTACATGATATATTTTCCCTTATACAAAAGAAATCCCCATTGCTATCTAATTTACTTATTCACTTCTTCTGGTAATGTCACTGTTTTCTTAGTCATTAATGTTAGGGAATGATTTTCTTTCTTTCTTTCTTTTCTTTTTTTTTTTTTTTTGGTTTTTCGAGGTAGGGTCTCTCTCTGGTCCAGGCTGACCTGGAATTCACTATGGAGTCTCAGGGTGGCCTCGAACTCTCGGTGATCCTCCTACCTCTGCCTCCTGAGTGCTGGGATTAAAGGCGTGCGCCACCACGCCCAGCTGGGAATGATTTTCTTTTACTGTGTCACACTCCATTTCAGCCCTACTTTATTTTTCTCTAGGCTAGTGTAGTAGCATCTTTAATGGCCCCTCTGCTTGCATTGTTTTCCACATTGTTTCTACAATAATAATTTTAATGCACTAAATTGTTCTCTGATCAAAAATATTTAAAATATGTTTAATGATTCAGTGGTTACTGAATCAAGTATAGAGACCTAAGATTATGGCAAAGCATCTTGGTTCATGTTCTTTGCAGTCCAGGTTACCAGTGGTTTGTTGAGTATCTTGTATATTACCTAAGTATACCCTTCTTTCCCCATGGGTTGCCATCTCTCCCTAGAACAATCTTCTCTCTCTTGCTGTACTCAAAGTTGTTAAAATGTATGTATAGATAGGAGCATCTCTTTCAACCCTCTCATCTTTAAAGCTCAGTTACATATAAACATAACCTAGTTTCTTTGTGAAAATAGCAAACAGCCGAGTGTTACATCCTTTCTTTAGTAGCTATCTATTGAATGCCTGCTTTTGTGAGGTGCTCTTCTGAGTATTGAGGAGTGATGAATGCCTTACTATCTTAAATGCTTTGCTTTGAGAGGAGTTCTTAGAACATCACAGAAGTATGCTTCCTTCTGTGACTTCAAAAGATGGTTTTCTCACCATTTTTAAAATTAAGAGCACTAATATATGAATATATTGGAATTTGTTCATATTCCCTTTGGGTTATATATCTTATAACCCCACTCTGCTGGGGAACCCCGTCAGTGGGGTCATAGGTATTTAGTGTGGGGTCTTGAATGCCCCAGCCAGTTTCTGTTCAGGCAGAGCAGGGAAATGAGTCAGGATACTCCTTCCCACCCTGTGGCTCTTACATTCTTCCCATCGCTCCCTCCATAATGTTCTCTGAGCCTTGGAGGGTATGTTAAGCTCTCAGCAGCCTCTGATTTTCTGCAGTTGTTTTGATAGTATGACTTTCTGAACAAATTTTATTTCTGGTAAGTTTACTAAGTTATCATTATGCTACTTGAAGAAATAACTCTTTCTTAGCATCCATCCATAATGCATATGCAGTGAGTGAGTGATCATAGTAGGAAAATTAAAATTACTTTTTTTTTAAAAGAAAAATGATGATGATGATGATTATTTTTTTGAGGTAGGGTTTCCCTTTAGTCCAGGATGACCTGGAATTCACTTTATAGTTTCAGGGTGGCCTTGAACTCACAGCAATCCTCCAACCTATGCCTGCTGAGTGCTGGGATTAAAGGCGTGCACCACCATGATTTCTTTTTTTGTTTGTTTGTTTTTTTGAGGTAGATTTCACTCTAGCTCAGGCTGACCTGGAATACACTATGTAGTCTCAGGGTGGCCTCAAACTCAAGGTGATCCTCCTACCTCTGCCTGCTGAGTGCTGGGATTAAAGGCGTGTGCCACCACACCTGGCTTGATTACTTTTATTAATAGTTTAGTTTGTTTGTTTGTTTGTTTGTTTATTTATTTATTTATTTATTTATTTATTTATTTATTTATTTATTTATTTATTTATTTATGAGAGAAAGAGAATGAATGGACATGCCAGGCCCTTCAGCTGCTGTAAAAGAACTCCAAATGCTTACATGGGTCATTGGTAATCAATCCTTGGTCCTTTGGTTTTGTAGGCAAGTGCCTTAACTGCTAAGCCATCTCTCCAGCCCTCTTATGTACATCTTGGTGATGAAGTTGTCTGTCACTGTGGTTTTGATTAGTGACTAATGATGTCAAGCATCTTAAGTATTTGTGAATACTGAATAATCCTTTGTATGTTGAGACTTCATTGGGACAGAAGACAGATTATACCTTATATACTTTGTCCTTGTTCTATTTGCCTGAGTTTTCTTTCTTTCTTTCTTTCTTTCTTTCTTTCTTTCTTTCTTTCTTTCTTTCTTTCTTTCTTTCTTCCTTTCTTCCTTTCTTCCTTTCTTCCTTTCTTCCTTTCTTCCTTTCCTTCCTTTCCTTCCTTTCCTTCCTTTCCTTCCTTTCCTTCCTTTCCTTCCTTTCCTTCCTTTCCTTCCTTTCCTTCCTTTCCTTCCTTTCCTTCCTTTCCTTCCTTTCCTTCCTTTCCTTCCTTTCCTTCCTTTCCTTCCTTTCCTTCCTTTCCTTCCTTTCCTTCCTTTCCTTCCTTTCCTTCCTTTCCTTCCTTTCCTTTCTTTTCTTTCTTTCTTTCTTTCTTTTTGGTTTTACGAGGTTGGGTCTCACTTTAGCTCAGGCTGACCTGGAATTCTCTATGTAGTCTCAGGGTGGCCTCGAACTCAAGGTGATCCTCCTACCTCTGTCTCCCCAGTGCTGGGATTAAAGGCTTGCGCCACCATGCCTGGTTTGCCTGAATGTTTTTTTATTGGTAACAATGAATAGTTAAATACCCTCCTATGTATATGACCCTATTAGCAGTATGTTTTGAAAGCACTGTTAGGTACTGGAGAGATGGCTCAGTGGGTAACGTACTTCTTGCATAAGTGTGAGGATCTGAGTTCAGATTCTAGAACTTGTGTAACAGTGGATGTGGTAATGTGTGTCTAATCCTTGCACTTTCATGGTAAGATGGGAGACCCACAAAGGTAACTCTCTAGATTGGTATGGCCAGCTAGCTTATCTTACCCGGTGGCAAATTAAGAGATCCTGTTTGAAACAAGGTGGAAGGTGAAGACCAATACCTGAGGTTGTCCTCTGACCTACACACGTGCTCTGTGTCACTCATGTACCTGCAGACATACCACCTCTACCCTCACCCCCTATTCTCCCTTCTTGCACCTCCCCTCCACCACATACCTGTTTTACCCACAATTAAGAAAACACTTCCAGGGCTGGAATGTAGCTCAGTGATAGAATGTGCTTTGCTTATAGGAAGCCCTGGCTTCTTTGACCTTCAGCACTACACACACAGACACATGTTGGAGAAGTTAGAACAAATAAAAACATGATAGAGTCTTGTTAGACTGAGGCAGGAGGACCACTTGGATATAGAAGTTTGAGGACAGCTGGCCAACATAGAGACCTCTGTATTAGTTACTTTCCTTGCTGCTAGGACTTTTGTCATAGCAAATGTACCTTGTTCATTTTTATGGGCCAAATAACATTCTACTGCATGGATTCCCAACCTGATCAAGTTGACAATAGAACTTAGCCATCATCTATATAATATACACACTTTTGCTTTCTGGAACCCAATGTGTAGCTCAAGCAAACCTTGAACTTGTGATTCTCTTACCTCTGCTTCTTGAGTGCTGGAACTCTCTGCCTAGCTCAGATACTCCCTCGGAAAATCTTGAGAGATCCCTCCTACAAGAAATGCAGTAATTCTTCTTCTTCTTTTTTTTTTTTTAATTAAAAGTCTAGATGCAAGCATTGTGATGATACAGTTGAGTTGATTATCAAGATAATTACTAAGCAGCTAACTGGTAGGTATCATCTACAGTGTGGATAGGCTGGACAAAGGAATAATTCATATTCCTGGGAAGACTGAGCTAAGTAAGGCACCACATTTTATCATGCTACTGAGAGTAGCATATAATTTAAAAGTTATGACTTGTGTATTTCAGGAATTTTTCATTTAGTACTTTTGGACTGTGGTTTATTATAAACAACTGAAACTGACTAAAGGGAGTCTTTGGCAGTGCATTTATTTACCTCCTGGTGTTCCACTTGATTATGTACTCACAAACCATACTCTTTCTTTCTTTAAAAAATTTTTTGTTTGTTTTTATTTATTTGAGAGCAACAGACAGAGAGAGAGAGAGAGAGAATGGGCACATCAGGGTCTCCAGCCACTGCAAACGAACTCGACACATGTGCCACTATGTAAATCTGGCTTATGTGGGTCCTGGGGGAATCAAGCCTTGAACTGGGGTCCTTAGGCTTCACAGGCAAGTGCTTAACCGCTAAGCCATCTCTCCAGCCCCCTCTTTTCTTTTCTTTTCTTTTCTTTTCTTTTCTTTTCTTTTCTTTTCTTTTCTTTTCTTTTCTTTTCTTTTCTTTTCTTTTCTTTTCTTTTCTTTTCTTTTCTTTTCTTTCTTTCTTTCTTTCTTTCTTTCTTTCTTTATTTTTGTATTTTTTTTAATTTTTAAATTTTTATTAACATTTTCCATGATCCCTCTTTCTTTTTTTTAATTTTTATTTCTTGAGAGAGAGAGAGAAGTGGTGTGCCACAGCCACTGCAGTTGAAATGCAGACACGTATGCCACCTTGTGTGTGTAAGTCACCTTGTGTGTCTGGCTTATGTGGTTCTGGGGAGTTGTACCTGGGTACTTAGGTTTCGCAGGCAAGCACCTTAACTGCTAAGCCATTTCTCCAGCCCTATACTCTTACTTAAAAAAAACAAACTTTAATATTTCTGGTTTTCTTTTTTTGCCCTACTATGTTTTCCTCTGTTCCTTTGATTTTAAAAAACAACAACAAAAACAAGTCTAGGGGCTGGAGAGATAGGTGGCTCAGCACTTAGCTTGCCTGCATAGCCTAACAACTTGGGTTGACGTAAAGCCAGATGCTCAAGGCGGTGCATGCATCTGGAGTTCATTTGCAGTAGCTAAAGGCCCTGGCACACTATTTGTATTCTCTCTCAAAACAAACAAGGGCTGGAGAGATGGCTTAGTGGTTAAGTGCTTGCCTGTGAAGCCTAAGGACCCCAGTTCAAGGCTTGATTCCCCCAGGACCCACGTTAGCCAGATGCACAAGGGGGCACATGTGTCTGGAGATCGTTTGCAGTGGCTGGAGGCCCTGGTGCACCCATTCTCGCTCGCTCTCTTTCTCTCTCTCTGTCGCTCTCAAATTAATAAATAAAAATACAAAAAAACCCAACCAAACAAAACAGGTCTGTTGAAAAACGTTAAAAAATCAGGTTTAGGGATTTAGCTCAATTAGTAGAACACTTGCCCAGCATACAAGAGAACCTTTCTCAAAAAGAAACAAGACAGCTGAGTGTGGTGGCACATGCCTTTAATCCCAGCACTCAGGAGGCGGGAGTAGGAGGATAGCCATGAGTTTAAGCCACCCCAAGACTACATAGTGAATTTCAGGTCAGCCTGGGGTAGAGTGAGAATCTACCTCAAGGGGAAAAAAAATTGTGTGTGTGTGTGTGTGTGTGTGTGTGTATTTCTTTGAGTAAAACTTCAGTGATTTGTGTTTATAGACAGGAAGTTGGTTTATTGGAGAACTTTGGTTGCAAAATTAGTTTTCCTCACTAAGCAACATTCAAGAGGCTGAGGCAGGGGGGATTATGAATTTGAGGCTAGTCACCTGCATAGTGAGTGAGTTCTGGAATATCTGGGCTATTAGTGAGACCCTGTCTCAAAACAAAAACAGAAAACAAAAGAATAAAAATAATGGCTTCCAGCTGGAGAGATAGGTCAATAGTTAAAGACATTTGCATACAAAAGGCTGCTGGTCTGGCTTTAGTTCTCCAGCACTCACATAAAACCAGATACAAATGGTGCATACATCTGTGATCCCAATCCACAGAGGGAGGTGGAGCTAGGAAAATCCAAAGCTTTTGGGCGAACTAGTCTGGCAGTTGTTTATGGTTAGTTCATTTGTAATGGCAAGAACGCTTATCTCAAGGTGGAGCAGACACTTTGGACTTGTCCTCTGACCTCCATCTGCACACTGTGTGACTCTCTCTCTCTCTCTCTGTCTGTCACTTACTTAAATAGTTCTTAAAAAAAAAAAACAAAAACCCACAACATTGGTTTCCTCCAAAACTCCAGAGTGTTTGCCCAGTGCAGTTTTCTCTGTGTTCTGTTTAGTGGCAGGGTGGAAGCCCAGTGAGCCCTACACCACTTTCTGGGCACAGTAAACGGCTTCCTTTGTGTTGCTTAAGCTGGATGGCTTTGGGATAACCAGTGTTAATTTTTATTATAAAATGCTGTCTTGCCTATGAAGATTTGTTTTTTCTAGTTGTCCCCTTGCTCTGCTTTTAATGTGTCTTCATCCTTCAACGTGCATGTCAGTATATTTAACTGTTGTGCTTTACAGTAAATACTAAAGGTTTTGTTTGCTTCTCTACTTTGTGAATTTTATGAAATAATGTACATTTCTTCTAAATGTGGCAGTGACAATTTTGTAAAATTAAGCTGTGCTACTAATTCAGGGCGTTGTTAAGTAATCATTAAGCGAAGCCTTGTTTAGTTTATTCTGTACAAGAAAAATAAAATTCTTTTTTGAGATAGGGTTTCATGTAGACCCTGAAACCTTGATCTTGCCTCCACCTCCCAAATGCTGAGATGTTCTACAATAATTTAGAGTAGATATCCCCCATTCAGGGCTTTGCATATGTTCTGCAACCACTGTAACCCCAGCCCCGTGTCTAATTCTTCCCACACCTTCTCAGGATTGAATTATTTGTATCCCACGCTAGCCTCATACTGTGGTCCTTCTGCCTCTGCCTCCCAAGTATGCCATCTTACCTGGCTTCTACATTTATTTATTTTTATATAGAGAAAAGAGGTTTTATCAGAACTCTGAGAAGGGGAACAGGTAAAGGAGTCCAGTAATCAAAATTTGTCTTAAAAATTGGGATGACTCAGTGGGTATAGTGCTTGTTGTGTAAGCATGCAGACCTGAATTTAGATTCCCTAACACATCACATAAAGCTAGACATGTAGCATGTGCCTGTAATCCCAGCACTCCTATTGCGAGATGGAAGGCAGAGACAGTACAGTCTCCTTGAAGTTCGTCCAATTAGCTTGCTTTGTGCAGAAGTGAAAAAGAAACTGCCTCAATAGGGCAAGTGAGGACCAGTACCTTTGGTTGTCCTCTGTCTTCCATACCTGTATCCTGGTACACATGTGCCTACACTCACACATGAGCATGCTCTCGCGCACACACATCTTTTGTTTTGTTTTGTTTTGTTTTTTTTCAAGGCAGGGTCTTACTGTAGCCCAGTAGCTCCAGGCTGGCTTCGAATTCACAGCAATCCTTCTATGTCAGCCTCCTGAGAGCTGGGATTTAAAGGCATGTACCACCACGCCTGGCCCACAAAGATCCCCCCTCCCCACCGAGGTAGGGTCTCACTCTAGCTCAGACTGACTTGGAATTCACTATGTAGTCTCAGGGTGGCCTCGAGCTCAGCAATTATCTTACTTCTGTCTCCAGAGTGCTGGAACTAAAGGCATATGCTACCATGCCTGGCCTAAAAAAAAAAAAAGGAATACTTCGTGCATTTGCAGGCAGTTGCCTAAACCGCTGAGCCATCTCTCCAGCTCATGAATTTATGAGTCATCCTTGTGCAGCGTCATACTAATCTCAGTCCCAGTGTCCCAATTTTAGCGGTATGTTGCCAAACTGAGCACTAGATTTCTTAAGTTTCCCTGCACTTGAGTACATTCTGCTCATTATAATCTAATAATGGATTGGGAACATAGAACCAGTAGTCACACTGCCTGGCTTCACATCTAGACTTTACTTACTAGCTTTGTGACCAAGGACCTAACCCCTTGTATACTAGGCATA
The DNA here is from genome assembly GCF_020740685.1 of Jaculus jaculus. Classification (NCBI taxonomy): domain Eukaryota; kingdom Metazoa; phylum Chordata; class Mammalia; order Rodentia; family Dipodidae; genus Jaculus; species Jaculus jaculus. Next base: position 102,971,465 of record NC_059102.1, read on the forward strand.
ATAATAATAACTAGTGTTGAGGTGCTCATGGGCTCAGTTGTAGAGCACTTACCTACCATGTATATGGCCTAATCCCTAGTACTGCAAACACAAAAACAAAACAAAAAAGCCCACCCCACAAAACAAAAAGTGCTTGCAAGCATGTATGGCATTTTGTGTTTCTTTTTAAAAATTTTATTTATGACAGGAAGAGAATGGACATGCGAACTCCATCACATGTGCCACCTTGTGCATCTGGCTTATGTGGGTTTTGGAAAACCTGGGTCCTTAGGCTTTATAGGCAAACAACTTAACTGCTAAGCCATCTCTCCAGCCCCCATTTTGTGTTTTTTAAAAAATTTATTTATTTGTTTGAGAGAGAGAGAGATACAGAAGTAAGCAGGTAGAGAGAGAGAGAGAGAATGGGTCTCCAACCACTGCATACAAACTCCAGATGCATGCACCCCCTTGAGCATCTGGCTTATGTGGGTCCTGGGGAGCTGAACCTGGGTCCTTTGGCTTTGCAGGCAAGTGCCTTAACTACTAAGTCATCTCTCCAGTCCCCCCTTTTTAAAATATTTTTATTTATTTCTTTGAGACAGAAAGAGATACAGGAATAGGCAAGTAGAGAGAGAGAGAGCATTTTTTGTTTCTTAATGTTGGGTGATATTATTGATGATCATGGGATCTCTTTTGAACATTGTGTTAGATAATAGAGACCCAAAGAGTTGGAGAAGAGTTAGAGTACACATTAAATCTACATGTGGTTACATGTGTGCACCATGAAATGACTGATAGAGACAAATGGTATAAAATTTTAGAGGAAAGAATGGACATTGTGAAAGCTTGTTTGAGTAGATGACTCCCCCAGCTCAACCATGCACAGTTCCAGTGAGGAGAGAGGCACCAGGGAAGAGAAGCAAAGGATGTGACAAGTCTATTTGGTCTCAAATAATACAGTTAGATGTAGTGGGAACTCATTCTAGTTAAATGTAGAAATGATTTGAGAGCAGTTTGTACATGGGGAAGCCTTAGTCTGTCTGAGTGATGCTCTTCCAATTGCCCTAAGTGGTTCCTGGCTCCCTTCTCTTATATAGGTGTGAGTTGGGTGGGGGAGAGCAGCATTTTGGGTTCATACCTTTATCTGCTATCTTTGCAGTATGACTTCTCCTTGGAAAAGAAAACCATTGAGTGGGCTGAAGATATTAAGAAGATCCAAGAAGCCCAGCGAGAAACAGAGCGTAAGGCTGATGAAGCAGAAGCTAAAGTGAATTCTAAGAGTGGCCCAGAGGGAGATAGCAAAATGGGCTTCTCCAAGCCTCATAGTACAGCCGCAATGCCACCTCCTATTAACCCCATCCTTGCCAGCTTACAGCACAACAACATCCTCACTCCAACTCGGGTCAGCAATAGTGCCACGAAACAGAAGGTTCTCAGCCCACCCCACACGAAGGCAGATTTCAATCCTGCTGACTTCGAGTGTGAAGAAGACCCATTTGATAATCTGGAGTTAAAAACTATAGACGAGAAGGAGGAGCTGAGAAACATTCTGGTAGGAGCCTCTGGGCCCCTAGTGGTTCAGTTACTGGACAGTAACTTGCCCAGAGGAAACTCTGGGTCTGTGTTACAGGATGAGGAGGTCTTGGCATCCTTGGAGCGGGCAACCTTAGATTTCAAGCCTCTTCACAAACCCAATGGCTTTATAACCTTACCACAGTTGGGCAACTGTGAAAAGATGTCGCTGTCTTCCAAAGTGCCCCTCCCCCCTATCCCTGCAGTAAGCAATATCAAATCTCTGTCCTTTCCTAAACTTGACTCTGACGACAGCAATCAGAAGACAGTCAAGCTGGCGAGCACTTTCCATAGCACATCCTGCCTCCGAAGCAGCACGTCCCGGAATTCCCTAAAGCCTTCCTTCCAAAGCAGTGCCAGTGAGCTCAGTGAGGACCATACTCGTGGGCTTTCAGCTTTGAACTTGGACAGTGGCACAGAGGTGCCAACCCTGACATCCTCCCAGATGCCTTCCCTGTCTATCTTGTCTCTGTGTTCAGAAGAACCATCACCTCCAAATACAGGTCCCACTGTAAGTCTTACATCACACTCAGTCATACTTCCAAAGATTTCTGTATTCTGCCTAGCATTTGTCTCAAAGCTTCAGAGAGATGGACCATGGTAGCGACTTGGTTATGAAATATATGCAATTCCGATTGTTTCTGTGTGCAGCAGGCTTACTAGTTTTGAACCTTGCCTGGCTAATTTCTGCTTTCTAGTGATTCCCACCTTCCTACCCTGCCCCCACCCCCCTTATAAAAATACCACTTTGTGCTAGAAATCAAAACCAGGGTCTTGGCATACCCTCAGGTCAAACCTGGCTAATGTTAACATCCATTTTATTTTATTTTATTTTTTGGCTTTTCGAGGTAGGGTCTTCCTGTAGCCCAGGCTGACCTGGAATTCACAATGTAGTCTCAGGGTGGCCTTGAACTTATGGAGATCCTCCTACCTCTGCCTCCTGCGTGCTGGGTTTAAAGGCATTTGTCACCATGCCTGGCCATTTTTATTTTTTCAAATTTTATTTTAATTATTATTACAATTATTTTTGATGTAGAGTCTTACTCTAGCCTAGGCTGACCTGGAATTCACTATGTATTCTTAGGGTAGCCTTGAGCTCAGAGTCATTCTCCTACCTTAGCCTTCTAAGCTTGCATGGCAGTCCTTGTTCATATTTTTTTTTTCAGCTTCCATGTCCTCACCTTACTGTACTTTGTTTTCATTTTGTTAGCATAGTTTGTGCAATTTGGGGTTAACCTTCTTTAGACTAGGTGGTTCTTAGTAACTGATAACTTTGTTTTGTTTTGAGGTAGAGTCTCGCTCTAGCTCGGGCTGACTTAGAATTCACTGTGTATTCTTAGGGTGGACTTGAACTCACAGTGATCCTCCTACTTCTGCCTTCTGAGTGCTAGGATGAAAGGCATGTGCCACCCCGCCCAGCTGCATAACTGATAATTTTTATTAAAAGTTGAAGCATATGATAGAAATCTGTATTTAAAAAAAAATCCAGATTTTTTTTTTTAAGCTAGGTATGGTGGCACATGGCTTTGATCCAAGCACTCAGGAGGCAGAGGTAGGAGGATCACTGTGAGTTTGAGGACACCCTGAGAATACATGGTGAATCCTAGGTCAGCCTAGGCTAAGGAGAGACCCTGCCTTATAAAATAAAAAATATGATGGGCTGGAGAGATGGCTTAGCAGTTAAGTGCTTGTCTGTGAAGCCTAAGGATCCTGGTTTGAGGCTCGATTCCCCAGGGCCCACATTAGCCAGATGCACAAGGAGTTGCATGTGTCTGGAGTTTGTTTGCAGTGGCTGGAGGCCCTGGTGCGCCCGTTCTCTCTCCCTCTCTCTCTCTCTCTCTCTCTCAAATAAATAAGAAAAAAAATTAAAAAATATGAGCCGGACATGGGAGCACACGCCTTTAATCCCAGCATTTGGGAGGCAGAACTAAGAGGATCACTGAGTTCCAGGTCTGCCTGAGTTATAGTAAGACCCTTCTTCATCAAACAAACAGAAAAATCCCAAACTATAGATTAAAAAAATATATATATTTCAATTGAGAACAAGAGAGAGCACATGAGTGAGCAAGCATGGGTGTGTCAGGGTCTCTTACTACTGTGAATAAGCTCCAGACACACTTAGCCCTGCATACATCTGGCTTTTCTGTTTTGTTTGTTTTCTTTTTCGCAGTAGGGTCTCAGCTAGCCCAGGCTGACCTGGAATTCACTATGTAGTCTCAGGGTGGCCTCAAATTCATGGTGGCCTCGAACTCATGGTGATCCACCTACCTCTGCCTCCCAAGTGCTGGGATTAAAGGTGTGTACCAACATGCCCGGCTTATATACGTCTTTGTTACAAGAAATATATTTATTGGGCTGGACGGATGGCTTAGCTTTAAGGTATTTTGCCTGCAAGGCCAAAGGACCCAGGTTTGATTCCCCAGGACCCATGTTAGCCAGATGCACATATCGAGTTCGTTTACAGTGGCTGGAGGCCCTGGCGTACCCATTCTCTCCCTCTCTCCTTTCTATGTCAAATAAATAAAAATATTTAAAACAAAATATATTTATTTATGTGAAAGAGAGGGAGGTAGAGAATGGGCACGCCAGGACCTCTAGCCACTGCAAACAGACTCCAGATGCATGCATCACCTTGTGTATCTGGCTTTGGTAGGTCCTGGGGAATCAAACCTGGGCATTTAGGTTTCACAGGCAAGAGCCTTAACCGCTAAGCTACCTCTGTAGCCTTGTATATGCCCTTTTTTTTAATTAAAAAAAATTTTTTTTAACTCTTCTCTACTGCAAACAAATACCCATCTGGCTTTTTACGTAAGTGCCTGGGAGATTGAACTTAGCCATAGGCTCTGCAAATAACCACCTTTAATCACTGTCATCACCCCAGCATAATTCTTTTTTATCCTCTCACTGTTAAGAAGGGAAGACTGTACTTGGAATTTAGATTTAATGTAGGATAAGGATGATGGATTGATACAAAAGTTGCAACTTCTTTCATTTTGAAGAAAATCTGATTTTGTTGTACAAGAAGGTTGCAGATGCAGTAAAGTTTATTTGTTACAAAGTGTAAGCTTAACTTTTGATTATTTCAGCAGCACAGTCACACATTTCTCATCTTAGAATATAAATCTGAGAAGTCCAAGAATGATTACATCTGTTCCTAGATTTTTTTTTGTAATATCAAAGCTCATCAAGCAATTATTTAGGGGTAGGCTGGAGAAATGACTTATCAGCTAAGGTGCTTGTCTGTGAAGCTTAATGGACCCAGGTTTGATTTCCCAGAATTTATGTATGCCCAGAAAGAAGCCTACTTGTATTGGTAGGATGTCTGTCTGAGACCAGTTAGAAAGATGAAACTTTGGTCTGCTTTAGTACTACTTGGTTCTAGCAGCATTCTGGGTAAGTGATTGTGTGAGAGCTTCCCTCTGAGGGAGCTCCAGTTTCTTATAAACTTGTCAGGCCTTGGTCCAGATAAACTTGAGAGGGCAAAGCATCATTGTTACCATCTTGCATTGGATTGCATCCTGATTCCTCCCAGTTAGAAGTTGGGTTCTGGTCAGCATTGTACTCTTCTTGCTGACATAGTACATGCTTTAGATAAATTTAATGTGCTTTGGAAAGATGCTAAGCTAATACTTCCTACCTCAGTTTAAAGATAGATTAGCCTTTACCTAACAGCAGACCTCGTTCTCAAATCGCCACACTGGTCATTCTTTGGCCAACCTGATTGTGGAGTTCTGGCACATTCATCTCTGGGTGGGAAGAAGCCTACTTTTTGTTGAAGTTACACCTTTCAGTATGTTTGCATAAATAGTCAATATGTAAATACAAACAGAACTGGAGTCAGGGTGTTTCTTTAAGAAAGTCATGGCCAGGCGTGGTGGAGCACACCTTTAATCCAGGCTTTAAGAGGCAGAGGTAGGAGGATTGCCATGAGTTCGAGGCCCCCCTGAGACTACATAGTTAATTCCAGGTCAGCCTGAGCCAGAGTGAGACCCTACCTCCAAAAAAAAAAAAAAAAAAAAAAGTCATGGTCTGGAGGGATGGCTTAGTGGTTAAGGGCATTTGCCTGCAAAGCCAAAGGACCCTGGTTCCATCAACCAGGATCCACATTAGCCAGATACACAAGGGTGCACATGTGTCTGGAGTTCATTTGCATTGGCTGGAGGCCCTGTTGTGCCCATTCTCTCTCCCCCCACCCCTTCTCTGTCAAATAAATGAATGAAAATAAAATATTTTTTAAAAAGTCTTGATCCCAGCCGGGCATGGTGGCACACGCCTTTAATCCCAGCACTAGGGAGCAAAGGTAGGATTGCTGAGAGTTCAAGGCCACCCTGAGAAATGCAGTGAATTCCAGGTCAGCCTAGGCTAGAGTGAAACCCTACCTCGAAAAACCAAGGGGGTAAAAAACAAAACAAAACCATGATCACTACAGAGCAAAGCCTGATTCTGATTCTCATCCAGGTCCCCCCCCCCCCTTTTTTTTGGGGCACAGGGTGTGGTTCAAGGTAGGGTCTCACTCTAGCTCAGGCTGACCTGGAATTCACTCTGTAGTCTCAGGGTAGTCTTGAACTCATGGCAATCCTCCTACCTCTGCCTTTCAAGTGTTGGAATTAAAGGTGTGTGCCACCACTCCTGGCTCTCATACAGGTCCTTTAATGTGAGTGTTGGGAGTCCCCAATGAGAGAACAGCAGTATAGTAGTTCCAGAGGCAGGGAGGCAGGGGGTGGTGGCTACCTGGGCCGTGCATACACTCACACAGAGTATTCCTGGGATCAGGCTCTTGTTTGAGATCCTACTCAGGGCTTCGTGAACACTAGGCAAGCACTCCTAACAGTTGAGCTATATACCCAGAGCCTCTTGCTGAGTGTTTTGGATAGGATTTCAGTCTCACCTTTCAGATTTTGAGTTTATAAATCAAGGGCTGGCTTCATTGGTAGACTTGAATCATCAACCTTTTGGTTCATAGCCACATGTGCTAATAGTGCCATAGTATCGTGTTTACTGTTGATTAAGCTAACCTTAGAGGTGAGGACACTCAGTTATGAAATGTGCCCTTATTCTTAATCTAGCCTGGAGCTGTCTGGTATAGCCAGACTTTTGCTACTGCCTCTTAACCCTTCAGGCCTGTTGTGGTCATCCACGTTGCTGGGATGAACATCCAGACCAGACACAGTTTACATAGGAGGAAGGATTTATTTTATTTTTACTTTATTATTTGAGAGAGAGAGAGATATGGGCACAGAGAGAGAACAAGCCTCCAGCCACTGCAAATGAACTCCCGTCCTCTTGTGCATCTGGCATATGTGGGTCCTGGGGAATTGAGCTTGGGTCCTTTGGCTTTGCAGGCAAGTGCCTTAACTGCTAAGCCATCTCTCCAGCCCAGAGGAAGGGTTTATTTCAGCTTACACATCCAGGGGATGTTCCATAATGTCACAAGAGACATGTCATAGGCCCAGGCAGAGAGAAACCACACCAGCCACAAGTAAGCACACGACATTGGGGCCCTAGCAAGCAGCAGGGACCTTGGCATGTATCAAAACCTCTCCATGTATCTTTGCCTAGAATCAGATCTATCCCCACTGACATGCACCCCTGTAGCAGGAGTCTTATCTGCTAAGGGCAGAAGCTGCAAACTCACCGTTTTAGTTATTATTTACTTATTTATTTGAGAGAGAAGGGGAAAGGCAGAGAATGGGTGTGCCAGGTGCTCTAGCCACTGCAAATGAAGGACAGATACATGTGCCACCCTGTGCATCCAGTTCTACATGGGTACTGGGGAATCATACCTGGGTTCTTAGGCTTTAAAGGCAGAAGCCTTAACCACTGTGTCAACCACCTGAAAACTCAAATTTAGTAACCCCTGAGTCTGTGGAGGGGGCATATATTCAAACTTCCACTGGGCCCTTGCTTGCCTTTTTTTGCCTTGGTCCTTTTCCCAAGTTAAAGATAAATTCTGCACACCTTTTTTTTTTTTTTTTCTAAAGGAAAATATGCCTTCCACTTACACTTCTGAGTTCTAAATTTGTTGATTGTAGCCAATAAACAAAGAGCACCAAGTTGCCTTAAAATCCATTCCCCATACCAGTTTTATTTATTCATTTATTTTTATTTTTATTTATTTGAGAGCAACAGACAGAAAGAGAGAGTGGGTGTGCCAGGGCTTCCAGCCACTGCAAATTAACTTCAGACGTGTGTGCCCCCTTGTGCATCTGGCTAACGTGGGTCCTGGGGAATTGAGCCCTGAATGGGGGTCCTTAGGCTTCACAGGCAAGCGTTTAACCGCTAAGCCATCTCTCCAGCCCCCTGTCCCAGCTTTTTTTAGACCAGCACTTACTGTGTATTCTAGATGGCCTAAAACTCAAGGAAATCTTTCTGCCTGTTTCCTGAGTGCTGGGACTGCACAAGTTTGTACTTTAAATTTGGATGTATGGAATCCTTTAGTCTTTAACATTTAGCATCTCATATGTTGCAATTACTCAATATAAAGTCCTCCATGTATGGATTTTGAAAACAAATTTTTCTATCTTTTTTTTTTTAAGGTAGTGTGTCATTCTGGCCCAGGCTGGCCTTAAATTCATGGCTATCTTCTTACCTCTGCCTTGTAAGTGGTGGAATTAAAGGCATGTAGCATCACACCAGGTGAAAACAAACTAATTTTTATCAGTGTAATATAAGCATATTTTATTAAATCAAACAGCTTATTTTTATTTCTTTTTATTTATTTGAGAGTGATAGACACAGAAAGAAAGAGGCAGATAGGGAATGGGTGCGCCAGGGTCTCCAGCCATTACAAACAAACTCCAGACGCATGCGCCACCTTGTGCATCTGGCTTATGTGGGTCCTGGGTAATCGAGCCTTGAACTGGGGTCCTTAGGCTTCACAGGCAAGCGCTTAATTGCTAAGCCATCTCTCCAGCCCTTGCTTTCTTTTCTTAAGGCAGGGTCTTACTTCTACCCCAGGCTGGGAACTAACTATAGTTCAGGCTGGCTTCAAACTCAATGTGATCTTCCTATCTCAGTCTTCTGAATTTTGGTATTAAAGTGAGCCACCATATCTATGTTTAAGTAGCTTTTTAAAAAACTTTGAGAAAGAGAGAATGGGTGCACCAAGGCCTCCAGCCAGTGCAAGCGAACCTGTCCCACCCTTACTTTTTTGCACTGAATTTCTCCCTCCTTCCTTCTCTTCCCATATCCCCGCTTTCCCTCCCTCCCTTGACTTATTCATTCTATTCTGATGGGGGTTGAGGGAGATGAAGGAAGAGGTGGGGGTAGTTGGTCTTGGACTCCTGGATTCGAGTGTTCTTCCTGCCTTCCACCTTCCAAGTAGCTGGAACCATAGGCACACTGTGTCTGACTTTTCAGCAAGCTCTTTCTGCTGGGATTTCTTTTCTTTCTTTTTTCCTTTTTTGGCTTTTCGAGGTAGGGTCTGACTGTACCCAAGCTGACCTAGAATTTACTCTGAAGTCTCAGGGTGGCCTTGAACTCTCAGTGACCCTCCTACTACTGCCTCTCAAGTGCTGGGATTAAAGGTGTGTGCCACCACACCTGGCTTTCTTTTTTTTTTTTTTTTTATTAACATCTTCCATGATTGTAAATAATATCCCATGGTCATGTACTCCCTCTCCGCACTTTCCCCTTTGAAACTCCCACTTTTTTTTGGGGGGGGGGGTTTGAGGTAGGGTCTCACTGTGGTCCAGGCTGACCTGAAATTAACTATGTAGTCGCAGGGTGGCCTTGAACTCTCAGCGATCCTCCTACTTGTGCCTCCTAAGTGCTGGGATGAAACTCTACTCTCCATCATATCCTCTCCCCCTCTCAGTCTCTCTTTTATTTTGATGTCATGATCTTTTCATCCTATTATGATGGTCTTATGTATGTAGTGTCAGGCACTCTGAAGTCATGGATATCCAGAACATTTTGTATCTGGTGGAGCATGTTTTAAGTCCTGCCCTTCCTTTGTCTCCTACATTCTTTCCACCACCTCTTTATGCTGGGATTTCTATCTCATTACTATTTCTTTTTGTGTGTTTGTGTGGTATAATGTGTGTGCCCTGCACACAAGCATGCAGAGGCTAGAGGAAATGTTGGATGTTTCTCTGTCACATGCCTAGTTTATTTTCTTGAGACAGAGACATCTTTCACTATTTCTGCAGTTACCTTGAACTTGTAGCAGTCTTCCTGCCCCTGCCTGCCATTGCTGTGATTACAGGGGAGTGGAGTGCTACCACACCCAACAATTTTTTTTTTGAGAGTCTCATGTAGCTGACATTGGCCTTGGATGTGATGTGTAGCTTAGGATGAAGATGACTTTGAACTTCTGGTTTTGCCTCCTGAGTGCAAGGATTACAGGTATCCATCATGCCTGTTTTATGCTGTGCTGGGAATCAAACACAGGGCTTTTAAAAAACCCCCAAAAAACAAAACAACCCTATTTATTTATTTGAGAGGCAGATAGAGAGAATAGGCAAACTAGGGCCTTTAGCCACTACAAACGACCTTCAGACACATGCAACACTGGCTTTTATGTGGGTACTGGGGAACTGAACCTGGGCCCTTTAGGCTTTGCTGGCAAGTGCCTTAACCATTAAGCCATTTTTCCAGCCCCCCCCCTTTCTTTTTTTGCTTCAGCATGTGTCTGGTGTGGTGTAGTATATTCATGTGTATGGGCCCGTGTTATGTCCCATGTACTCACCTTCTCCTGTTCTCATTTTGAGCTGGAGTCTCTTACTGATGATACCAGAGCTTGCTGTTTTTCATGAGCTATGAGATTCCCTGATCTCTACTCTGCTTTGCAGGACCGGGGTTACACATGGCCACCCCTAGCTGTTTACATGGGATCTGGAGATTTGAATTCAGGCCATTTCAGACTTCAGGCCCTCACGTTTGCTCAGGATGTGCACTTAACCATTGAGCCATCTCTCCAGCCTAAACACAGGTCTTTATGCATGTCAGATAAGCAAGTACTCTTAACCATCTGAGCTATATCTTCAGCCCCTAATTTAAAAGAACATTATATTGTTTTGTGTGTGTAGGGTGCTGGGGATCAAACCCAGGGTCTTGTACCTGATAGGCAAGTACTTTGCTGCAAACCTGTATCTTCAGCCCTTAGTTGATTTTTTTTTTTTGTGGGGGGGGGGTTTGAGGTAGGGTTTCACTCTGTTAATTCTAGGTCAGCCTGGGCCAGAATGAAACCCTATGTAGTCTCAGGGTGGCCTCGAACTCATGGCGATCCTCCTACCTCTGCCTCCCAAGTGCTGGGATCAAAGGCGTGCATCACCACGCCCAGCTGTTAGCTGATTTTTTTAAAAAGTATTTTATTTATTTATTTATTTATTTGAAAATGACAGGAGGCAGAGGGATGGATGGATAGGTAGATGATAGATAGAGATCATGGGCGTGCCAGGGCCTCCAGCCACTGCAAACAAACTCCAGATGTGTGCGCCCCCTTCTGCATCTGGCTTATGTGGGTACTGGGGAATCGAGCCTTGAACCAGGGTCCTTAGGCTTCACAGGCAAGTGCTTAACTGCTAAGCCATCTCTCTCTCCATCATGGGCCAGCTAGCCTGGTGCACAACAAAACAAGGAGACACCCTGTCTCAAGGAGAGACTGTCCTCTGACATCCACATGTGGGCTGTGATACACACAAAATGCTACAGAAATGCAGGTAAAAATGTGTCTGCAGTAAGTACATTGTGCTCTTACAAGATCAGCTGGGTGCAAAGGAAGTATTTGAGAAAACTTTGTAGGAGAACATTTTGCTAGAGGTAGGCTATAGAAAGACTACTGCCACCTCTGACTCCTCAGAAGCTCTACAACACCACATCCTACTAATAACCTTGCTTATTTGGAAAGATAACATGCCTTTTTTTTTGTAGTTTCTCCTTTTTATTCATTAATTAGTATATAGCATTTTAATTACTGAATATGAAAACCTAATTTTATGCTGGAAGCAACAAACACTTGCCCTCTCCAAAAACTTTACCCTTCTATTGAAAAATAAATCTTGGACTGGAGAGATGGCTTCGTGGTTAAGGTGCTTGCCTGCAAAGCCAAAGGATCCTGTTTCAACTCTCCAGTACCCACATAAGCCAGATGCACAAGGAGGTGCACGTATCTGGAGTTCGTTTGCAGTGGCTAGAGGCCCCAGTGTGCCCATTCTCCCTCTACCTGCCTATTTCTGTCTGTCTCTCTCAAATTAAAAAAAATTTAAAAATTAATTGGAAAGGGCTATCCAATTGCAGTAATTAATGGTGTTTTATCTGAGTCTGTGAATATAACATAGTAGTATATACTATTCATATAGATTTTATTTATTTGTGTGTGTTGGCCACACACCAGGGGCGTCTTGCTGCTGCAAATGTACACCAGATGCTTGTGTTTGGCTTTACATGGGTGCTGAGTAATCAAACCAGGCCAGAGGTCTCCCAGGCAAGTACCTTTAGTTGAACCATCTCCCCAGCCCAGGAGTTATATATTTAGTACACGTAAGGCTTGTATCAACCTTAAGATCTTCCAACCTCAGCCTTAATAATACATGATCCTTGTAAACATTGTCTCTTTGGGGCCTCAAGAATTAGTACAGTGCCTACTTGATTCATAAAACAGTTTTAAAACACACACACTATTTTTTTTTTTTTCCATTCTAGCCCAGGCTGACGTGGAACTCTTAAACTTTTTTTTTTTTTTTTGGTACCCCAGGCTGATCTGGAAATCACTCTAGTCCTAGATTGGCTTAGAACTCACAGTGATCCTCCCACTACCTCTGCTTCCCAAGGACTGGAATTAAAGGCGTATGCCACCATGCCTGGCTTAAAAAAAAAAAAATAGAGAAAGGCAGAGTATAAGTGTACCAGAGGGCTGGAGAGATGGCTTAGCGGTTAAGCACTTGCCTGTGAAGCCTAATGACCCTGGTTCTAGGCTCTACTCCCCAGGACCCATGTTAGCCAGATGCATAAGGGGGCGCACACATCTGGAATTCATCTGCAGTGGCTGGAGGCCCTGGCGTGCCCATTCTCTCTCCTTCTCTCTATCTGCCTCTTTCTGTCACTCTCAAATAAATAAAAAAAAATATTTTTAAAAAAAGTGTACCAGAGCCTCCTGCTACTGTAGACAAAGTCCAGGTCATGTGCCACTTCATGCATTTGGCTTCATGTGGGTTCTGGGGTAATCAACCTGGGCCATCAAGCTTTGCATGCAAGTGCCTTTAATTGCTGAGCCATCTCCCCAGCCCCTGATTAATAGAACCTTTATATAAAGGAGACATTTATCTTTGTTCAAGGAAAGTATCCTTAGTGCTAACATTTAAAATCTCAGGTTAGGGCTGGAGAGATGGCTTAGCAGTTAAGTGCTTGCCTGTGAAGCCTAAGGACCCCGGTTCGAGGCTCAATTCCCCAGGACCCATGTTAGCCAGATGCATAAGGGGGCGCATGTGTCTGGAGTTCGTTTGCAGTGGCTGGAGGCCCTGGCGCGCCCATTCTCTCTCTCTCTCTGCCTCTTTCTTTCTCTGTCGGTCACTCTCAAATAAAACAAAATAAAATAAAAATCTCAGGTTAAGTGCACTCAGGAGGCTAACACCCCCCACCCCCAGTCTGGGCCAGCCTAGGCTGTATAGAGTGACAGACCCAAGGGAGGGATAAAGGAGATGGGGAGAGAGGGTTATAGAGCATGTGTATAGATATGGGTCCTTTTTTCACTTAATATAAACAAACACTAAGTAGTTTTTTGGAGGGGGCGTTGATTGAAATTAGGGCCTCCACACATGCTAAGCACATGATCTACTACTGACCTATAGCCCCAAGTCCCATTAAAATATTTTGTCATTTTGAGCTTCATTCTCAGAAAGTAGTAAGAGGAGCTAAACATGTTAATCTGTACAGCAGTCATATGAGGGCTAGTGAGGTCTAGTGGCAGAACAGGCTTGATTGTAGCCAGTGCAGTAGGCTGGGCAAGGCCCTGGAATCCACATTTAGTCCAACCTTGTGTGGCTTATGTTCTGTCTGCCCTGGTTTGGGAAGACAGCAGCTTTAGCAGGAAAGGAAGCTCAGTATGTGGTGTGGGAAAGACCTCAAGGCCTTGAGCTCACCATGCATGGGAACAATGGAATGTTTGAAGTAAATGATCCCTTAAGGACTTTTGAGACACTGTCCGGAAAGGGATTATGGAACCTGGGAGAGACATTACAGCCAGATCAGACATTAGTCTTGTAGCTAGGACTTTAAACTTGGAATTTCGTGTGTGTGGTGGTGGGGGGTTGTGTAGTGTGTGCAGATGTGCATGCCTGTGTGCAGGGGTGTGGAGGCAAGAAGACATCAGATAATCCTCTTCTGTCACTCTTCTCAGTTCTCACTGAACCTAGAACTCCCACTTTCTTGGTTAGACTGGTGGACCAAGAAACCCCAGTGATCCTCCTATTTCCATCACCCTCAGAACTTGGTTCACAGGTATGCATGGCCATGCCTGGCTGCTTTTGTGGGTGCTGAGGACTGAACTTCGGTACTTAAGGATTACACAGCAAGCATTTACCTGCTGAGCCATCTTCCCATCCTAGAACTTTTTTTTGTTTGTTTGTTTGCTTGTTTTTTTTTCTTTTTTTTAAAATTTTCATTAACATTTTCCATGATTATAAAATATATCCCATGGTAATTCCCTCCCTCCCCACCCCCACACTTTCCCATTTGAAATTCCATTCTCCATCATATTACCTCCCCATTACAATCCCTAGAACTTTTTTTTAAGCTAGGAGAGTTGAGAGCAAAATGGCCATGTGTCTGCTATGGGCTTTCTCATTCTGCAGGGGATTTGGATGTGAGTGTAGCCATTGTTGCACCTCTCTCTCCAGCTTTTCTCTTTGCTGGCAGACAACCTCTTCATGACTCTTCAGGATGCCTGGCCACCTGACCTGCCTCAGTGACGAGGGTTTTGGGCCTCAGTTCATTTTCTTACCTTCATCTTGTATTTCTACCAGGTCACTCCTCTGAATTTCTCAGTGTCACAAGTGCCCAACATGCCCAGCTGTTCCCAGGCCTATTCTGAACTGCAGACACTGTCCCCCAGTGAGCGGCAGTGTGTGGAGACAGTGGTCAACATGGGCTACTCATATGAGTGTGTTCTGAGAGCAATGAAGAAGAAAGGAGAGAATATTGAGCAGGTGAGGTGTTGGTCTTTCAGGGGCAGGGGTGGTAAGCCTAGAGAGCATTTTGACCACTGGAGTTGAGGTAGTGACCTGCCCTTTTTGAGTCCCTCAGACTTACAGCATGGTCTGCCTTTCCTGTGGGTTTGTGGGAAGCCAGCAGCCTTGGAAGTACTTCTTTGGGGACTGCTGTGGGATCTAGGCTGAGTGAGTGCTAGAGCTGTTAAAACTGCCATCCAGCCACTCCCTTGTCTGCCTGCCTAGAGAACAAACTAGGCATATGGTTAGATGTCTCTTTCTAGAAACTTTTTTTTCCTGTTTCTGCCCTTCTCATACCCCCCCCCCCCCCGCAAGGTCTCACTCTAGCCCAGTCTGACCTGAAATTCACTATGTAGTCTCAGGGGTGGCTTTGAACTCATGTGATCCTCTGCCTCTGCCTCCCAAGTGCTGGGATTAAAGGCATGTGCCACCACGCCTGGCTCTTCTTTTTTCTTTTTTTTTTAATTTTTATTTATTTATTTATTTGAGAGCGACAGACACAGAGAGAAAGACAGATAGAAGGAGAGAGAGAGAATGGGCGCGCCAGGGCTTCCAGCCTCTGCAAACGAACTCCAGATGCGTGCGCCCCCTTGTGCATCTGGCTAACATGGGACCTGGGGAACCGAGCCTCGAACTGGGGTCCTTAGGCTTCACAGGCAAGCACTTAACCGCGAAGCCATCTCTCCAGCCCTCTTTTTCTTTTTTTTTAAGGTAGGGTTTCATTCTAGTCCAGGCTGACCTGAAATTCATTATGTAGTCTCAGGGTGGCCTCAAAACCACAATGGTCCTCCTACCTCTGTCTCCCAAGTGCTGGGATTAGATGCGTGTGCCACCATGCCTGGCTTACCATTAAAATTTATTTGAGGGAGGGAGACAGAATGTGTGCACCAGGGCCTTCAGCTACTGCAAACTCCAGACACATGCGCCACATTGTGCACCTGCTTATGTGGGAATTGAACCTGGACCTTTTAGCTTTGTAGTCAAGCGCCTTAACCACTAAAGCCATCTCTTCAGTCCAGGATTTTTTTTTTTTTTTTTGAGACAAGATTTATCACATAGTCCAGCATGTGCCACCCCTCCTCCTGGCTGTCTTCCAGAAGCTCACCTTGTCATGACTACCCAGGAAGTCATGAATAAGAGTACTAGAGTCCCACAGGGCACGTTTTCTGACTTAGATTTTTGCTTCTTGGTTTATTTTGTCTGTCTTCCTTTTTTTTTTTTTTTTTTTTTTTTTTTTGAGGTAGGGTCTTGCTGTAGCTCAGGCTGACCTGGAATTCACTCTGTAGTCCCAGGCTGGCCTCAAACTCATAGTAATCCTTCCTCCCGATTAAAAGTATGCGCCACCACACCCAGCGTGGATTATTTTTTAAAGTCTCCTGTCCTGGCTGTTGAGTTGACATTTCTGGGAGATTGAGTCACTTAGCTGTAGCAGTACCTCCTTTGGAAAGCAGCTACTCATGTCTAGAAGGGTGTGCCTGTTTACCAAGTAGTTACTGAGGTTAAACTGTTAGACCCAGGTCAAGGCACAAAATCCAGACCTCACACAGCAAGTTTCAAACTCTGGGGAAATAGAGAAATGGCAATGGATGCTCAAACCTTGTTTCTTTTCTTAGATTCTCGACTATCTCTTTGCACATGGACAGCTTTGTGAGAAGGGCTTTGACCCTCTGTTAGTGGAAGAGGCTCTGGAAATGCACCAGTGTTCAGAAGAAAAGGTAGGAGTCTATATGCATTGATGGGCACCCTCTGGAAAGGAGAGACATAAGGATAGAACATCCTGTGTCCAGATAGCGTAAAGTCTGTTCTAGCTTAACGCCCTGGGCTGAAGACTGGCAGAATTCCTTCAAGAGCAGCATTTTAGGGTTCAGTGTTCTGAGTTGGTGGAGTATTAAAGTGGACCGTGAGATCAATACCAAGTCAGCATGACTCCTGAAGGGTAGTGCATATCACAGCCCATCTCTGCTTGCCAAGGAACCTCATGAGGCTCTGGCTGAAGGATACAGATCCCTCTACTTCCCATACCCCTCTATACAGCTGGGCTATCTGGCTAGACACGCCTCCCCCCTTTTCGTTTTTTTTTTTCCAAGGTAGGGTCTCACTCTAGCCCAAGCTGACCTGGAATTCACTATGTAGTCTTAGGCTAGCATTGAACTACTCACAGCAATTCTCCTATCTCTGCCTCCCAAGTACTGGAATTAAAGGTGTGTGCCACCATGCTTAGCCAGATCCTTTTCTTTAATCTGTATTCTCTCTGTCCTGTAGATGATGGAGCTTCTTCAGTTAATGAGCAAATTTAAGGAAATGGGCTTTGAACTGAAAGACATTAAGGAAGTGTTGCTTTTACACAACAATGACCAGGACAATGCTTTGGAAGACCTTATGACCCGGGCTGGAGCCAGCTGAGATCAGGCCCCTGCCTAGGCCCTGCCACGGAACCACCATCCCCAGGAGGCCCTGCACAGCTCATCTGTGGGGAAGCAGGGACATGCTTCCAAGTTTTCTTTTGGGGGTTAGAAGGTCAGGGGTGGAGACTGTTACTTGTCAGTCTCTGAGCCCAGACCGAGGTGGGGAGATAACAGGAAGATAAGGGTATATTAATGCCCAGACCTGTCCTGACCCCTTCCATATTAAACAGATTTGTATTTTTGAGAAGTGTCCTTCCCACCTTGGCCTTTCAGAAAGAATACCTGGATCTTTCTGGGATCTGTATGGCCTGGCCTCCAAGAGAAATGGGGAGAGAAGGGAGGGCCAGACTCAGTGCTGCTGCTTTGGGGTAGACTGAACTCTAACCCAAGTTGAATGCAAGTGAAAAGGTTCTTCCAGGGTCTACCCCTCCCCTCCAAGAGTCTCCTAGTGTTACACTGGTTCTGTAATGTCTCTGAGGTACAAAGGATGCACTTTTCCTCATGGAGCAGAGTCTGCTTCTTCTGCCAGGCAATTCCCATGCTTCCCCACCCAGACTGTGTCATTTGACTTGGACTACAATCCTCTGCTGTCCAGGGTGTTGGAGCCTATGCTCTAGGAAGCTGTCAGTTTGAGTAATCATTGGCCCTTTCCCAGCACATTGAGTGGGTGAGAAAACAGGCCATAATTTAGTCACCTAGCACTAATCCCGTTCTCCTTGAACAGCCTCCTCCAGCCCTGCTTTAGGATGACACAATGAGTAACACCTAGTATTAGAAATCAGTTTCTTTGGTTTGTTTTGTATTATGTTGTACATCATTAAAGATCTAAATACAAAACATATACATACAGTCTTGATGAATCTAAAATAATTTGCTAACTATTTTGATTCTTCAGAGAACTACTAATAAAAATCTAAAAGGTGTGTCTTGCTGTGGTAACTTCTTTATTGTGAAAAGCTGTTTATCTCTGGAGGGTGGGTGGGTGGTAAAGGGATTGTCTGATTTAGAAGAGGACCTAAACCTTTTCTGTCATTAAAAATCATTTTATTTTTTATTTGAGAGAGAAGCAGAGAGGGAGGGAGAATGGGTACGCCAGGGCCTGAAGCCACTGCAAACAAACTCCAGATGCATGCATGAACAATCATGTGCAGCTAGATTACGTGGGCTCTGGAGAATCAAACCTGGATGAGGTTTCACAGGCCTTAAGTGCTAAGCAATCCCTTTGGCCCTGTCATTAAATTTTATTAATTTACACATAGACAGACAGACAGACAGAGAGAGAGAGAGAGAGAGAGAGAGAGAGAGGGGCAAGAGATAGTATGGGGTTCTGGAGAATTGAACCTGGATCAGGATTCACAGGCCTTAACTGCTAAGCAATCCCTTTGGCCCTGTCATATTAAATTTTATTGATTAATTTACACAGAGAGGGAGAGAGAGAGAAAGGCAGAGATAATATGGGTGCACCAGAGCCTCTTGCCATTGCAAAAGAACTCCAGATGCATGTGCCACCTTGTACATCTGCAATGAAATCTGGGTCCTTAGGCTTTGCAGGTGCTAAGCACCTTAACCACTAAGCCATTTCTCCAGTCCAAATCTGTGCATTAAAAAAAAATATATATATATATATATTAAAAAAAATATATATACATATATTTTAATTTATTTAAGCTGGGCATGGTGGCACACACTTTTAATCCCAGCATGAAGGCAGAGGTATAGGAGGATCGCTGAGTTAGAAGCCAGCTTGAGACTACACAGTGAATTCCAGGTTATCCTGGTTTAGAGCAAGACCCTACTTTGAACCCTCCTCCCCCTCAAAATTATGTGACAGAGAAAAAGAGGCGCAGAGAGCGCTTTTTTGTCACTGTGTTTCCAAGTAGGCCGGTGGGACCCAAAAGCTGGTCTTAGTTTGCAAATGCAGACCAAACAAGGATCTGTTTAATTGAACCTAACCTAGCTCAGTCTCCAAGGCAGGGACATAAGCCTTTCTGGTAGACAGTGTGGAGGTGGGACAGGTGTGCCTGGTTTGGCAGGGTGAGATTTAAAAGTGATTCCCAGTGGTGGTGCTGTTGTATTGGACCAAATTCTTACCTAGTTTTATTTCTTCTACTTAATGCTACCCCATATCCTTTTGGGGCTCGTGACTAGGAGTGGCCAATTCAGCTGTTTGTTTATTTACTTCACAGAGAAAGAGGCGGAGAATGGGTGCACCAGGATCTCTAGTGACCTTGTGAGGCCTGTGTTGTTAAACCTTAAGCTGGAAACAAGCTGCCCTCTGGTGGTCAGTTCAAGAACTACCTATGGCTGATAAAGGACCTAGAGAGCCAGGCTGGCTGGCTTTATAGACACATGATCCTTGTCCTGCCTCAGCCTCCAAAATGCTGGACATAGGAGTGAGCACCACCATACCTGGCTTCTCCTAACCTTTTAAATAAATTATTGAGAGAGAATGTGTGTACCAGGGCCTTTAGCCACTGCCAACAAACATGTGCGACCTTGTGCATCTGACTTTACGATGAATACTGGGGAATCAAACCTGGGTCCTTAGGCTTTGTAGGCAAGCACCATGACCACTGAGCCATCTCTCCAGCCCCTCTCTCAACCTCTCTTAAAAGTGTTTTTTTTTTTTTTTTATTTAAGAAAGAGGGGAAGAGGGACAGAGTGAGAGAGAATGGGTGCACCAGGGCCTTCAGCTATGGCAAATGAACTCCAGATGTATGCACCACTTTGTGCATCTGGCTTACATAAGGTTCTGGGGAATCAAATCTGGGTTCTTTGGCTTTGCAGGCAAGCACCTTAACTGCTAAGCATTTCTCTAGCCCTCTCTTACCCTTTTAATTAGGTACTTTTCTTAAAGCCTTAAAAAGTTACTCTTGTGCTAGGAAAAATATTAGTTGGTAAAGTGCTTGCCTTGCAAGCATGAAGACCTGAGTTCAATTCTCCAATATCCACATAAAACACTACATGTGGTGGAGTGTGCCTGTAATCCCAGCACTAAGAAGTGAAGATTAGTGGATCCCTGGAGCCCATTGGCCAGCTAGTCTAGCATAATCAATGAGCTTCAGGCCAATGAATGAGAGACTGTCTCAAAAAGAGGTGCTTGGTGTGTACCTGAGGAACAACACCTGAGGTTGTTCTCTGGCCTTTTCAAGTGTGCACATGTGTGCTCACAAAGTTATCCTTAAGTTCACATGGTAATGGGCTTCTGGGTCTAGTATGTGACATGAATTTCAGTTTAAAAGAGTGATCTGCAAAAGTAACACACACCTAAAGGCTGCCCTTGTTTTCCTTGTGTTGAGCTGCTTCTGTTACAGAGTTAATATAGCAGGCAGAACACAGATGATAGAAACTTGTGGGCTTATCCAGGCATGGTCACACATGACTTTAATCCCAGTTCTTGGGAAGATAGGAGGAACACTATGAATTTGAGGTCAGCCTGGGCTACAATGGGACCCTACCTCCAAAAACTTAAAAAAAAAACCAAAACTTTGGGATTGTGTCAGATACAACAGTACTACAGAGAGCTGTGTAAGCACTTCAAAGTCTAGTCTTGCCTTGCAGCAAGCATGACACTGCACAAGCAATCCAGAGGCCCCCATGAAGGACTACAGCACTCAAGAGACAAGTTCCAGCGGAGCACAGGCCCTTGGGGGTCTGACCAAGGTGCCTTGAAAAATGCAAGCCTAGGTAGTGGACTTGCTTGAGATCTTCCAGCTTATGAAATCATTTCCATGAGAGGTGTGGGGACGGAGTAGTCAGACAAGAACTGGGAACTGCCAAAGAAGCACAAGGGCTTGTCCAGAGGCCTGTTACCTCAGCAAAAGGTAGAGATGGGTAAAGAAAAATACAGTGACATGGGCACCCTCTTCTGTCTCAAAACAACCACAGGGGCTGGAGATATAGCTTAGTGGTTAAAGGTGCTTGCCTATAAAACCTAAGGATCCAGGTTCGATTTCCTAGTACCCACATAAAGCTAGATGCACAAGGTGGGAAATGCGTCTGGAGTTTATTTGTAGTGACTGGAAGCCCTGGAGCATCCGTTCTCTGTATCTGCCCCTCTCTCAAATACATTAAAAAAAAAAAAAAAAAAAAACAGGAAGCAAGGGGAGCTGTAAACATAAAGCTTGTCCCAGTTTGCTGTTAAAAGACATTAAGGTTTATTTATTTTATTTTCCAGAATTAAATTTCCAAGATCTAGTGGTGGGGAGAACTCACCCCACTGCTGCCCACCAAGCACCAGTTAGTCTTTGAAGACAAAGGCACAGAAGTCAATATGTTGTCTTCCCTAATTTGTGACCTCTGGCTTGCAGGTTATCACTGGCCATCCTCTGAGGATCCTCAAGCTCAGGGACATTCCAGAGTTAATTATATCCAAATGTATTCCTACAGACACAGGCTCAGGAAAGGAAATGCTTTTCAAACCCCAAGGAAAAGGAGTAGACATAAAGATCCTCAGCTTGACCCTTCTCTCTTTACAGATTCTCCAGAACTTGAAGCTGGAGAGAGAGAGAGAGAGAGAAGCCTGTTCTTGAAGGAGTATCTGAGGCCCATCCTAGGTCATGTCTGGCTGGGGTAAGGCAGGACAGGGAGTATGTGCCCAGAGGACCTGGCAGGAGCCTCTTCTAGCCCCAGACAGTCTAGAACAGTCTGTCCAGTGTAAGGCTTTCCCTAAGACACCCTTTCTCTCAAGGGCTGCCTGCAGTGGGCCTGTGGCAGGTGAGGTATAGCTGCAGCTGGCTTCTCAGACTCTGAATGCACTTGGATTTCAGAGCCATGATTTCATCCAGCTGGGTCACAAAATCTTCAAAATCCTGAGAGAAAAGAAGACAAATGGAGCTTTTTCTCTTGCCAGCCCTCTGCCAGATCATTTTTTCCAGTCTCTCTTTTCCAAGAAACATTTCAGAACCCTCCAGGGGGAAAACCTGTGTGTCACTAGGGCAGTGGACACCTACTGAATCTAAGACACTTTCTAGGTGGGACATTCTGGGAGAAGAGGTGTTTATGAAGAAATACCTCTCTTTGGTATGCATGTTGTAGGCAGCAGGCTGGTCACTGCTAGTTATAGAAAGGGGCTCAATAAGCCAGTAGGAAGGCAGAGGGGCTAAGTACTGAGGCTATCTAGCCTGGGAATAGGCACTGTGGCACCATCCTCCATCTGCACCCAAACTCAGGCTGTGGCCAGAGGAGGCACAAGGCCTCACTTCAAGTAGTGACAGCAGAACTTATGCTATATATACCAACAAATGACCATCAAAATAACCCACAGGTTAATTCCCAACAGCCCTGAAGTGACCAATCAAAGCTACTTACATTAGAAGCCAGTTGGCTTCTGAGAGCTTCTTCTTTGAAGCCCAACTCGGCCATTTCTTCCAGCTGTTCCTGGTGTGCACGGATGACCATCTGTCTGAGAACACCAGAGAGAACATTGATCCTCCTGGCCTCCCATCCTCTCAGGGACAGCCTTCTGAAATTGAACCTTATGTCCAGGCTAGGAACTGTCTGCCCAATATGATGAAGGCTCTGACAAGGGCCAGGTCATCACTCCCTTCTGCTCTCAGAACTAGTCAAAGGAATAGGGAGTACCAACAAGATGCAGAACAGATGAGCTACTCAAGCTGTCCCTGCCTCCCCAGCTACCCTGAAGGAAACAGTGGATGCTGCTTCAAAGGAGCAGTCTATGTCCCTTGGCTTCTCCCAAGAGGCTGCCGAGGGTGTGACAACTAGACTATCTGACACAAGGTCTGTTCTCATTTCTATTTGTGGAGGGTCTGAGTTAGAAGCTGAATGTTCTACCTTTTGTCAGACTACTGAGATGTGGAAAACACAGAGCAGCAAGACTCTATCTAGAGAAACAAGCTCTGTTATTTTTTTAGCCTGGCCTCTGTGTGTGTGACAAAACATTAAGTTGAGGAGAGAGTAGTGCACCAAAAACTGATTCAAGTTTTATGGAGAAAGTTCAACTTACTGTGCCTGCTCCAGCGTGGGTGGACAGAGTGTTTCTGAGGTCTTAGAAGAGTAGCTTGAGGTCAGAGGAGTGTCTGGTGATGCTAAACACCTTGAGATTGGCCCACATTTGAGGCATGCAATGTCCCCATTGTAGCAGGGCAACTTGATGGGTTCTGTAGACAAACCAAGCTCTTGCCAATTGAGTCCTGTAGGATCTTTTGTCTCCTGTGCCCAGGGATGGGCAGCTATATTACTACTTCCTGCATGTGAGGTGAAGAAAGGTCCTGAATGAGATTCCCTAGTACATAAGGTGGAGAGCTTTCCTGAGAAAGCCCAGGAACCACCTAGCCTAGTCTCCACAGCATCTGAATCATACTGCTCACTGTTCATATTTTTCTGGGGGAAAGGTGCAGGCTTTCTGCTCTGGAAGGCCTTGCCCAAGTCAGCCTCCCTGCTGGACAGTGTTTTGGGTGGGTTCTGATGAATGGGTGATGGGGACAGAGCTGGTAGATCACAGCAAGGCTGATTATCAGGAGGAGATGAGGACAGCCACATGTGCTCAGGTGCTGAAGATGCTGGCAAGGCTGTCTCTTGATCATAAGATACCGTGTGGCCCACAGTTGGCTCTTC
The DNA here is from genome assembly GCF_020740685.1 of Jaculus jaculus. Lineage (NCBI taxonomy): Eukaryota > Metazoa > Chordata > Mammalia > Rodentia > Dipodidae > Jaculus > Jaculus jaculus. The sequence goes on from NC_059102.1 coordinate 102,995,163, forward strand.
TATGGTCTCAGCCATAAGACCATGCACAGCTCCATCCTGGGCCAGCTGTTCCAAGGGAAAAGGGTCCTGTTCATCTTGAGTATCTAAGAGGGACACAGTGAGAGGAGCCATAAGTCCAGAAGCATTTTCAGGGCATGTGCCTAACTGCTCTCCAGAGTCTTCCTGGAAAGGAGTACTATTTTTCACAGTTTTTAGCACCTGAGTTGGGCTGTCTTTACTAATTTCTTTCAGTGGTGTGGGGACTGTATCTCTTTGGTCTGGAGCTCTGGAAACTACAGAGTGTGATAGTGAGGCAGACAAGCCACATCCTGAGGAAAGCAAGTTGCCTTCTGCCTGTCCAGGAACCTCAGTTCTGAAGGCCTCTTGTGTGACAAAGGCTCTTCTTTGGTGGTACATGAAGTCTACCTGTGAGCAGGAAGGCTTCTCTTCCAGGTTGTCTCTAGGAGAAAGCACTGAGGAGGCAGAGCCCTCCTCTTTGCTCCAGCCCAAGCACATCTCACTTGGGCTGTGGCTCTGATTGACTGTTGCTCTTCTGTGGCTTGTCATGTGGCCCTCAGAACATACCCAGCTTTCAGCTGGATCCTTCTCATCACCATCTGTCCTGGAGTTAAAAAGCAAACACTGCCGCCTTTGTGCCACCTGCTCTTCGGGACCTGATGCCCCATTCTGATGAAGAAAGAATGAACTTTCACTCTTCTCCAGGGTGCTCCTCCGCTTTGTGGTCCTGTGACTGGAAAAATGTGAAAAAGAATCTTCACTAAAATCACTGTCGTCAAGGTCTTCCACTTGCGCTTGTGCCCCGCCATGGTTCTCAGAGGCAGGGTGGGAGGGAGGGACAGTCTCATTTTGGAGCTGACTCTCAGGGGGCCTGTGTTGGCATAAAAATCTCTCTAGTGGTTGATATTTTAACTTCTGTTGGAAGAGAGGTGGTTGCTGGAACTGCTGGTGATAAAAGCGCAAATGCTCTTCTCTCTCCTTCTGATGAAGAGGGATGTTTGTCCATGCTTCGGAAACAAGCTTGGCAGCTGTACCTACCTTGCTGACCTGATGGTTCTCTGCTAAGTGGAGGCTATTGCCAAAGGACAGTCCCACTCGGGACACCAGCTGCTTCTGTACTGGTTGTACAGTCTGAACCTTTTTATACTTGGCAGGTACTTTGCCATGCATCAGGCCTTCTCCTGGGCCTGAGGCCCCACTTACCCACCCAAGGTCAGTCTTGTTGCCAATTTGATTTTTCTCAGGACACAATGGTACTGACTCTTCTGAACTCTTTTTGGGCAAATGTCCAGACCGCATGGTTTCTTTGACAGGGCTAGCCTTCATGGCACACTCTTGTAAAGGACTTCCTCTGGAGCCACCCCTTTTACCGGGTGTTTTAGGTGCAGAGGTAAAAGGGATGTTGGGTGAGTGACAGGCCAGAGGGTGGGCCTTCCCTCTTGTTGAGCCAGGAGCCACAGTGAGTGATTGCTGAAGCCCCAGCTTAACTTTTTTTGGAGAACATTTGTCCCCTGACAGGGCAGCTGGAGAGCTCTGAATTCGTTTTGGAGAGGAGTTTCCAGAAGTCCGATTTCGACTGGGAGCTGAAGTGCAACACTTAATGCCTTTCTTTAGTTCTTTGACCCTATAAATAATCATTTAATGTTAAGTGCATAAAAATTATTACGTGTCTGAAATTCATTTTTGTTTTGTTTTTTCAAGGTAGGGTCTCACTCTAGCTCAGGCTGACCTGGAATTCACTGTGTAGTCTCAGGGTGGCCTTGAACTCATGGCGCTCTTCTTACCTCTGCCTCCCAAGTGCTGGGATTTAAAGGCATGCGACACCCTGCCCGGCTTTTGTTTGGTTTTTCGAGGTAGGGTCTCACTGTAGCCCAGGCTGGCCTGAAATTTGCTATGTAGTCTCACGGTGGCCTCAAACTCATGGCAATCCTCCTACCCGTGCCTCACAAATGCTAGGATTAAAGGCGTGTGCCACCCCACCTGGCACTTAAATTAATTTTCTATAGCTTTTAGGGAAAAACAAACCCAAGAAGAGTATGACAAGGATTGTATGTTGTTTTTTTTTCTAATCTGAGAGAAAATAAAAGGGAAAGGATATATTTTATTTTAGCATGAGTACCCCACTGTACTTTAATTAAAAAAAGCCACATCTAGGGCTGGAGATGGTTTAGCAGTTAAGGGATTTGCCTGCAAAGCCAAAGGATCCTGGTTCAATTCTCCAGGACCCATGTAAGCCAGATGCACAAGGAGGCACATACATCTGGAGTTCATTTGCAGTGGTTGGAGGCCCCAGTGTGCCCATCATCTATCTCTCTCTGCCTCTTTCTCTATCAAATAAATAAATAAATGAAATATATTAAAAAAATAGTAGTATCTGCTAGTTGTGGGAGCACATGCAAAAGTAAGAGGATTACTGTGAGTTTGAGGCCAGCCTGTGACTACATTGTGAATTCCAGATCAGCCTGGGCTAGAGTGAGACCCTACCTCAAAAAAACCAAAAAAAGGGCTGGAGAGATGGCTTAGCAGTTAAGTGCTTGCCTGTGAAGCCTAAGGACCCCAGTTCGAGGCTCGGTTCCCCAGGTCCCACGTTAGCCAGATGCACAAGGGGGCGCACGCATCTGGAGTTCGTTTGCAGAGGCTGGAAGCCCTGGCGTGCCCATTCTCTCTCTCTCCCTCTATCTGTCTTTCTCTCTGTGTCTGTCGCTCTCAAATAAATAAATAAATAATTTTAAAAAAAACCAAAAAAAGAAAAAAAAAGAAAAAGAAAAGTTCTTTGAGCTGGGCATGGTGACGCATGCCCTTACTCCCAGCACGCATGTAGAGGTAGAAGGATTGCTGTGAGTTCGAGGCCACCCTGAGAATCCAGAGTGAATTCCATTTAGCCTGGGATACAGTGAGAAACCTACCTCAAAAATGCTAGGTACTTCAGGAAGCAAAACTTCCAGAAGTAAGTGGAATTGTGCTACTCTTACTAAGGGAAAAATGAATTGTCTATTTTCAGGGTTTCTTAGCTATTGACATTTTGTTCCACATAAATGCTTTATAGTAGGGAGCTATTCTGCACATTGAAGATGTTTAACAGCATCCTTGCTCTCTGGATCCCAGGAATGCTTTTCCCCAGTCATGACAATCAAAAATGTCTTACTACTTGAGCACACACATGACTAACTACAGGGCAGAGATGGGAGGGATGATGGGAGATACAAAAGTCCCCTCAAAAAAAAGAGGCCTGACCAGGTAGCCAAGGAGCTACCAACTTCTAATAAGCCCATGGAAAGTTCCTGTCTTTCAGTGGGCCTTACTTTATCCTTCTGACATGTCCAGGTTGGTTCTTTCTGGACCTACATGCCTGTAAATGATTTTTCCTTGACAAGAAACACATATTTTCTTATACTTAGGGCTGATATCAACAGGAAGAAAAACTCATTGAGTTTACCACACTAGATTAACACTTCATTTTTCAGTTGCCATTGAAAAGCTACTAATGGAGCCAAATCCTGAATTGGGAAATGTGTCAACTTTTAATTGCCATGCTTGCCCAAATAAAAAAAGGCTTTTGTCCTATAGATCACATTCTTTAAACTGCCAGTTGCTCCAATAAGAGGACTGTAGAGTTCAATGTCAGATCCTTGTGTATGAGAGACATGTACAAATACATCATACACACATACACCTTGCTATCTGGGGGCTAACTTACCGGTCAGCATAGCGCAAGGTATTCAGCGTGTGTTCAGTTGCCACATGGCTTGGTGAGATGTTGGCAATCATACAAGTTTTAGCATTGCCAATGAAAGAGTCCTTCAAGACCTGTTCAAACCAGAACGCAGGTCAATGATCAGAGTCAGCTAACAAAGGGTATGTCCACTATTTATGTGCATACGCTGGCCATAGATCCTCTTTGTATATAAAAGGAATCTCTCAAAAGAAGAAATACAAATGACCAATAAGCTCAGAAAAGGGACTTATCTCACCAGTAATCAGAGAAAGGCAAACAAACCTCTAGAAAAAAATATAAGATTAAGAAAGCCTGAGCTGGGCATGGTGCACGCCTTTAATCTCAGCACTTGACAGGCAGAGGTAGGAAGATCGCCATGAATTCGAGGACACCCTGAGACTACATAGAGAATTCCAGGTCAGCCTGAGCTAACGTGAGACCCTACCTCGGAAACCCCCCCCCCCAAAAAAAGGAAAGAATGAAAGAAAATGCGGGGCTGGAGAGATGGCTCAGTGGTAAAAGCACTTGCCTATAAAGCTTTAACAGCCATACTTTGACTCCCCAGTACCCACTTAAAAGCCAGATGCACAAAGTGGTACATGTGCCTGGAGTATGTTTGCAGCAGCTAGAGGTGCTGGTGCACCCTTCTGTCTCCTGCTTGCAAATATATATGTATCTGATTTTTCGAGGTGAAGTTTCACTCTAGCCCAGGCTAACCCGGAATTCACTCTATTCTCAAGGTGGCCTTGAACTCACAGCCATCCTCCTATCTCTGCCTCCTGAGTACTGGGATTAAAGGTGTGTACCACCCCACCCCCAGCCTAATAAAAATACACAGGGCTGGAGAGACGTGACTTAGCAGTTAAAGGTGTTTGCCTGTGAAGCCTAAGGACTCAGGTTCGATTCCCCAGTACCCATGTAAACCAGACGCAAAATATGGCATCTCAAAAACCCAGAGTAAATAAATAAATAATTTTAAAAAGGGGGGCTGCAACAGTGAACACTGGAAAGCCTTATATTTGGACAGCCAAGACAAATGAGCCAACTGCTGCAATAGTGGCATGTCTGTTATGGGGGAAACCAACCACCCTCTAATTTGACTAGAGGCCCACTCCATGAAAGGGAATATATCCCTGATACTGAAAACTTGTAACAGGGGTAGTCATGAACCCTAGGAGTATAACGTCTGCTGGTGTCTGGCTAAAAGTATTTACTATGCTCACCAAACTGCCCAGTAAGCATTTCTCTTAATGTTCATACACATATATTAATGCTATTATTATTCACTTTTGGTTAGAAAACTTTTTCTTTTCAGATGACAGTGACCTTAGGATGTCTCAGAAGGCCCCATGGTGCTGAGAAGTGACAGAGGAGTGCTCAGCACTGAAATATCTCAATCACACCTTCCAAAGCTCAGGGTCCATTGCAGAAGAGGTGGCAGAAAGAAGAGCCAAAGGAAGGGTAGGACTCCTTACGACGTGATCCTCCATACACAAAATGGCCTGGATATCCATGACCTCACAATGCCCGACACTACCTACACAAGACCATCATAAGAGGAGGAAAAGATCAAGACATCAAATAAAAGAGAGACTGACTAAGAGGGGGAGGGGATATGATGGAGAATGGAGTCTCAAAGGGGAAACTCGGGGGAGGGAGGGCATTACCATGGGATATTTTTTTATAATCATGGAAGTTGTTAATTAAAAAAATTTGTACAGAGACAGACTATAAATTGGCAAACCATGGTCTCTTTCTACTGAATTTCAGGTACTTGCACTACATTGTGCACCTGACTTTTTGTGGCTACCAGGCTGGCAGGCTTTGCAAATAAGTGCCTTTAACCACTGAGCCAGCTTCCCAGTCCTGTAATCCCAGTTCTGTGGGGAGTGGAAACAGGAGAATCTCTGGGGCTCACTGGTCTGCCAATCTGACTGAAAAACAGCAGCTCCAGGTTCAGTAAGAGACTCTATTTCAAGGAAACAAAAATGGAAAGTGATAGAGGAGGACACTCAGTGTTCTCAGGCTTTTGTACATGTGTACACAGGGCACATGCATAAGCACACACATGTGTATACACTAAACACACATACCATACCACATACACAAGAATATCAACATAAAATACTAAGTAGAAGGACAAGGGGCTGGAGAGATGGGTTAGCAGTTAAATGCTTGCCTGTGAAGCCTAAGGATCCTGGTTCAAGGCTTGATTTCCCAGTACCCATGTAAGCCAGATGCACAAGGTAGCACACACATCTGGAGTTCATTTGCAGTGGCTGGAGGCCCTGATGTGCTTATTCTCTCTCTGCCTCTCTCAAATAAATAAATAAATAAATAAATAAATAAATAAATAAATAAATAAATAAAAATAAACAAAGTAGAAGATAACCATTATATTAAAATCCAGCTTCTTGGGCTGGAGAGATGCTCAGCATTTAGGCACTTGCCTGCAAAGCCTAAGGACCCATGTTCAACTCTCCAGATCCCAGGTAAACAGGACTCACAAAGGTGAGGCAAGTACAAGGTTGCATAGGTCCACTAGATAGACTGCAGTGGCTAAGGCCTTGGTGTGCTAATTCTCTCTCTCTCTCAAAATAAAAAAAAAAAAATTAAAAAGATTAAAAATTATTATAATATAATAAAATAAATAAAAAGACAGAGAACTGGGCTCACAGGTATTTGGTGTCACCTAGCTCTTATCCCATGAACCATCTTCCCTGCCAGAGAAGTTCTCCTTTTTTTCTAATAAAATGGGGACATGTTTTTGGAAATAATAACTTGAATTCATTTTATTTATGAGAGAGAAAAAGAGAAAGAATGAGAATGGGCACACCATATCAGGGCCTATGCCACTGCAGGTGAACTCCAGACACATGTGCCACTTTAACACGTCTGGCTTTATGTAGGGACTAGGGAAGCAAACTCTGGCCAACAGGCTTAACAAGCAAATACCGTAAGCTACTGAGCCATCTCCCCAGCTTGATAATTTATTTATCTGTTTTTATACAATATTTTATTTATACTGGGGGTGGTGGCACAATGCCTTTAATCCCAGCACTCACGAGGCAGAGGTAGGAGGATCCCTGTGAGTTTGAGGCCACTCTGAGACTACATATTGAATTCCAGGTCAGCAGGTAAGTGTGAGTACCCAGGTTTGTAGCTCCATACTCCACGTAAAAACTGGATGCTACTGCAGGCATCTGTAATCTCAATGCACTAACAGCAAGAAGGGAAGCAAGGATTTTCTGGAAGCTCATGGGCTAGTTATCTTGGCAAGTACCATGTTGAACAACAAGAAACTACGCCTTAAACAAAGTGGAAGCAAGGACTGACACCTAGTTGTCTTCTGGCTCCACACAAAGGCCATGGTGTCACTCATCCATGTCCACTCAAACAACTAACATACATACACATCAAGAAAACCAAACCTGAGCTGGAGAGATGGCTTAGCAGTTAAGGTGCTTGCCTACAAAGCCAAAGGACCCAGATTTGACTCCCCAGGACCACGTAAGCCAGATGCACAAGGGGGCACACACATCTGGAATTCGTTTGCAGTGGCTGGAGGCTCTGATGTGCCCATTCTCTCTCTACCTGCCTATTTCTGTATCTCTCTTAAATAAATAAATAAATAACAAAACAAATGCATTGTCAGAATCAGGAAGGGTTTCCAGGATCAACATTGAGTATCTTCATCCATCATTCTTCTTTACTTAGTATTATTTTGGGTGCTTTTTCTGTTTTATAAGCAGTCTCTTACTCTAGTCCAGGCTTGACTCAAATTCACTGAGATCCTCCTGCTTCAGCCTCCTGAGTGCTGACATTAAAGTTGAGTGCCACCACACCCTTTTTCCTTATTATTCAAGATAGGGTCTCTCACGGAACCTGCAGTTCACTGATTAAGCTCCCCAGTACTGGGATTACAGATATGTGCTAGCATGCTCAGCCTTTATGTGGGTGTTGGGGATATGAACTATTGTCCAGCAAATATTTTGCTGAATGAGCTATCTCCCCATCTATATTCCCTGACCCCCCAGAGACAGGGTCTCACTCTAGCCCAGGCTGACCTAGAACTTACTACGTAGCTCCAGGCTGGCCTTGAACTCACAATGATCCTCCTATCTTTGCTTCCTGAGCGCTGGGATCAAAGGTGTGTGCCACTGCATCGGGTTTTCATCTCTACTTCTACTGTTACTTTCTAGATGTACCAAGTGCTAGTTTATTTTTTTGTTTATATTTTTTATTATTTAAAAAATTTTTTTGTTTATTTTTATTTGAGAGTGACAGAGAGAGAGAGAGAGAGAGAGAGAGAGAGAGAGAGAAAATGGGCCCTCCAGCCACTGCAAACGAACTCCAGATGCACACGCCCCCTTGTGCATCTGGCTAACATGGGTCCTGGGGCAACGAGCCTCGAACTGGGGTCCTTAGGCTTCACAGGCAAGTGCTTAACTACTAAGCCATCTCTCAAGCCCTGTTTGTTTATTTTTTGAGGTAGGGTCTCACTCTAGCCCAGGCTGACCTGGACTTCACTATGTAATCACAGGGTGGCCTCAAACTCATGGTGATCCTCCTACCTCTGCCGCCCAAGTGCTGAAATTAAAGGTGTGTGCCACCACGCTCGATCAGTGCTAATTTTTATTTATTTCTATGTATGTGGTGGGGCAGGGCTTCTTGCCCCTGCAAATAGACACCTAGTGCTTGTGCCACTTCCTGCATGAATCTTACATAGATGTCTGGGGAATTGAACACTGAGCCAGCAGACTTTGGAAGCAGTCCCTTTAACCACTGAGACATCTTCCCAGGGGACCCCTCCCACTTTTTTTGGATAGAGTTTCACTACAGTTCAGGCTGACCTGGAATTCCCTATGTAATCTCAGGGTGGCCTTGAACTCATGATGGTCCTCCTACCTCTGCTTCCCAAGTGTTCAGATTAAAGGTGTGCGCCACCATGCCTGGCTCCAGCCCATTTTAAATGTATTTTTTTTTTTTTTTTTTTTTTTTTGCTTTTTGAGGTAGGGTTCCCCCTGCCCCAGAGACAGGGTCTCACTCTATCCCAGGCTGACCTGGAATTCACTATGTAGTCTCAGGGTGGCCTGGAACTCATGGCGATCCTTCTACCTCTGCCTCCCGAGTGCTGGGATTAAAGGTGTGTGCCACCATGCCTGGCTAAGGAGTGTGTTAAATTTTTAATTTTATTTTAGTTAATAAATTTATCTATCTATCTATCTATCTATCAGAGAGACAGACAAAGTGAGAGAATGAGAATGGGCACACCAGGTCCTCTAGCTACTGCAGATGGAATTCCAGACGCATGCACTACCATGTGCATTTGGCTTATGTGGGTTCTGGGGAGTCAAACCTGGGTCTTTAGGCTGCACAGACATGTACCTCAACTGCTAAGTCAACTCTCCAACCATTTTTTAGTTTTTTTTTTTTAAATTTTTTATTTATTTATTTGAGAGCGACAGACACAGAAAGACAGATAGAGGGAGACAGAGAGAATGGGCGCACCAGGGCCTCCAGCCACTGCAAACGAACTTCAGACGCGTGCGCCCCCTTGTGCATCTGGCTAACGTGGGTCCTGGGGAACCGAGCCTCGAACCGGGGTCCTTAGGCTTCACAGGCAAGCGTTTAACCGCTAAGCCATCTCTCCAGCCCCATTTTTTAGTTTTGTTAGAGGTAGGGTCTTAATCTAGCCCAGGCTGACCTAGATCTCACTCTCTATTCCCATGCTGGCTTTGACCTCACAATGATCCTCCTACCTCTGCCTCCTGAGTCCTGGGATACAGGCATGAGCTACCATAGCCAGCATGTTTTTTTGTGCAATTTGTAAAGTTTTTCATGCTACTGCCACAAAACTGTACACTTACAAATGAAGGATAGTAATTTTCATGTTATATCTTTTACTGCAATTAAAAAGTAGTAATTTGGTGCTGGTGGGGTTTAGCTCAACTAGCACAGTGTCTAGCACGCATAAGGTCCTGGGTTCAATCTCTAGTACCACATAAACAGGGTGTGGTAACAAATGTCTATTATCCCAGGAAGCTACACAGTGAGTTTGAGGCCATTATGGGCAACAATAAATAAATAATGAAAAGTCAGGTGTGTTGGCTCACGCCTTTAATCCCAGCACTCAGGAGACAGAGGTGGGAGGATCGCCATGAGTTCGAGGCCACCCTGAGACTCCATAGTGAATTCCAGGTCAGCCTGAACTAGAATGAAATCCTACCTAAAAAATAATAATAAATAAATAAATAAAATGTTTCTAGGGACTGAAGAGATTGTCCAGCACTAAAGGTGCTTGCCTGAAAAGCCTAACCACACAATTTTGGTCCCCCCGTATCCACATAAAGCTAGATGCACAAAGTGGCATGCATCTGGAGTCCATTTGCAACAGCTGAAGGCCCTGGTGCACCCATTCTTTCTGTAGCCAGGTATGGTTGCACACACCTTTGTTCCCAGCACTCAGGTGGCAGAGGTAGGAGGATCACTGTGAGTTTGAGGCCACCCTGTAACTACATAGTGAATTCAGCCTGAGCTAGAGTAAGACCCTACCTCGAAAAACTAAAATAAATAAGTAAGTAAATTTAAAAAAAAAAAGGGTCTGGAGAGGTGGCTTTGCTAAATTAAGGTACTTGCCTGCAAAGCCAAAGGACTCAGGTTCTGTTCCCCAGGATCCAGTTAAGGCAGATGCACAAGGTAGCACATGAATCTGGAGTTTGCAGTGGCTAGAAGCCCTGGCACATCCATATTCTCTCTCTCTCCTTCCCTCTCAAATAAATAAAAATATAAAAATAAAATAAAAGGCTGGAGAGATGGCTTAGCAGTTAAGGCATTTGCCTACAAAGCCCAAAGTCCCAGGTTTGATTCCATAGTACCCATGTACTGCCAAATGTACAAGGTGTGTATGCAGCAGCTGGAGGACCTGGTGCGTCCATTTTCTCTCCTTTTTCTGCTTGCAAACAAATAAAAAAATGAAAACCAAATACGCCCCCCCAAACAATTTTTAGCATACAGCTACACTTTTTAGCTGGCAATCATGGAAGTTGTTAATTATTTAAAAAAAAAATTTTGGCTGGGTGTGGTGGTGCATGCCTTTCTTTAATCCCAGCACTCGGAAGGCTGAGGTAGGAGGATCACCATGAGTTCGAGGACAGGCAGAGACTACATAGTGAATTCCAGGTCAGCCTGAGCTACAGTAAGACCCTACCTCAAAAACAAACAAACAAAAATATTTATTTGTGAACCGAAAGGAGGATAGAGAATAGGTATGCCAGCGTCTCTTGCCACTGCAAATTAACTTTGTGCATCTGGCTTTATGTGTATACTCAGGAATTGAACCCAGGCCATCAGGCTTTGCAAGCAAGTGCCTCTAACCACTGAACAATCTCTCCAACCCCTACATTTCTATATAGTAGGGAAAAATGCTTGAAAAAAATAGGCAATCATAGCTTTATTTCTAATTGTAGCCTCATTTATCTTGTATGCAAACATTAGATAGTATATTTATGAGAGTACCAAGTATAGCTGAGACGCTCAACTAAATGAATAGTTAGTTTTTTTTCACTGTTGGGCATTGAACCTAGGATATGAGGCAAGTGCTACCATTGAGCCTCTACCCCACTGTTGTTTTTGTTGTTGGTGGTGGCAGTCTTGCCATGTTGTCCAGATTAGCCTCAAATTCATGGGCTCAAGCAATCTTTGTGTTAGCCTCCTGAGTAGCTGGGAACACAGGTACACACACCATGCCCAGAATATCATTGTTTATTTTATGAATTTGTGATGTACTACTGTTATGTTTCCCTGGCTGGTCTTGAATTCCTGGGTTCAGGTGATCCCTCTGCCTCAGCCCCCTAGCTACACCTGGCCATAACATTCTTTACATCAGAAACACATGGAAAGGCAGTGACAAGAAAAGCATGGCTGTTTTTTAACCCAGTTGCCCTGATGCTGCAGAAGCCTTTGAGTCTGCCCTCTATTGAGGCCTAGTAGTCTGAGATCACCGGAGGGAATATGATCCTCCCTTTCTGTTTCCCCAGTATGTCTTGCTGATAGTGGATGTTCTACCAACAAAGAACTAGGAGAAGGAACAATTAATGAAACTCAAACTCAAAGGTCTTGCTTAACTTTACCTGGGTTAATTTACTTTGCCTGAAGGGAGTATGAGTATGCTCCTGGTCCAGTGCTCGGATACACTCCTTAAGCTGCAAAGTGGAGAATAACAGTACATCAAATACCATGTGGAAAATAAATAACAGATCCAATGCTATATCCATAAGAAGTTTATTTTCCCTAAAGTATACTCAACTCCCCAAAAAGAAAATCAAAATGCCCTGTGCTTTTCTGTTTAACAAGTAAAACTAAAGGAGACTAGGAAAACCATCCTGTGTCTCCTTGCTAAAGTCCTCCCAGCTTACAAGGCTATGATCTTAGAATAGCCCTGGGTCAGCAATGGGGGGCAGATAAACCCAGGAACCCTTAGGTACTGGAGTCCAAGCTCACATCCTGGTAATGTGGGCTTATCTGTTCCTTTCTTTCCTCACAGTCTTCTCAACTACTGATGGGCTCAAGTAGAGAAAATATCTATAACCAATTCTTCCTCTCTCCACTCATACATGCACACCTACAAGTGCAGAATAGGTATAAACTGTGTGGGATAGGAGGAATTCTAGAGTTAGGTGGAATGGCACTGAGAAATTAGCTTGCTCTATCACATATTTTTCAAGAGGAGAGGCTGTGGCAGGGGAATGTCATTTGTTTCTGGACTCTGCCCCTCAGGAGTACTCACTGGACATCACTAGGGTTGGCAGAGTCCTAGATATGTGGACCTCCAGGGACAATATGGCCATCTGAAATAGTGGCAGCAGTGGGAAGGGCAAGATGAGGGAAGAGAAACCACCTACTTCTGAGTCACACATCTAGGCTAAAAGACAGTAAATGAAAAGGAAGAGAGAAAGACAAGGAAATAATCCCTTGGAAGTATTAGTGCTGACAGTCTACCAAGGACAGGACACGTTCATCTTGACAGTTGCTGTGGTGATCACCCAAGTCTGCCCCAACTCCATTCAAGAGAGCAATATACTTTTTTTTTTTTCCTTCCAAGACTGTGGTTATATAATCCAGACCGGCCTCAAACTCATGATACTCTTGCATCAGCCTTTGGGATATTAGGATTATAGGTGTGCACCACCATACCTAGTAATAGCCTTCCTTATTAAGCAATCCAATACTCTGAATCATTAGCACTAGAGAGATTTTCCAATGAGATGAAATGGTAACCAAACACTAACCCTAAGTTACAACTATCCCTTAAATCCAAGTATGGCCATCACCACACCTAGAAATCCTTGGGTCCTTTTCTTTCTTTTTCTTCGTTCCTTCTTTTTCTTTTTTTTCTGATTTATTTATTTATTTGCAAAAGCAACTGGTTTCTTTATTGCAAGCCTAGGCCTGGGCTCCGTCCCCACAGTCTGGCACAGCGGTAGTGAGGGAGAGAGCCCTTTCTTTTGGGGGAAGGGGTTCATATAGGATGATTTATCTATTTTTATGCATTTATTAGAGACAGAGAGAAGGACAGAGAGGAAGAGAGAGAGAATGAGCGTGCCAGGGCCTTTAGCCACCGCAAACTAACTCTAGACACATACACCACAATATGCATCTGGCTTATGTGGGACCTGGAGAATCGGACCCAGGTCCTTAGGCTTCACAAACAAGTGCCTCAAGCGCTAAGCCATCTCTCCAGCTCATCTTTCCTTCTTTTTTTTTTTTAAAAAATTATTTATTTGTAATCAGAGAGAGAGAGAGAGAGAGAGAGAGAGAGAGAGAGAGGGAATGAATGGGCACACCAGGGCTTCTAGCCACTGCCAACTAACTCCAGATGCATGTGCCACCTTGTGCATATAGCTTACATGGGTCCTGGGGAATTGAACCATGGTCCTTTGGCGTCGCAAGCAAATGCCTTAACTGCTAAGCCATTTCTCCAGCCCTCTTTCCTTTCTTTTGATACTATCTCATGTATCCCATTCTAGTCTAGATAGCCAAGGCTGGCCTTGAATTGATCCTCCTGCCTCTACCTCCTGAGTACTAGGATTCCAGGTGGTGCTAGGGATCAAACTCAGGGCTCTGTGCCTTCTAGGCAAGCACTCTAAACTACATCACCAGCCCCCTTGGGTCCTTCTTAATTCTGCTGAATAAGATCAGAAGGGTCACGAACTTTATTAAACACCAAGGGAGCCAAGGGAAATATTCAGAAAAGAAACAAGAAATACCTTTGCAGGTCCACAAGAAGGACAACTCTGAGGGTGACCAGTATGCTGTGTGCTCACACCTTATTATTATTATTATTTGTTTTTTCCGATGTAAGGTCTCACTCTAGCTCAGGCTGACCTGGAATTCACTACATAGTCTCAGGGTGGCCTCGAACTCTTGGCGATCCTCCTACCTCTGCCTCCCAGTGCTGGGATTAAAGCTGTGTGCCACCACGCCTGGCTATTTTTTATTTATTTCTTTTTCTTTCTTTCCTTTATTTTCTTTTTTGAGGTAGGGTTTCACTCTAGCCCAGGCTGACTTGGAATTCATTATGTAGTCTCAGGGTGGTCTCAAACTCACAAAAATCCTCCTACCTCTGCCTCCTGACTGCTAGGATTAAAGGTGTGCGCCACCATGCCCAGCTAACTCCTTACTTTTTTTCTTTCTCCCCAACATTTTTATCCAAGACTATCTTCCTAAACTCCATCAACATGGGTATACAATAACCCAAGTCAAGATGTGGAATGAGTGACTCAGTTTTCTTTTCCTAAAACCAAAACCAACAATTTAAAAGAGTGAGCTGGGTTGGAGAGATGGCTCAGTGCTCATGGCACTTGCCTGCAAAGCCTAAGGACCCATGTTCAACTCTGCAGATCCCACATAAGCCAGATGCACAAGGTGACACAAGTGCATAAGGTTGCACATGTGCAGAAGATGGTGCATGTGTCTGGAGGCCCTGGTGTGCCAATTCTCTCTCTCTTATTAAAAATACAAAAATAAATAAAAGCCAGGCGTGGTGGAGCATGCCTTTAATCCCAGAACTTGGGAGGCACAGGTAGGAGGATTTCTGTGAGTTCAAGACTACATAGTGAATTCCAGGTCAGCCTGAGCTAGAATGAGACCCTACCTCTAAAAAAAAAAGTGTGCTGTTATAGAAAAAATTAAAAAAAAAAAAAGAGGGCAAAGAGATAAATGATACAGGACACTGTTTGCATCCTGAACATATCAATTGTAAAAGCACAACAATGGGACAACTAGAGACATTTTAATACTTAATGGGTAATAGGTAACAGTAAAGGTATGATAATAGTTTTCTTTTTTTTCTTTCTTTCTTTTTTTTGGGGGAGGGTTCAGGTAGGGTTTCATTCTAGCTCAGGCTGACCTGGAATTCACTATGTAGTCTCAGAATGGCCTTGAACTCACAGGGTCCTCCTACCTCTGCCTCCCGAGTGTGGGGATCAAAGGGATATACCACTACGCCTGGCTATGATAATAGTTTTAAGCATATATTAAAAAATAAAGCCTGGTGTGGTGACTCATGCCTTTAATCCCCACACTCAGGAGGCAGAGGTAGATGGATTGCTTTGAGTTTGAGGCTAGCCTGGAAGTACAAAGAGAGCTCCAGGTCACCCTGGGCTAGGAGTGAGACCCTACCTTAGAAAAGCCAAAATAAAAGGTGGCCTTGAACTCACAGCAATCCACCTACCTCTGCCTCCCAAGTGCAGGGTTTAAAGATGTGTGCCACCATACATGGCTAAACAGTCCCTTTCTTTGAGCTATGATGTATTTATAGAAGAAATGACTTGATGACTAGCTTCCTTAAAAATAATCAAACCAGGGGATGGTTAGGTATTTCAATTGCTAGTAACTGTTGAAACTGTGTGACAAGGATATGAGAGATCATTATAGTTTGTTCTACATTTATATGCTTGACATATATAATTTTAAAACTTAGAGTGGGGCTGGAGAGATGGCTTAGTGGTTAAGGTGCTTGCCTGTGAAGCTTAAGGACCCATGTTTGACTCCCCAGATCTCACATAAGCTATACACACAAGGTGATGCATGTGCAAGATCACACACGTACACAAGGTAGTGCATGTGTCTGGAGTGCTTTTTCTCTTTATCATTAAAACAAAACAAACAACAACAAAAAACCTTTAGAGGGAAGAAAGCTTTCTACAATAACCACTTAGCAACTGTAGGAATATTTCTTCTCCCAACTGGCTGGGATTGACCAGAGGACAAGAAGACAGGGAAAGACAATGCATCACCCAGCATTGTAGCAAAGCTGCCTGCAGACCTCAAGTGGGATCCAGAATTCCACTGCCAGATGAGCATGCCTGCTACATGACTCTGGCTGCATGGAAGGGGCACAGTTTCTCAACAAGGCTTTTCAGATTTCAACCAACTTACAGCCAAAAGACTCTGGTTTATTTCTGCACCTTCCATCTTTGTCTGTCTGTCTGAGTCCCTGGCATCTGTGGCTCTTTCACTGCCAGCCAGGTCAATAAACGAGATCCTGGAGAAAGACACAACAGGAATGACTTCTTTGGGGCTTTAGACTATTTTTACAATTAGATAACATTTTGTGAACTCAGGAAGAAATTAACCAGGGCTCATCCTCAGGAAAGAAAAGACATTACTGTGAGCTTTCCTAAAAAAAATACAATGGGCTGGAGGGATGGCTTAGCAGTTAAGGCATCTACCTGTGAAGTCAAATGACCAGGTTCAATTCCCCAGGACCCACGTAAACAGATGCACAAGGTTGCACATACATCTGGAGTCTGTTTGCAGTGGCTGATGGCCCTGGCATGCCCATTCTCTGTATCTGCCTCTTTCTTGCTCTCAAATAAATAATTTAAAAAATATCATGAGGTTCTATCTGATGATACTGTTCACTAAGACACTTCCACTGGCTCTAATCACTTGTGAAGAAGTATGATTAAAATTAATAAAGTAGGGCTGAAGAGATGGTTTAGCAGCTAAGCGCTCGCCTGTGAAGCCTAAGGACCACGATTTGAGGCTCGATTCCCCAGGACCCACGATAGCCAGATGCACAAGGAGGTGCACATATCTGGAGTTTGTTTGCAGTGGCTGGAGGCCCTGGTGTGTCCATTCTCTCTCTCTCTGCCTCTTTCTCTCTCTGTCTGTCACTCTCAAATAAATAAATAAAAATGAACAAAAAAATTTTTTTTAAACTAAAAAAAATTAAAGTATTTTTCACATAAGGCTAAAAGGCCATAATGCAAATCACTTAGGTAACTAAGATAATTAAATAGAAACTTTTATAGGCTACTTTCAAAAAAAAAAAAAAGGCAGAAAAAGAAAAGGAAGACTCATTACTCCGAGGTGAGATAGGCTCATCCATCAGCATGGCAGAGAGTTTGCTAAGATAGCACCAGAGAAGCAATGAATGGTTCCAATTGTCTTACGACTTCTTTCAAGAAGAAATGGATTACCAACCTCCTCTTCAGTTATGGCCTTCAATCTGTCTGAGATGCATTCCCTGCTGTTTCTCTGCTGATACTGTATTTCATGTTAGAAGTAATCAATGTCCCTTTTAATAACTTAAGGTTGACCAACAATAGGTCATTACTTCATGGTTAATCAGCTGATGGCACTTTAGTACAATGATTTATTTCAGGACTAACAACACTGCTCTATGTTCCTGAAATGAAGACCCCAAGGTAGTGGGTTGTCCTGTATAGATAATACACATTTCAAAGTCGCATGAGGAAAGGCAGACAGTGCAGTTCCCTGCATGTTTCCAGCTCACCTGCCAAATGTCCTTTTGGCTGAATCTTTGATCTGAATTTGGATGATAGCATGGGACCGGGAGGAGTCTGCATTAACTCCAGTGGCCCCAGTGCTGCGCTCCTTGCTGCCCTTTAAAATCACCTGAAAAGTAAGCAGTAGATAGCAGACATATAATTTTGTTAGTATACTGCAGTGCTTTCTGTCCAGGTGGAAAACTGCCCAGACACTAAATCATACGGAGCAAATACCCAACAGCAATGAAAACAATGAGGATACTAGTCTTCTGGAAGAACACTGAATAGCTCAGGAACTCATTTACTTCTTGATCTCATAGACTGTTGTTTTTTTTTTTTTAATTTTTATTAGCATTTTCCATGATTATAAAAAATATCCCATGTTAATTCCCTCCCTAGACTGTTTTTAATATCTTTTTGTTTGTTTGTTTTTCAAGGTAGGATTTCACACTAGTCCAAAGCTGACCTGGAATTCACTACGTAGTCTCAGAGTGGCCTCGAACTCACAGCACTCCTCCAACCTCTGCCTCCTAAATGCTGGGATTAAAGGCATGTGCCACTATGCCCAGCTTCTGGCTTAAAAAAAAAAAATTATTTATTTACTTATTTGAGAGAAAGAAACAGAGAGAGAGAGAGAGAGAGAGAGCGAGAGAGAGAGAGAGAGAGAGGGGGGGGGAGGGAGGGAGAGGGAGGGCGGGCGGGCAATCCAGGTCCTCTAGCCACTGCAGATGAACTCCAGATGCATGTGCCCCCTTTTGCACCTGGCTTACGTAGGCCCTGGAGAGTCAAACCGGGATCCTTTGGCTTTGCAGGCAAATGCCTTAACAGCTATAAGCCGTCTCTCCACAGGCTCCTTTTTAATGTCTTTGATGGATCTAGCCTAACTAAAATTCTCAGGGCATAACTTAGCTTCAAAGCAAGGTCTCATAATGCTCATCTATCTTTGTAACTGAAACAAACAGCAGAAATGTGCAGCGTGGACAGACAGATCACATCTACCTGTTCTACCAGGATGCAGACATGAAGGAGGCTAAGGCTAATATGTAGGAACAGGGAAGCAATGAGTTATTTCAATGATCATGAGTCTCTAACTCCCTTGAGACCAATACTCACTCACCTGTGCTTGTGAGTCAGTACTAACTGGGATCCCTCTTACCACAAAGGAATGGAGGATGGAAGGAGGTGAAGTCTCAGGCCTCCAGCCACTGAAAATACAACTAACCATACATACATGTTATCATATGTATGTATGTATGTATGTATGTATGTATGTATGTATTTAGACAAGGTTTCACTATGTAGCCCAGGCTGACCTCCAATTAGTGAACTTCCTGACTATCTCCCAAGTGCTAGGATTACAGGTTTGTGGCACCACACCTGGCTCCTTAAAGAATTTTTTAAAAAAACATTTATTTATTTGAGAGAGAGAGAGAGAGAGATAATATGGGTGTGCCAGAGCCTCCAGCTGCTGCAAATAAACTCCAGGCTCATGCACCACCTTATGCATCTGGTTTACGTGAGTCCTGAGGAAATGAACCTGGGGCCTTTAGCTTTGCAGGTAAGTGCTTTAGCTGCTAAACCACCTCTCCAGCCTTCCTCAAAGAATTTTTTAAAGAATTTTAATTTATATTCTGTTTGAGCAGTCATAGTTTCCCAATTCAAGAGTCTGAAAATTGACAGAGCCAAAACTTAACAATAGCCTTCAAAATATCTTAACAAGCAGGGGTAAGTGCTTAATTTTTTTTTTTTTTTTTTTTTTTTTTTGCGTTTCAAGGTGGGGTCTCACTCTAGTCCAGGCTGATCTGAAATTCACTATGTACTCCCACACTGGCCTTGAACTCACAGAGATCCTACTACCTCAGGCTTCCAAGTGCTAGATTACAGGTGTGCACCACTATGCACACCTGTAAATTTTTTGAACTAATTAAAAGTCAGTTCTGGGCTGGAGAGATGGCTTAGCGGTTAAGGTGCTTGCCTGCAAAGCCACAGGACCCAGGTTTGACTCCCCAGGACCCATGTTAGCCAAATGCACAAGGGGGTGCATGCATCTGGAGTTTGTTTGCAGTGGCTGGAGGCCCTGGCACCCCCATTCTCTCTCTCTCTCTGTCTCTCTATCTGCCTATTTCTGTATATCTCTCTCTCTAAAATAAATAAATAAAAAATTAAAAAGTTTTAAAAAGTTCTTCTAATGGTATAAGCAATAGTTATATCTTCAAAGATTTTCTATGAGGGCTGGAGAGATGGCTTAGCAGTTAACCGCTTGCCTATGAAGCCTAAGGACCCTGGTTCGAGGCTTGTTTCTTCAGGATCCACGTTAGCCAGATGCACAAGGGGCACACGTGTCTGGAGTTCGTTTGCAGTGGCTGGAAGCCCTGGTGTGCCCATTCTCTCTCTCTCTTTCTCTGTCACTCTCAAATAAATAATCAAAAAATGAACAAAAATATTTTTAAAAAAAATATTTTCTATGAGATTTAGAACCAAGTTTTAGGGGCTGGAGAGATGACTTAGTGATTAAGGCACTTGCCTGAAAAGCCAAAAGACCCAGGTTCTATTCCCCAGGACCCATGTAAATCAGAGGCACAATGGGGAGCATGTATCTGGAGTTTGTCTACAGCACTGGAGGCCCTGGCATGTGTGTGCCCATTGTCTCTCTCCCTGCCTCTTTCTCTCTCTCTGAAACAACAACAACAAAAACAACCAAGTTTTAGAATTATATTTATGACAGTAATATTCATTGTCAACTAGACTAAATTTAGAATCACCCAGGAAGTGGTTAGTATACCTCCTGGTATGTCTGAGAGTTTCTGGATTAGATTAGCTGAGAGGAAAGACCCACCCTGAATGTAGAATGAATGTCATGGGCTGAGGGCCCACGTAGAACAAAAGGAGAAAGCTAGCAGAGTGCCAGATTTGACCTTTCTCTGTTTCCTGGCCCATCATGACATGGACTGCTTTGTTCCGCCACTCCACACTCCACATTATGGTAGACTGAACTCACTGAAACTTAAGACATAAAATAAATATTTCCTCCCAAGCTGGGCACACACCTTTAATTCCAGCACATGGGAGGTAGAGGTAGGAGGATCACTGTGAGTTCAAGGACAGCCTGGGACTACAGAGTGAATTCTAGGTCAGCCTGTGATAAAGTGAGACCCTACCTTGAAAAAACAAAAAGAGCTGGAGAGATGGCTTAGCAGTTAAGGCACCTGCCTGTGAAGCCTAAGGACCCAGGTTTGATTCCCCAGGACCCATAAGTCAGATGCACAAGGAGTCACATGTATCTCAAGTTTGTTTGCAGTGGCTAGAGGACCTGGCATGCCCATTCTATCTGCCTCTTTCTCTCTCTCCCTCCAATAAATAAATAAATAAAATATTTAAAAAACAAAAATTTCCCCATTAAGTTTATGTTAGCTATTTTGGTCTCAGCAATGAGAAGCTAACTGATACAGAAAGCCGGTACTACAGAAGTGGGCTCATTGCTATAATTAAATCTGACACAGTCTTGATTTAGTCCAGTTCTTCCTTGCTATTCTCCCACTTCTATCTTTTTCTTTTTTTTTTTTTTTTTTTCTTCTTTGAACCAGGGCCTCATTCTAGTCCTGTCACTGGTGGTGGTAGGGAGTTTACAGCTAGGCATGGCGGCACATACCTGCAATCCCAGTACTCAGAGGCAGGAGGATCACCACAAATTTGAGGACAGCCTGGTCAATATACTGAGTTCTAGGCCAGTTACAGCTATATAGTGGATAACACAATGTAAAGCACCTGTGTGCCATGATTCATGCATCGATGATAAGTTCTCAATATTAATTTTTACAAAAATACTAAAAAACTAGTATCTATGCAAAAACTTCCAAAGCTTAACCTGTTTCTCTTCATAAATGTCAAATAAAATGGAAAAGAATTTCATAAGGTAATATAGCTTTATAGATCAACAAGAGACACCAAGCATTCTTCAGTCTGAGCCAAAAAAGGAGAGAAGAAAGGATGAAAGATAGGAAAAGTGACCTAGGGTGAGAGCAACCAGCTACATCATACCAGAAGGCTTAAGCCACTGAGCTTTCCTGCATAAATACCAAAGAAGGGCCATGCGCACTTTCGCATGTTGTATTGTGCATAGTACTGTGTATAATCTTAATCATCTGTGTACAACCAAGCTCAGTTCTTCTTGTGTGATCTTTGGTACCAATTGTAGATAATGATAAAATATGAACAGGGGGCTGGAGAGATGGTTTAGTGATTAAGGTGCTTGCCTGAATAGCCTCTATGGACTTGGGGTTAGATGCCCCAATACCCACATAAAGCCAGATGCACAGTGGTACATGCATTTAGTTTGTTTGCAGTGGCTGGAGGGCTGGTGTACCTATTCTCTCTCTTTCTCTCTCTCTCTCTGTCTCTCTTCTATCTCTCTGCTTGCAAGTAAATAAACAAAAATAATTTAAAAGCCAGCAAATCTCTGAAACTAGAAATATACTCATTAATTGACTGACAAAAAAAATCTTGAATCCAATATTTGGCAACATGTTGAGGCAGTGAGGCCTTGGTAAAGGCAAAGGAGTTCCGGGTCTTGTGCTGGTGGAAAACTTCCCTCAAGAAAGGAAAACCTGCCAGGTGTGGTGGCGCACACCTTTAATCCTAGCACTCAGGAGGCAGAGGTAGGAGGATGGCCAAGAGTTCAAGGTCAGCCTGAGCTAGAGTCAGACACTACCTTAAAAAAAAAAAAAGCCGGGCGTGGTGGCACACACCTTTAATCCCAGCACTTGGGAGGCAGAGGTAGGAGGATTGCTGTGAGTTCAAGGCCACCCTGAGACTACATAGTGAATTCCAGGTCAGCCTGGGCTAGAGTGCGACCCTACCTCAAAAAAACAAAAAACAAAAAACAACAAAAAAAAAAAAAAAAAAAGAAAGAAAAAGAAAAAGAAAAAGGAAGAAATAAAGAAAGGAAAACCCTATCCAAAAAATGAAGCCACCAGCTGTGTGGGCAGGTTAAAAGTGGCCATGTCTAAGTGAGCCTAAAGGTGACCTGAATATCACTTGAAGACACTTGAACCAACACATGCATGACACCTAAGTGGGCAGGAAGTGACAGGATGAAGCATGATACCTGAGCCAGCAAGTGCTGTTGTTTCAAGTCAGTAAATGTTTATGAGGGTAACTGTGTCAGGTATCTATAATTTATATCAGTGTTCCTCATCTCAGCTGTCCTCCTGCTTACATAACACTAAGTTTTGTAGACCGAGGATATCAATGATGACAATAAAACAGTAAGTTGACAAGCAAAATAATCCTTTGTGCATTTTTTAGGAACAATACTTAAAGATAAGACAGTACCATAAATTTTCCCAATGTAGAGAGGTATATTTGAGACACACTGCCCATTAAATATGGTTGTGGGGCTGGTGATGTAGCTCAGTGGTAGAGGGTTTGCTCTCTGTGCAAGGCCCTGGGTTTGATCCTTGGGGGACAGGAGAACAGTTGTGGGCAGCAGTCAAGGAAAGGTGATGACCTCATAGTTTGCTCTTTTCACATTAATTGGTCTATTCTTCAGGGACAAAAGAATCATGAGACCCAGTCTCCTGGCAAAGTGAAGGAATGGCTAGAGAAAGTAGGAACAAGAAAACCACCACAAAAAGTTGTATGAGATTGTCTTTTGACTCTATAGTGAAGGGCTGACATAGCCCTAGGGGAGCCCTAACATACGTCCCATACATTTTGTCCTGTGCCTGCCATTAATCACTACAAAGGATTACTCTGACCCTCTAAAATAACTGTCTTCATGTTAGCCTCAGATTTTAGATCCTGAGACACAGGAATCTGATAATTATACAAATATACAATCCACCCCTCATAGATAAGCACAATTTACCTATTTGTTGTGGGGATAAAGGAAATTTAGGGCTGGAGAGACAGCTTAGAAGTTAAGGCACTTACCTGTGAAGCCTAAGGACCCATGTGCAACTCTTCGGATCCCATGTAGGCCAGACACACATGGTGATGCAAGCATGCAAGGCTACACAAGGATACAAGGTGGCACACACATCTGGAGTTCAACTGCAGTGGCTAGAGGCTTTAGCATGCCAATTTTCTCTCTCACTTTCTCTCATTCATATATATATATATGTCAAATACTAATGGTGAGTTCCCTTGCCATTTCATACACCCAAATAGTAACTTTAAAATATATAAAGCCAGCCCTCATAATAGGAGAAAAAAATGTTGACATCAAATTAAAAGAGAGACTAGCCAGGCATGGTGGCGCACACCTTTAATCCCAGCAATTGGGAGGCAGAGGTAGGAGGATCACTGTGAGTTCGAGGCCACCCTGAGACTCCATAGTAAATTCCAGGTCAGTATGAGCTAGAGTGAGATCCTACCTTGAAAAACAAAAAAAAAAAAAAAAAAAAAAGAGAGAGACAGAGAGAGACTAATGGACAGTGGGAGGGAATATGATGGAGAGCAGAGCTATGAAGAAGAAAGTGAGGGAGGGGATAGAAATATCATGGTTGGGCTGGAGAGATGGCTTAGCTGTTAAGCGCTTGCCTGTGAAGCCTAAGGACCCCAGTTCGAGGCTCGGTTCCCCAGGTCCCACGTTAGCCAGATGCACAAGGGGGCGCACGCGTCTGGAGTTCGTTTGCAGAGGCTGAAAGCCCTGGCGCGCCCATTCTCTCTCTCTCCCTCTATCTGTCTTTCTCTCTGTGTCTGTCGCTCTCAAATAGACAAAAAAAAAAAAAATCATGGTTTGTTGTCTGTAAGTATATAAGTTGTCAATAAAAAAATATATATAATAAAAATTTTTTATTGTTGTTTTTGTTTTTCGAGGTAGGGTTTCACACTAGCCCAGGCTGGCCTGGAATTTACTATGTAGTCTCAGGCTGGCCTCGAACTCACAGCGATCCTCCTACCTCTGCCTCCCGGGTGCTGGGATTAAAGGCGTGTGCCACCACACCTGGCTAATAAAAAAATTTTAAATAAATTTTTTAAAAAATCCAGGCGTGGTGGCACACGCCTTTAATCCCAACACTTGGGAGGCAGAGGTAGGAGGATCGGCGAGTTTGAGGCCACCCTGAGACTATATAGTGAATTCCAGGCCAGCCTGGGTTAGAGTGAAACCCTACCTCAAAAAACAAAACAAAACAACCCCCCAAAACAACAAAACAAACAAACAAGCAAATAAAATATGTATGTATTTTTTTTGAGATAGGGTCTTGCTCTTGCCCAGGCAGGCCTTGAATTCACATGAGTACATATTAATTTTGTTATAATAAAAGGATTACTCTTTTTTTAAAATTTTTTATTTATTTATTTGAGAGTGACAGACAGAGAGAAAGACAGATAGAGGGAGAGAGAGAATGGGCGCGCCAGGGCTTCCAGCCTCTGCAAACAAACTCCAGAAGCGTGCACCCCCTTGTGCATCTGGCTAATGTGGGACCTGGGGAACCGAGCCTTGAACCAAGGTCCTTAGGGTTCACAGGCAAGCGCTTAACCGCTAAGCCATCTCACCAGCCCTAAAAGGATTACTCTTCATAAAAGAAGCAGAATCCAAAATTCCTTTGGAAGGATATACAAAAACTATTAAAATTAATTGCCACAGGAAAAAGGGGATGAAAAGGGCTCTCTCTTTGCACTTTCTCAATTTTTTTTTTTTTTGCTAAAATAAGACTTTGTTTTGAAAGACAGTGGACATAGAAGACCTTCAGCTGGACAGATGTAGATTCCAAACCCAAGGGTCTTCCCATGACACAGTTGCTTGCTTTGGTGATTCCTATTTTTAGCTTCTTGGAGAAGAGATCTTCTCCCATAAGCCATCTTCATGTTTTTTATATAGAGGAGAGCTTTATTTCCAGGAAACAGTGTACTCACTGGAGATGGGTATTTAAAAAAAAAAAAAAATCAAGGTGGATCTAGTATGTTCAACAAAATGTGGGGGGGAGTCTCGGCCGAGGTGACATGGGGAGGTTCGGGCCTCCTGCTAAAGCTCGTGCGGCTTGCAGCTCCTCCTCTGGGCCTTGATCTTGAAAGGAAGCTCTGTAAATCTCTGCAGTTTTAATGTTGACTGCAATGCCATAAATTACTGGAAAGTGGTTTCTATTTTCTTCCCAGTCATTTAATTCTGTCACACACAAAGTCACTAAGTGTATATCCTCATCTTGTTTGTCAAACTCACTAAAAAGTTGATTGGTAAGTCTCTGTGACAGCTGCCTATCATCACTGAAGCCTCCCACATGGTGCACTTCCAAGCGTCTACAGAGTGTGATCAGAAAAGGATTTTATGGAGTTCATGACTGAGGGAACGTCAGCTTTGGTGTCAGCTCTATCACAATGTGTCAAGCATGTCGCCCCATTACCTGTGTGCCTCAGGACCACAATGTGACAAGTGGTAGCATCCTCAGAACCCAGAACGAGATGATGCCTCCAGCGGTAAGTGGGCTCCAACCAGCTCCATGGCGCACTGCGGACTCACTGCGCCCCTCCACGAGCACCAGGCCCTGAGAGGCAGCGGCCTCCCCAGCCCCAGCCTCCACTTTCTCAATTTTTAGACCATGTGAAAATCTTGCTTATTGAATTTTTATTTAAAATAAGAACACTTATCCCTAGTAACTTTCTCCAGAGCCCACAAGAACAATAAAATATCAGCCTTTGAAAGTGGCTCAAGAGTATCTTACATGCATTAGTTTGTCCCACATATCCTACCTACCTCCCACTCTATGGCACTGTGGAGACTAAGCTAGCCTCAAGAGGGCTCATATTTTACATAAGAAAAGCAGTGCTTCTGTGATCTGAGTCAATCATTCTTGCTGATTAGCAAAATGAATTTTTTCCTGGACTTGGCTGCTAGAAGGGTGTAGTCAAGAAGGAAGAATTAGTTACCTGTAAGAGGAGCTCCACACTATCCACCTGGAGCTCTCGGAGTCCTACTATCCGTACCACATGCTTGCTATCCTCTCTTGCAAAGAGCCTGCAGATGCAAAAAAGTGGCAGGTGTGATGGTGCTGCTGAAATGGACTGTGCTCTTGCCTCCCCAGAAGCCATTCCACAGTTTCCCATTACATAATGGTTTCCATTTGGATGAAATGGCTATGCTTTCTATCCCCAATACCACCTTCCTGATATCAACCTCAGACTTCAGTGGTGGACCTTGCTTGTTGTGAACAAATTCCCATTAAAAGAATAAACACACTGAACTGGAGAGATGGTTCAGTGGTTAAGACACTTGCCTGAACAGCCCAAGGATCCAAGTTCAATTCCCTAGTACCCACACAAAAGCCAGATGCACAAAGCGGCACATCCATCTGGAGTCCCTTTGCAGTGCTAGAGGCTCTGGAATGCCCATTCTCTTTGCCTTCTTCTATCTCTCTCTGCTTACAAATAAATAAATAAAATTATTTTTAGAAAAGAATAAGCATATATAACCCAGACCTATTCCAGTCAGTGAAAGACATATGATTGGCTATAGTGATTGGTTCAGGGGTGGATATAGGATCTTTGCTGTGTCTGATTAAACTAAGGTCCTGGTCTTTGATTATTAAGATATTTTCTGTCTCAAAGAGAAAGCATGTGGCCTTGAGAACAGTGGCTAGTCGTTTTGTATCTACAAAAGAGAATTAGTTTGAGGACAAAGCTAACACTACCAAAGAAGTAGAGTGGAAAGATGCAAAGAAATTCTGTCCTTATTCTAGAGATGATGGAGTAAAGTAACCCTTAAGCTTGCCAGGCTCTCCAGTTACATGAACCAAAGATTTCCTTTAAGACTGAAGACAGTTTTTTTTTTTTTTTTTGTAACAAGAGTCCTACACATACATACATACATACACACATACATACATACATACATACTTTTTTAAGACAGTCTCACTATGTAATCCAACTTGCCCCCTACAAGGGCTAGGATTACAGGCATGCACCACTATGCCTAGCTCTGATACATCTTCTAAGGGAGCAAGGAAGAACTAGTGCTGCACCTGAATGCCTCAGACCTGCAAATGAGGTAACAATGTTTACAGACTATCATCTGTATTAAATCAGGCATACTTGCCCAGCATAGTGACACATGCATTCAACCCAGCACTTGAGGAAGAGGTAGGAAGATCACCGTGAGTTTGTGACCACCCTCAGACTACATAGTGAATTCCAGATCAGCCTGGGCTAGAGCAAGAACCTACTGAGGAAAACTTAACAACAACAAAAAAAATCAGGTATACCAATGGCATGTGCTGAATCTATTACATATTCTAAAATTACTTTTGTCCCTTGGTAAGGATAAAAATCAAATTTTACTATGAAGACAGAAAGAGAGAGAGATTACTTTCTCAAGAAATATTTGTTCAGCAGGGCACAGTGATGCACATTTTTAATCCCAGCACTTGAGAGGCAGAAGTAGGATGATCTCTGTGAGTTCAAGGCCAGTCTAGGACTACAAAGTAAGCTCCAGGTCAGCCTGGGCTAGAGTGAGACCCTACCTTGGGAAAAAAAAAGCTGGGTGTGGTGGTGCATGCCTTTAATTCTAGCACTTGGGAGACAGAGGTAGGTGGATTGCTATGAATTCAAGGCCACCCTGAGACTACATAGTGAATTCCAGGTCAGCCTGAACTAAAGTGAAACACTACCTCAAAAAACGAAATAACGGGCTGGAGAGATGGCTAAGCGGTTAAGCGCTTGACTGTGAAGCCTAAGAACCCCAGTTCGAGGCTCGGTTCCCCAGGTCCCACGTTAGCCAGATGCACAAGGGGGCGCACGCGTCTGGAGTTCGTTTGCAGAGGCTGGAAGCCCTGGCGCGCCCATTCTCTCTCTCTCCCTCTGTCTTTCTCTCTGTGTCTGTTGCTCTCAAATAAATAAATAAATAAATAAAATTTTAAAAAACGAAATAACAAAAAAAAATTGTTCTCAGTCTAAGCTTCATCTCAAGTTTCTAAATTTTGTTTTTTTTTAAAGGTTTTTTTTTAATGAGAGAATTTGGGGGGGGGGGGGAATTGGCACGCCAGGGCCTCCAGCCACTGTAATCAAACTCCTGACACGTGTGCTACCCTGTGCAACCTTGCATACTTGTCCTTATGCATCTGGCTTACATGGAATCTGGAGAGTCAAACATGGGGTCCTTAGGCTTCACAGGCAAATGCTTTAACCACTGAGCCATCTCTCCAGCCCTGAGTTTGTTTTTTTAAAGTACTTATTAGGAAGAGACAGAGAGCAAGTGAGCACATGGGCACACTGGGGCCTCTGGCCCCCATAAGTGAACTCCAAACACATGCATCACTTTGAGCATCTGGCTTTATGTAGGTACTGGGGAATTGAATCTGAGATGTCAGGTTTTGCCAAGAGCCTTTAGCCACTGAGCAATCCTCCAGCCCTTGTTTTTTTTTTTTTTTTTAATAATTTTATTTATTTATTTTCAAGCAGAGAGAAATAGAAGAGAGACAGAATCGGTGTCCCAGGGCCTCCAGTTACTGCAAACAAACAACAAATGCATGCACCATTGTGCATCTGATTTAGGTGGGTACTAAGGAATCAATCAAGGTTGTTAGGCTTTGCAGGCAAGTGCCTTAACTGCTGAGCCATCTCTCCAGCCTATTGTTTTTGTGTTTTTTTAAGGTTGGGTCTCACTCTAGCCTGTGCTAACCTGGAACTCACAGCAATCCTTTTATCTCAACCTCTACAGTGTATGAGTCACCATGACTGAGTAAATTTTCAATGAATATTTTACAGATCAGTAAGAGGAAAACAATCTTGTCAATGCCCATTATCTCTCAGAAAACAACTTATGTATAGTCAAATTTCTGGAATAAAAAAAGGAATGCAGTTTTGGGCTAGAGAAATGATTCAGAGGTTAAAAGGATTTTTTTTGGTGGTGGTGGTGGTGGTTGAGATAGGGTCTTGCTCTAGCCCAAGCTGACCTGGAATTCACTATGTAGTCTCAGGCTGGCCTTGACTCACAGTGATCCACCTACCACTGTCTCCCAATTTTGCCTTTTTTAAAAAATTTATTTTATTTTATTTTGTTGTTTATTTATTTATTTATCTGAGAGCGACAGATAGAGAGAAAGGCAGAGAGAGAGAGAGAGAGAGAGAGAGAGAGAGAGAGAGAGAGAGAAAGAGAGAGAAAGAGGGAGAATATGGGCATGCCAGAGCCTCCAGCCACTGCAAATGAACTCCAGATGCATGCACCCCCTTGTGCAACTGGCTAATGTGGGTCCTGGGGAATCGAGCCTCGAACCAGGATACAGGCAAGTGCTCAACTGCTAAGCCATCTCTCCAGCCCATTGGCTTTTTTTTTTTTTAATCTTTATTTTAGAGAAAGAGGAGAGCGCGAGAGAGAATTGGCATACTAGGGCCTCAGCCATTGAAATTGAACTCCAGATGCTTGCACCACCTAGTGGGCATGTGTGAGCTTGCACCTGCATTATCTCTATGTTTCTGGCTTACATGAGATCTGGAGAGTAGAACATTGGTCCTTAGGCTTTGCCTACAAGTACCTTAGCCACTAAGCCATCTCTCCAGCCCCTGATTTTGGTTTTTAAAGACAGGCTCTTGGGGTGATCCTCCTCCCTGACTCTGAGTGCTGAGATTATGGGTGAGTACCACTATACCTCAATTAGAAAATACATTTTAGGCCAGGCATGGTGGCACACGCCTTCCATCCCAGCACTTGGGAAGCAAAGGTTAAGAGGATCACTGTAAGTTACAAGGCCAGCCTGAGAGTATAGTGACTTCCAGGTCAACATGGGCTAGAGTGAGATACTCTCTCAAAAGAGAGGGAAAAAAAAAATCTTATTAAAAATAAAACTGAAGCTCCAGGTGTGGTGGCACACGCCTTTAATACCAGCACCCGGGAGGCTGAGGTAGGAAGACTGCTGTGGGTTTGAGCCCACCCTGAGACTCCATAGTGAATTCCAGGTCAGCCTGGGCTAGAGTGAGAGCCTACCTCAAAAAACTAAAAAAATAAAATAAAACTGGAGCCGCTGTGGTGGTGCATGCCTTTAATACCAGCATTTGGAGGTAGAGATAGGAGGAGCACAGTGAGTTTAAGGCCATCCTGAGACTACATAGTGAATTCCAGGTCAGCCTGGGCTAGAGTGAGACCCTACCTCAAAAAACCAAACATAAATAAATAAATAAAGCTGGGTGTGATGGCACATGCCAGCATTTGGGAGGCAGAGGTAGGAGGATTGTTGTGAGTTTGAGTCCACCCCGAGACTACATAATGAATTCCAGGTCAGCCTGGGCTAGAGCAAAACCCTACCTCAAAATAACAACAAAATAATAAATAAATAAATAAATACATACATACATACATAACATGAAGGCTAGAGAGATGGGTCAGCAGTTATTTGCCTTTAAAGCTCAACAACCAGGGTTTGATTCCCCAGTACCCATGTAAAGCTAGATACACAAAGTAGTGCATGTATCTAGAGTTCATTTGCAGCAGCAAGAGGCCCTGGGGGGCCCATTTTCTCTTCCTCCTTCTCTCTCTCTGTCTCTGCTTACAAATAAATACATAAATATTATTTCATTTTATTTTTATTTATTTATTTGAGAGGGAGGGGGAAAGAGGGGGGGGAGAAAGAGAGAGAGAAGGGCATGCCAGGGCCTCCTGCTACTGCAAACGAACTCCAGATGCATGTGCAACCTTGTGCATCTGGCTTACATGGGACCTAGGGAATCGAACCATGGAACCATGGTCCTTTGGCTTTGCAGGCAAGCGCCTTAACTGTTAAGCAATTTCTCCAGCCTAAGTAAAATATTTTTTAAAACTCACAAGGTATAGCAATGAATATAAGAAAGGGTGCCATCACCGGGCATGGTAGCAACATGCCTTTAATCCCAGGGAGACTGAAGTAAGAGGACTGCTGTGAGTTCAAGGCCACCCTAAGACTACATAGTGAATTCCAGGTCAGCCTGGGCTAGAGACCCTACCTCAAAAAAACTAAAACAAACAAACAAAAAAAAACAAAAAAACACAAGCTGGGCATGGTGGTACATGCCTTTAATTCCAGCACTTGGGAGGCAGAGGTAGGAGGACTGCTCTGAGTTTGAATTCCAGGTTAGCCTGGGCTAGAGTGAGACTTTACTTCAAAAAACCAAAAAGCAAGCAAACAAACAAAAACCCCCCACAAATATGGCTTAACTGCTAAGCCATCTCTATAGCCCTAAAGACCTGCTTTTTTTTTTTTTTTTTTAAACTGGAATAATCCACGGGACATTGATCTAAGTCCACATCTGGCTTCTCCAGTTATGTCTCTTTATGATGGAGCCTGCCCCTGTCATGGTCTGTGTACTGAAGTAGAACAGTTCCTGGTACACCTCCATGTGTCTCTGGAGCACATGGAATTTCAATGTCCTACAGACGGTTCCACGGAGGCTTGCATACCTTTGCTGGGATCTAGTCAGGTTTTTCTTGCCTTTCACTATGCTCAGCTCCAACTCACTCCTCCCCACATGCTCAGGTTAGGTTTCTTCTGTTAGGACAATCTTTTTACCATTCTATATCTCCTACTCCCTTACTTCTCTAGTCCCCAGTTAGGTGATCCCCTTATAGCTTTGATGCCTGACTACTTTGTTTAAGTCATTTGTTTCAATCTCAACAAAACTATGCCAAAAACATATAATAATAAGAATTTAAAAGAAGAGCTACTGATACCTTTCTAAATTGTTGAATTATGTTGTGAGTGCAATAGCTTAAGCCTAATTACAGTTAAAAATTGAATGTGAAGGGAAAAATATGTCAGGATAGAGAGATGGCTTAGCATTTAAGGCACATGCCTTCAAGGCCTAAGAATGCATGTTCAAATCTCCAGGTCTCACATGGTCATACACATGTGATATAAGCATGTACTGTTGCACATGCACACAAGGGGGCACATGCATCTGGAGTTCCTTCACAACAGCTGAAAGGCCCTGGCCTGCCCATTATCGCTCTCTCTCTAAAATCAAATAATTCAAAAAAAAAACATTATTTAAAAAAATGTCTTTTTGCCAATTTCAGAAAACTATCATTACATTTATACCGATTATTGAAAAGAAAAACAAGAGAAATTAGAAAGCATTATTTATAGTTCTTCTACTATAAAAACAGGTCAAAAGAATAAGAAGAGACTCAACTATAGGTTGATTTCATGACCCTTTTCATAAGAAAAACTAATAGAAGGGAAGGTCAGCCTGGGCTACAATGAGACACTACCTCAAAAAACAAAAACACAAAACAAAACAAAAAAATAGAAAGGAGTCTTTTTTCTTTTTTGGTTTTACAAGGTAGGTCTTGCTCTAGCTTAGGCTAACCTGGAATTCACTATGTAGTCCCAGGGTGGCCTCGAACTCATGGCAATCCTCCTACCTCTGCCTCCTGCGATTAAAGGCATATGTCACCATGCTCAGTAGTACAGTGCTTGCCAAGTATGGTAAGGTCTTGATCCAATTCTCAGCACTGGAAAAAGAAGTATTAATGGATCCAGTTCTCAGCACTGGAAAAAGAAGTATAAATGAAGTCTTATATTTTTCTCTAGCTGAATTAACAGTTTAAAAAGTATATATCCAGGGCTGGGGAGATTGTTCAGTGGTTAAAGGTACTTGCAAAGCCTGTTGGCCCAAGTTCAATTCCCTAGTACACATGTAAAGCTAGACACACAAATTGGTGCATGTGTCTGAAGTTTGTTTGCAGGAGCAAGAGTGTTCATACACTCTCTCTTAAATAACTAAGTATTTAAAAAAAAATAGGTACCAGTGGGCTGGGGAGATGGCTCAGTAGTTAAAGGCAACTGCCTGCAGAACCTAAGAACCAGGGTTTGATTTTCCAGTACCCACAGAAAGCCAGATGCACAAAGTGGCACATGTGTCTGGAGTTCATTTGCAGTGGCTAGAGGCCCTGGTGTACCCATTCTATCTCTCTCTGCCTCCTTCAAATATATAAATAAATAATATATATTTTAAAAAATGTACCAGGGGGATGGAGAGATGGCTTGGTGGTTAAGGCAAACTCTTAGAAAAGTCTAAGTCTAAAGTCAAAGTCTAAGAATACCTGTTTGAATCTCCAGGTCCCATGTAGGCCAGATGAACAGTGACGTAGGCATGCAATGTTGCACGTGTGAACAAGGGGGTACAAACATCTGGAGTGTGTTCACAGTGGCTGAAGGCCCTGGAGCACCCATTCTCTCTCTCAAAAAATATTTGAAAACAATTGTTTTTTTTTAAAAATATACCAGTGATGGACAAATGGCTAAGCAGTTAAAGGTACTTGCCTGCAATGCCTGATAGTCCAGGTTCAATTCCCTGGTATTCACACAGAGCCAGATGCACTAAGTAGCACATGTGTTTGGAATTTGTGGCAGGAAGCTCTGGCACACCCACACTCATTCTCTCTGTCTCTTTCCGTCTCTCTCAAATAAATAAATAAATAAATAAATAAATAAATTCTTTTCTTTTTGTTTGTTTTTCGAAGTAGGGTTACACTCTAGCTCAGGCTGACCTGGAATTCGCTATGTAGTGTCAGGATGGTCTCCAACTCACAGCAATCCTCCTACCTCTGCCTCCCAAGTGTTGGGATTAAAGGTGTGTGCCACCATGCCCGGTTAATAAATTCTGAAGAATTTATTCGGGCGGGGGGAGGGAGGGTATTACCATGGGATGCTTTTTATAATCATGGAAAATGTTAATAAAAAATGAGAAAAAAATAAAAATTAAAAAAAGAATTTATTCATTTATTTGCGAACAGAGAGAGAGAGAGAGAGAAGAGAGGAGACAGACACAGAGAGAGAATGGGCATACAAGGTCCTCCAGCCACTGCAAACAAACTCAGATACATGCAGTACTTTGTGCATCTGGCTTTACATGGGTACTGGGCAAGTGAATGCGAGTCATTAGGCTTTGAAGGCAAGTGCCTTAACTGCTGGGCCTTCTCTCCAGCTTCTAAATAAATAAATAAAACATATTTTTTTAAAAATGTACCATGTTGGGCATGGGGGCATACGCCTTTAATCCCACCACTTGGGAGGCAGAGGTAGGAGGATTGCTGTGAGTTCGAGGCCACCATGGGACTATATAGCAAATTCCAGGTTAGCCTGAGCTAGAGTGAGACCCTACCTTGAAAAAAAGATGCACCAAACTGAGTATGCCTATAATTTCAGTACCCTTGAGACTACGCAAAAGAATCATGAGTTCAAGGCTAGCCTAAGATACACAACACAGTGAGCTCTATGCTAGCCAGGACTACATAACAAGACTCATCTCAGGTTTTTTGTTTTGTTTTTTGTTTTTTGAGGTAGGGTCTTGTTTTAGTCCAGGCTGACCTGGAATGCACTATGTGGTCTCAGGTGGCCTTGAGCTCACATGATCCTCCTACCTCTGCCTCCCAAGTACTGGGATTAAAGGCATGCACCACCACGCCAACTAAAATGCTCATTTCTTAAAAGGGAATTAACCAAAGTGTCATTAAATTCCATGAGATTAAAGTGATTCTGTGCAGCTCAGGTTTAAAACAATGAGGCATAGATTTACAACTTCCCACTCATATCCAGTACCTTTTTCTTCTATTTAGAAGGTCATAAAGTTGTCCACAGTAGATTTCATAGAAGCTGATCCACACAAAGAGGTTCTTTCTTGGCTGGGACACTTCTAGTTGCCTGAAAATATCTTTGGCAGCTAGAGCATACAATCCTGGGTTCTGATGAGTTCCTATCATGGTATAGGTTTTCCCAGCGCCTGTTTGTCCATATGCAAAGCAAGTAGCATTGCCCCTGAGAAAAGAAGAACTTGGGTCACTTATAAATATTTTTTAAAAAGTGTTAGGTTTTTAACAAGTCAGATAGAAATAGAATTCATAACAAAATTTAGCTATGAGTACAAAAATTATTTTATTTATTTATTTGAGAGAGGCAGATAGAGAGAGGGAAGGAGGGAGGGAAGGAGGGAGAGGGAAAGGGAGAATGGGTACGCCAGGGCCTCTAGCCACTGCAAAGAAACTCCAGATGCATGCACCACCTTGTGCATCTGGCTTATGTGGGTCCTGTGGAATCGAATCTAGGCCCTTTGGCTTTGCAGGGAAGCACCTTAATCACTAAGCCATTTCTCCAGCCCTAGCACATACTTCTTTAAAGAAGAGGCCTTTACATTATGAAAACACAGTAAGAGGTAAACACATGTTCAGACCAGTATGAACTGATATGTAGGACTTTATTTTTTTTCCCTTGGTTTTTTCAGGGAGGGTCTTGCTCTTGCTTTAGCCCAGGCTGACCTGGAATTCACTATGTAATCTCAGTGTGGCCTTGAACTCACCGTGATCCTCTTACCTCTGCCTCCTGAGTGCTGGGACTAAAGGTGTGCACCCCCACGCTCAGCCAACTCTTAAGAAACCACTTAGCCAACAAGTATTTATTTATTTTTTATTTTATTTATTTATTTGCAAGCACAGAGATAGAGAGAGAGCAGATAAACAGAGAGAGAATGGGCGTGCCAGGGCTTCCAGCCACTGCAAATGAACTCAATGCATGTACCCTCTTGTGCATCTACCTTACGTGGGTACTGGGGAATTGAACCTGGGTCCTTTGGTTTTGCAGGCGAGTGCCTTAACCACTAAGCCATCTCTCCAGCCCAGCCAACAAGTATTAATGAAGTTCCTCCTGCACCCTAGATGCTTTAGAGAACCCTAGAGATTGTATCTTTTCTTCCTTTTTTTCCCTGATTGGCACTGACTACTGGGAACACTCAATACTCATCAAAGTACTAAGAATAAGTGACTGGAGCATTCAGCACTAAACAAGGCATCTATATCAACCCCTCTAAGGAAGAGGGAACACTGCGTTAGATGGGACAAAAGAATGTAAGGCTGAAAAGAAGGAGTGCTGTGGAATGCTATCTTCCAGGTATGACATGGCCGTTGCATTCATGACCTCAAAGCGATGGTCATTACTTGAACAGGATCTGCACAATATTTGTCCCATCAATATTCCATCATGGATTCAAAGGAGGGCAAAAACAAAAAGCAAAAATAAAAAAAAACCAAACCTAAACCTAAACATCAACATAGAAGAGGGCTGGGTGCAGTGGTATATGCCTTTAATCTCAGCACTCAGAAGGCAGAGGAAGAATAGCTGTGAGATGGAGGCCAGCCTGAAACTACAGAGTGAATTCCAGCTCAGCCAAAGGGGAAAAAAAGATGCTTAGTATCATTAGACATTAGAGAAATTCAGATTAAACAGTAAGACATGATTTCTTACCCATTAGATTGGCTAAAATTAAAAAATGACAATATCGGGGCTAGAGGGATGGCTTAATGGTGAAGGCATTTGCCTGCAAAGCCAAAAGGACCCAGGTTCAATTCCCCAGGACCCATGTTAGCCAGATGCACAAGGGGGAGTACACATCTGGAGTTTGTTTGCAGTGGCTGGAGGCCCTGGCACACCCATTCTCTCTCTTTCTCCCCCACCCCCCTGCCAAATAAATAAATAAATGAGAATAAAATAAGTTTTAATGACAACAACATGCCAGGTGTGGTGGGGCATGCCTTTAATTCCAGCACTTGTCAGGCACAGGTAGGAGGATCGTCCTGAGTTTGAGGCTACCCTGAGACTAGTGAGTCCCAGGTCAGCCTGGGCCAGAGTGAGACTCTACCTTGAAAATAATAATAATAATGATGATGATGATGATGATGATGATGATGAGGCAGCTCAGCCTAGACTTGTATGAGACCTGCCTCAAATGAAGGAGAGATGGCTCAGGGGTAAAGGCTCTTGCCTGCAAAGCCTTTCAGTCCATATTCAATTCCCTAGTACCCATGTAAAGTGGAACGCAAAGTGGCATATGCATCTGTACTCCCAGTTTGCAAAAATTCTCAATAAAATAGTTGTAAACCAAATTCAAGAGCAGACGGAGAGATAGCTCAGTAGTAAAACCACTTGCAGTCTAGAGAAGTAGCTTACTGGTTAAGGTGCTTGCCTATAAAACCAAAGGACCTAGGTTCAATTCCTCAGGACCTATGTAAGCCAGATGCATAAGATGACACAAGTATCTAAAGTTTGTTTGCTATGGCTGGATGTCCTGGTGTGCTCATTCTCTGTTTCCCCATCTCTTGTGCTCTCTCTGCCTCTTTCTGTCAAATAAATAAATAAAAATAAAATAATTTTTAAACATTTTTTATTTATTAAAAAAATGACAAGACTGACACTGGACTTCCGGTTAAGATGGCGGCGTAGGTACCACGCCAAAGCAGCCTAGGGGGGAAAAAGACCAAAAAAACTCAGCAAAACACACTTTTACTAAAAAGTGAGGTGTATAGGAAATTGAGGCGGCAGCGGAGAAGTAGAAGAGTCATAGAGCATCCAGAGCCTGCACAGGCGGGAAAAGCGGCTCTGGCAGCTCGGCCGCGGCGCAGCAGAAAGCCGCCAGACTCTCGGCTCGAGCCGCAGGAAAAGCCAGGTGTGGGATTTTCCCCTCACACCGCGCTCTCCGCAACTCGGAAATGTGAGGGGAGAGCGGCAGCGAGCAGTGGAGGAGCAGACCGCGAGGTAGAAGAACACGTGGAGCAGCGAGAGAACCAGAGCAGCTGCGGCTCCCTCCCCTCCCCCACCGCCTGAGCCCAGCTCGGGCGAACACAGCAGCACAGCAGCGGCCCGGGACCCAGCCACACCAACTTGGGCTGACAGCGGGACCCAAGCAGGAGCAGAGTTCGGCAGCAACTTCAGCGGCTCCAGCACCGGTACCAGCGGCCCCAGCAGCAGCGGACCCAGGAGCAGCAGCAGCGGCAGATCCCGCAGCAGCGGCTTTGGGGGGAGCAGCGGCAGTGGACACGGCAGCGGCAGCTTTGGTGGCTCCGGTGGTGGCAGCTACGGCAGCAGCAGAGGCAGCAGCAGCGGCTCGGTTTGCCCCATAGGAAAAGCAAGTGCCCAGCTCCAGAAATCAGAACAGCAGCCCGACGACCCAGGCAGCAACTTAACTGAGACCAAAATCACCCAAGGTAACTGGGATTGCACCAGGGAAGGGTCTCACTTGGTCACAAGCTGACTTGGATCCCTCAACAGACCAGAAATCTAAACCTCTTTGTTGATAGAGGATCTGGTCATTATAATAACTACTCTTGCATACATACTCGGGGCTGTTTTTGATTGAATGTGTACAGTGTTTAGTTAAATTTTAGAATCTACCTGTATTTTATTCCACTCAGCCTGCTTGAATACTCCTATAGCAGGGAAACTCAACCCCTAAGAACATCTTTGTAGATACTCTGAGAGTCTTAAGAGCCACACCTAATACCTTAAGGTCCTACCCTGAAAATATATTACATCAAATCAATTGATACACCTAAGAATACACAGCTAGCTAGAAAATCCAAGCATTAACTTAATCCAAGATGCAAAAATATATACATTATAACACAAGAAACACTAAAAAGCAAGACGATATAAATCCACCTAAAAGTATTAATGCATCAGAAATGTCCTCCAGTGAGAAAGAGTTAGAGGAAATGCCTGAGAAAGAGTTCAAAAGAATAATTATAAATATGTTCAAAGAGGTCAAAGAACACATGAAAACAATCAAAGAAGAAATCAAAGAGGAAATCAAAGAGGAAATCAAAGGAATCAAAGAAGAGGCAGGACACCAATTTAATGAAATAAAGAAGGCAATACAAGACATAAATAGGGAAATAGAAATAATAAAGAAAAACCAGTCAGAATTACTAGCAATGAAGAACACAGTTAATGAAATAAAAAACTCTGTAGAAAATCTCACCAGTAGGATGGATGAGGGAAGAGGACAGAATATCTAAGCTAGAAGACCAGGTGGCAGACCTAATGCAGTCCAACAAAGAGAAAGACAAACTTATAGAAAAGTATGAGTGAGAATTTCAAGATATTCGGGACACTATGAAAAGATCCAATATAAGAATTCAGGGCATAGTAGAAGGAGAAGAACTCCACTCCAGAGGCATAGTAGGCATCTTCAACAAAATCATAGAGGAAAATTTTCCCCAAATTGGGAAAGAGGTGCAATACAGATACAGGAAGCCTTTAGAACCCCAGCCAGACAAAACCCAGAAAGAATCTCTCCTCGCCATATTATAATCAAACTTCCAAACACACAAACCAAAGAAAAAATATTGAAAGCAGTTAGAGAGAAAAATCAAGTTACCTACAAAAGCAAGCCCATCAGGATTACAGCAGATTATTCAACACAAACTTTTAAAGCCAGAAGGGCTTGGAGTGATATATTCCAAGTTCTGAAAGATAACAACTGTCAACCAAGGTTACTTTATCCTGCAAAGTTATCCATTCAAATAGATGGAGAAATAACGACATTCCATGACAAAAGCAGGTTAAAGGAATATCTGAAGACAAAACCAGCTCTACAGAAAATACCTGATAGAATCCTCCATGCTGAACAAAAGGAAAAGCACACATATAAGGAACCTAGAAAAAACAAGCTATACTCAAATACCAGTTAACAGAAGAGAGCACAGGTAGAACCAGTAACACACACACACACACACACACACAAATGGCAAACATAAATACACACCTTTCAATAATATCTCTTAATATCAACGGTCTCAATGCCCCAACGAAAAGACATAGATTTGCAGACTGGGTTAAAAAGCAGGATCCTACAATTTGTTGTCTCCAAGAAACTCACCTTTCTACAAAGGATAGACATTATCTTAGGGTGAAAGGTTGGAAGACGGTGTTTCAAGCAAATGGGCCTAGAAAACAAGCAGGGGTTGCTATCCTAATATCAGACAGGGTAGACTTTAGTCCGACGTTAGTCAAGAAAGATAAGGAAGGTCACTTTATATTGAGTAAGGGCACACTCCAACAGGAGGACATTACAATCCTAAACATATATGCACCTAACATGGGGGCTCCCAAATTCGTCAAACAAACACTATTAGAACTAAGGTCACAGATAACACCAAACACAGTGGTGGTGGGTGACTTTAACACCCCACTCTCATCAATTGACAGGTCATCCAGGGAAAGAATAAACAGAGAGGCATCTGGACTAAATGAGGTCATAGAAGGAATGGACCTAACAGATATATACAGGACATTTCATCCAAAGGCTGCAGAATATACATTCTTTTCAGCAGAACATGGAACATTCTCTAAAATAGACCATATATTAGGACACAAAGCAAATCTTAACAAATTCAGGAAAATTGAAATAATTCCTTGCATTCTATCTGACCACAATGGAATTAAACTACAAATCAGTA
Source organism: Jaculus jaculus (assembly GCF_020740685.1). Taxonomy (NCBI): domain Eukaryota; kingdom Metazoa; phylum Chordata; class Mammalia; order Rodentia; family Dipodidae; genus Jaculus; species Jaculus jaculus. The sequence continues at coordinate 103,035,862 of NC_059102.1, forward strand.
GCAAGAAAGGCTATAGAGCATACACAAAATCATGGAAACTAAACAATACACTACTAAATGATGAGTGGGTCAATGAAGAAATCAAAAAGGAAATCAAAAAATTTATAGAGTCAAATGATAATGAGAACACAACATACCAAAATCTCTGGGACACAATGAAGGCAGTTCTAAGAGGTAAATTTATAGCCTTAAGTGCCTATATTAAGAAATTAGAAAGGTCGCAAGTAAACGACCTAATGCTTCGCCTTAAAGCCTTGGGAAAAGAAGAACAAGGCAAACCAAAAATTAGTAGACGGGAAGAAATAATAAAGATTAGGGCAGAAATTAATGAAATAGAAACAAAAAGAACAATCCAAAGAATTAATGAAACAAAGAGTTGGTTCTTTGAAAGGATAAACAAGATTGATAAACCCTTAGCAAATCTGACCAAAAGAAAGAGAGAAGAGACACAAATTAATAAAATCAGAGATGAACAAGGTAACATCACAACAGATTCCAGAGAAATTCAAAAAATCATAGGGACATACTATAAAAGCATATACTCCACAAAGTATGAAAATCTGAAAGAAATGGATGATTTCTTTGATCTATATGACCTACCTAAATTAAATCAAAATGAGATTAATCACTTAAATAGACCTATAACAAACATGGAGATCCGAACAGTTATCAATAATCTCCCAACTAAAAAAAGCCCAGGCCCGGATGGATTCACTGCTGAATTTTACCAGACTTTTAAGGAAGAGCTAACACTATTGCTTCTTAAGCTTTTCCAGGAAATAGAAAAAGAAGGAATTCTACCAAACTCCTTCTATGAGGCCAGCATCACCCTGATACCAAAACCAGGCAAAGATAGAACAAAAAAAGAAAATTACAGACCAATCTCCCTCATGAACATAGATGCAAAAATTCTCAACAAAATATTGGCAAACAGAATACAAGAGTATATCAAAAAGATCATTCACCCTGACCAAGTAGGCTTTATCCCAGAGATGCAGGGATGGTTCAACATACGCAAATCTATAAATGTAATACATTACATAAACGGGTTGAAGAATAAAAATCACATGATCATCTCATTAGATGCAGAGAAAGCATTTGACAAAATCCAACATCCCTTCATGATAAAAGTCCTACAGAGACTGGGAATAGAAGGAACATATCTCAATATAATAAAGGCTATTTATGACAAGCCTACAGCCAACATATTACTAAATGGGGAAAAACTGGAAGCTTTTCCACTAAAATCAGGAACAAGACAAGGGTGTCCACTGTCCCCACTTTTATTTAATATAGTTTTGGAAGTCTTAGCCATAGCAATAAGGCAAGAGACACACATAAAAGGGATACAAATTGGAAAGGAAGAAATCAAGTTATCATTATTTGCAGATGACATGATTCTATACATAAAGGACCCTAAAGACTCTGCTGTTAGAGCTGATCAAAACCTACAGCAATGTAGCAGGATACAAAATAAATACACAGAAATCAGTAGCCTTCATATATGCTAACAACAAACACACAGAGGATGAAATCAGAGAATCACTCCCATTCACAATTGCATCAAAAAAAATAAAATACCTTGGAATAAACCTAACCAAGGAAGTAAAGAATCTATACAATGAGAATTTTAAAACACTCAAGCGAGAAATTGCAGAAGACACTAGAAAGTGGAGAAACATCCCTTGTTCCTGGATTGGAAGAATCAATATCGTGAAAATGGCAATCTTACCTAAAGCAATCTACACATTTAATGCAATCCCTATCAAAATTCCAAAGGCTTTCTTCATGGAAATAGAAAAAACAATCCAAAAATTCATTTGGAATCACAAAAAACCTCGAATATCTAAAATAATACTGAGCAACAAAAAAGAGGCTGGTGGTATCACCATACCTGATTTTAACCTATACTACAGAGCCATAGTAACAAAAACAGCATGGTACTGGCACAAAAACAGACATGTAGATCAGTGGAACAGAATAGAGGACCCAGATGTAAGCCCAAGTAGCTATAGCCACCTGATATTCAATAAAAATGCCAAAAATACTCATTGGAGAAGAGACAGCCTCTTCAGCAAATGGTGTTTTGAAAACTGGATAAATATCTGCAGAAGGATGAAAGTAGATTCTTCTCTCTCTCCATGCACAAGAATTAAGTCCAAATGGATTAAAGACCTTAACATCAGACCGGAAACTTTGAAACTGCTAGAGGAAAAAGTAGGGGAAACCCTTCAACATATTGGTCTTGGCAAAGACTTTCTGAATACAACCCCAATTGCTCAGGCAATAAAACCACAGATTAACCACTGGGACCTAATGAAATCACAAAGATTTTGCACCACAAAGGACACAGTGAAAAAAGCAAAGAGGCAACCTACAGAATGGGAAAAAATCTTCGCCAGCTATATATCTGATAGAGGATTAATATCTAGGATATACAAAGAACTCAAAAAGTTAAATAATAAGGAATCAAACAAGCCAATCAAAAAATGGGCTATGGAGCTAAATAGAGAGTTCTCAAAGGAAAAAACACAAATGGCATATAAGCATCTAAAAAAATGTTCTACGTCACTAGTCATTAGGGAAATGCAGATTAAAACTACATTGAGATTCCATCTCACTCCTGTCAGATTGGCCACCATCATGAAAACAAATGATCATAAATGTTGGTGGGGATGTGGAAAAAAAGGAACCCTTCTGCACTGCTGGTGGGAATGCAGTCTGGTCCAGCCATTGTGGAAAACAGTGTGGAGGTTCCTAAAGCAGCTAGAGATTGATTTACCATATGACCCAGCTATAGCGCTCCTAGACATATATCCAAAGGACTCATCTCATTTCCTTAGAAGTACATGCTCAACCATGTTTATTGCTGCTCAATTTATAATAGCTGGGAAATGGAACCAGCCTAGATGTCCCTCAACAGATGAGTGGATAATGAAGATGTGGTACATTTATACAATGGAGTTCTACTCAGTGGTAAAGAAAAATGAAGTTATGAAATTTGCAGAAAAATGGATGGACCTGGAAAGTATTATACTAAGTCAGGTAACCCAGGCCCAGAAAGCCAAGCGCCACATGTTCTCTCTCATATGTGGATCCTAGCTACAGATGACTGGGCTTCTGCGTGAGAATGAAAATACTTAGTAGCAGAGGCCAGTAAGTTGAAAAGGAGACATAAAGGGTGGAGAAAGGAAGGGAGGAGGCTACTTAATAGGTTGATATTGTATATATGTAATTACAATGATTGTAATGGGGAGGTAATATGATGGAGAATGGAATTTCAAACGGGAAAGTGTGGGGGTGGGGAGGGAGGGAATTACCATGGGATATGTTTTATAATCATGGAAAATGTTAATAAAAATTAAAAAAAAATGACAATATTAGCTGGGCATGGTGGTGCACACCTTTAATCCAGCACAGCACTCGGCAGGCAGAAGTAGAAGTATTGCTGTGAGTTCAAGGCCACCCTGAGACTACACAGTGAATTCCAGGTCAGCCTGAGCTAGAGTGAGACCCTACCTTGAAAAACAAAAACAAAACAAAAGACAATATCAGATGTTGGTAAGCTTGCAAAACTGCAATTTTCATGAACTGTTGTTAGGAGTATAAAGCAGACTATTTGACACTTTTCTGTACATATACACATATCTTATGACCCAGTGTTTCTTTTTTTTTTTTTTTAATTTGTTTTTTTCAAGGTAAGGTCTCACTCTAACTCAGGCCTACCTGGAATTCACTATGTAGTCTCAGAGTGGCCTCAAACTCTTGGTGATCCTCCTACCTCTGGCTACTGAGTGCTGGAATTAAAGATATGTGCTACCATACCTGGCCATGACCCAGTATTTCTAGGTTTCTATCCAAGGTAAATAAAATTGTGTCCATAAAAAGATGTGTATCTGTGAACAAAGGAAAGAGGCAACCTACAGAATCAGAAAAAATCTTCGCCAGCTATATATGTGATAGAGGATTAATATCTAGAATATATAAAGAACTTAAAAAGTTAACTAATAAGGACTCAAACAAGCTAATCAAAAAATAGGCTATCGAGCTAAATAGAGAGTTCTCAAAGGAAGAAATACGAATGGCATATAAGCATCTAAAAAAATGTTCTACGTCATTAATCATCAGGGAAATGCACATTAAAACTACATTGAGATTCCATCTCACTCCTGTCAGATTGGCCACCATCATGAAAACAAATGATCATAAATGTTGGCGGGGATGTGGAAAAAAGAGGAACCCTTCTACACTGCTGGTGGGAATGCAATCTGGTCCAGCCATTGCGGAAATCAGTGTGGAGGTTCCTAAAACAGCTAAAGATTGATCTACCATATGACCCAGCTATAGCACTCCTAGGCATATATCCTAAGGACTCATCTCATTTCCATTGAAGTACATGCTCAACCATGTTTATTGCTGCTCAATTTATAATAGCTGGGAAATGGAACCAGCCTAGATGTCCCTCAGCTGATGAGTGGATAATGAAGGTATCGCACATTTATACAATGGAGTTCTACTCAGCGGTAAAGAAAAATGAAGTTATGAAATTTGCAGAAAAATAGATGAATCTGGAAAGGATTATACTAAGTGAGGTAACACAGGCCCAGAAAGCCAAGCGCCACATGTTTTCCCTCATATGTGGATCCTAGCTGCAGATGATTGGGCTTCTGCGTGAGAAGGAAAAAACTCAGTAGCAGAGGCCAGTAAGTTAAAAAAGAGATATAAAGGGAAGAGAAAGGAAGGGAGGAGGATACTTAATAGGTTGGTATTGTATATATGTAAGTAGAATAATTGAGATGGGGAGGAGGTATGTTGGAGAATGAAATTTCAAAGGGGAAAGTGTGGGGGAAGGGTATTACCATGGGATATTTTTTAAAATCATGGAAAATGTTAATAAAAATTGAGAGAAAAAAATGTGTATAATATTCATTCAGCTTTATTCATAATAGCCTCTCAACTGGAAACAATGTCTGTTAACAAGAGAATGAATGTACAAACAAATTGTGATGTACTCATAGAAGGGAATACTATTCAGCAATATAAAAAAAACTATAGCTAGGGCTGGAGAGATGGCTTAGTGGTTAAGGGGTTTGCCTGAGAAACCTAAGAACCCAGTTTTGCTTCCCAGAATCCACTTAAGCCAGACACACAAAGTGACACATGTGCACAATGTGGTGCATTTATCTGAAGTTTGACTGCAGTGGTTAGAGGTCCTGGTGTGCCAATTCTCTCTCTCATAAAAAAATTTTTAAAACTACAGATATATGAAACAATATATACTACTATAAAATATACTAAGCAAAAGACACCAGGTATAAAAGATCTATAAAAGTACTGTGATGATCTTATTTCTGTGACATTCGAAAACAGGAAAAACTAACTTATGTTGTGATAGAAGGCAGGTCAGCAGTTGCATAAAATGTGGAGGTGATGCACACCTTTAGTCCCAGCACTCGGGAGGCAGAGGCAGGAGGATCGCTGTGAGTTCAAAGCCACCCTGAGACTACATAGTGAATTGCAGGTCAGCGTGGGCTAGAGTGAGACCCCACCTGGAAAAACCAAAATAAATAAATAAATAAATAAATGTGGAGGTGAGGCCAGGCAATGGTGGTACATGCCTTTAATTCCAGCACTGGAGCAGCAGAGATGGGAGAATCACTGTGAGTTCAAGGACAGCCTGGGTTTACAAAGTGAGTTCCAGGTCTGCCTGGGCTAGAGAGAGACCCTAACTTGAAAAAACAAACAAAAATGTGGAGGCGAGGTGGGACATTAACTACAAAGAATCTTTCTGGAGTCAGAGAGGCTATATGCATCTTGTTCAAGCATTAGCTGTTGTTAGATAAACAACTACCAAAACTCATCAAGCCTGAAAACACTGCATCTTACTGTATATAAATTATGCCTCCACTTTTCAAGTTATAGAAGTTAGTTTTTAAAAACTCAGGGCTAGCTGGGCATGATGGTTCACGCCTTTAATCCCAGCACCCAGAAGGGAAGGCAGAGGTAGGAGGATCTCTGAGAGTTCGAGGCCACCGTGAGACCACATAGTGAATTCCAGGTCAGCCTGAGCGAGAGTGAAACCCTACCTCTAAAAACAAAAAAACTAAAACCAAAACCAAAAACAAAAACCTTCAGGGCTAGAGTAGTATAGTATAAACATCTAATCAGGTATAAAATGCAGAGACAATGCAGAAGCTAATGGGCTTTGTGTATAGTGTGTTGAATGACTCTACAAGACATGTACTAGAGCTCACCATAAGTTCATAAAAGACCACACTATCACACAAAAAGAGGAAGGGTTTCCAGAGGCAGTTGGTGTGACCAGTCAGCAACTAGTGTTTTGTTCTTTTTATAAACTCAGGGCTGACAATGTAGCTTAATTGCAAGGCACTTGCCTAGAACATTTGAGGCCCTGGGTTCAATTCTTGGTGCCACTAAATCAATGAATATCAAAATTCTCTGGCATCAGCAAGTATAGCAGTCTGTTTAACATTTTCTTCTAATATATGACTATATTTTACTACCTTTTCAGTCCCATTTAATACTACTGTTTAAATATTTGTTTATTTGAGAGAGAGAAAGAGAGAGAATGGGCACATCAGGGCCTCTTACAATTGCAAATAAACTCCAGACACATGTACCACTGTGCATCTGGTTTTATGTGGGTAGTAAGGAATCAAACCCAGGCTGTCAGGCTTTGTAAGCAAGTGCCTTTAACCACTGAGCCATGACTCCAGCCTCCATTTAATATTAAATGTGAACAATAATTTCAAGTTAAAATATATCTATGAGCAGGACATGGTAGTGCATGTCTTTAATCCCAGCACTTGTGAGGCAAAGGTAGGAGGATCACCATGAGTTCAAGGCCACCATAAGACTACATAGTGAAGTCCAACAACAAAAGACTACGAAAAGTTAATATGCAACATTCATATATCTATTATATTCTAATGAAAATACTTGGTGAACTTTAGTCAAAATTCATATCAAAGTTCAGACTACCTACAATCACTTAAACATTTTAATTTTTTTTTTTTTGGTTTTTCGAGGTAGGGTCTCACTCTGGCTCAGGCTGACCTGGAATTTACTATGTAGTCTCAGGGTGGCCTCGAACTCATGGCGATCCTCCTACCTCTGCCTCCCAAGTGCTGGGATTAAAGGCGTGCGCCACCACGCCCAGCAAACATTTTAATTTTGAAAACTCTAAACCATTAAACTGTTGAGAGCTTATATTTCTTTACAAAATGTAGAGAAACAACATCATTTATGTTAAAGGAAATTTCTGCTGCAAAGTTTTGCAAACTTGGTAGATCCTACAAATGGAAACATTGTACTTTTTTCCTGAAGAATTTACCTTAAATTTATTAGATAAAAACATAAAAATAATATTTAAAAGATCCCTCTCTCTATCTGCTTCTTTTCCTCTCTCACATAAATAAAATAAAATATTTTTTTAAAAGCCTAAAGAGATGGTTTAGCAGTTAAGGCACTTTCCTGCAAAGCCGAAGGACCAAAGTTCAAGTACCCAGGACCCCCAGATGTACAAGATGGCACATGCATCTGGAACCATAGGGTTAGAGGCCCTGGAGCATCCATTCTTTCTCTCTCTGTGCTTCTTTCTCTCTCTCAAGTAAATAAAATAAACCATTTAAAAAAAAAGATCCAAAATATTTATGTATATTTATAAAGAAATATTATTTGTAGAAAACAAACTAGCCAGGCGTGTTGGCACACACCTTTAATCCCAGCCCCTGGGAGGCAGAGGTAGGAGGATTGCCGTGAGTTTGAGGCCACCCTGAGACTATAGAGTGAATTCCAGGTCAGCCTGGGCTAGAACAAGACCCTAGCTTCAAAAACCAAATCCAAACAAACAAACAAAGAAAAAAGAAAGTAAAAGTAAAGAGACGCAAATTTTTCTCACCCGTTGAAAATATGCTGAATGAGTGGATGAGTAGTCTTCAGGTACACATCTCGATTACTACATGCTTCGCCAAAAACTTCATCAAAATAAAAAACGTGCTGAAAGATAAATTTGATGTTCTAGTTAATGTATGATGGATTTATTTCTAGGTAATAATAACTGATCAAAACAAACTCAGAGAAGTAAGTAATCAGTAACTGTTAAGTAACAGACCCTTTGCTTAAGATCTCTGTATCTGGGCTGGAGGGATGGTTTACCAGATAAGGCGAGTGCCTACAAAGCCAAAGAACCCAGTTTCAACTCCCCAGAACCCACCATAAGCCAGAAGGACAATGTGGCACATGCATCTGGAGTTCGTTTGCAGTGGCTATGCCCTGGCGTGCTTATTCTCTCTTTCTCTCAAATAATAAATAAATAATAATAAAAAAGATGTCTGTACCTGTGTTCTTACTATATAATAATTAAGGCATAATTTTTGTCTTTGTCTTAGCTGTGGGAGAAGAAATAAAAATTTTATATCATTCTAAAAAAATTTTTATTTATTTATTTGCAAGCAGCGAGAGACAGATCAAGAGAGAGGGAGAGACAGAGAGAGAATGGGTATACCAAGGCCTCTAGCCATTGCAAATGAACTCCAGATGCATACACCACTTTATGCATCTGGCTTTACATGGATACTGAGGAAATGAACCTGGGTCATTAGGCTCTGAAGGTTAACATCTTAGCTGCTGAGCCACCTCTCTAGCCCAAGAAGATATAAATTTTGTAGGGATTATGCCTGTAGACTAGATAAGCCTTTTTTTTTTTTTTTTCCCTGAAGTAGGGTCTTACTCTAGCCCAGGCTGACCTGGAATTCACTATGTAGTCTCAGGATGGCCTTGAACTCATGGCAATCTTCCTACCTTTGCCTCCCAAGTACTGGGATTAAAGGTTCTACCAGGCCCAGCTAGACAAGCCTTTTTAAAAAGGCAGAGGCAGGGGGATCACTTTCAAGTTCAAGGCCACCCTGAGACTACAGAGTGAATTCCAGGTCAGTGTGGGCTAGAGTGAGACCCTACCTCGAAAAACAAAACAAAACAAAAAAGAGAGATGGCTTAGTGGTTAAGGCACTTGTCTGTAAAGCCAAAGGACCCAGGTTTGATTCTCCAGGACCCACATAAACCAGATGTACAAAGTGGCACATGCGTCTGGAGTTTGTAGCAGCTGGATGCCCTGGTGTGCCCATTCTCTCACCCCCTTGTCACTCAAATAAATAAAAATAAAATATTTTTATTTTTTTTTAAATTTTTATTTATTTGAGAGCGACAGACACAGAGAGAAAGACAGATAGAGGGAGAGAGAGAGAATGGGCGCGCCAGGACTTCCAGCCTCTGCAAACAAACTCCAGACGCGTGCGCCCCCTTGTGCATCTGGCTAACGTGGGACCTGGGGAACCGAGCCTCAAACTGGGGTCCTTAAGCTTCACAGGCAAGCGCTTAACCGCTAAGCCATCTCTCCAGCCCATAAAATAAAATATTTTTAAAATTTGTTTTGCTTTTATTTCCAAGGTAGGGTCTCATACTAGCCCAAGCTGACCTGAAATTCACAACATAGTTCTAGACTGGCCTATAACTCATGGTGATTCTCTTACCTCTGTCTCCCGAGTGCTAGACTTAAAGATGTAAAGCACCATGCCTGGCTTTTTAAACTGTTTTATTTTAAATACTTTATTTATTTGAGAGAAATAATGGGCGTGTCAGGGCCTCCAGTCACTGCAAGTAACTCCAGACACATACTTTGTCCATGTGGCTTACATGGGTACTAGGGAATTGATCCTGAGTCCTTAGGCTTCACAGGCAAGTGCTTAACCGCTAAGCCATCTCTCCAGCCCAGAGACCCTACCTTAAAAAACAGACAAAAAACAGAAAAGAGGGCTGGAGAGATGGCTTAGTGGTTAAGGCGCTTGTCTGAGTCTGGAGTTTATTTGCAGTGGCTGGAGACCCTAGTGCGCCCATTCTCTCTCTCTCTGCCTCTTTTTCTCTCTGTCGCTCTCAAATAAATAAAATAAAAACAACAACAGAAAGGTCATTTAAAGGTAGGGTCTCACTCAAATTCAAGCTGACCTGGAATTCACTATGTAGCCTCAGGATGGCCTAGAACTCATGGTGATTCTCCTACCTCTGCCTCCCAAGTGCTGGGATTAAAGGCATGTGCCACCATGCCTGGCCTTCTTTTCTATTTTGATAATATCAGTTTCTCTCCTTCTATTATGCAGATTTTACCATTACCATTCCGTGGGTAAAACTTTTTTAAATTGTCTTTTCAAGGCAGGGTCTCACTCTAGCCCAGGTTGACCTGGAATTCACTCTGTATTCTCAAGGTGGCTTTGAACTCAGTGATCCTCCTACCTCTACAACCTGAATACTGGGATTAAAGGCATGTGCCACCATGCCTGGCTTTAAGACTTTTTTTTTGAGGTAGGGTCTGGCCCAAGCCCAGGCTAACCTGGAATTCACTATTGAGTCTCAGGCTGGCCTTTAATTCACAGCATTCCTCCTCCCTCAGGAAGACTTTTTGTAATTCGATGAATTCTAGGGAAATTTTTCTGTTCTGTAGTTTACATAGTTTAAACTTGTAGTTCTGTGAACACTGATTTGTGCAGCTGGTAGAATGTATAATGCAATAGGTACACAAAAGGGCCAAAAATATGGACACTATCTTATCCCACTTCCTAAAGATGTTAATCATGCAAGTATACAAGTGATGCTAAAGTAGCAGAATCTTAAGAAAAAGTACAGGTGATTAACATGCATCCTGATAAATGCTGTACTGTAACCCAACCATCTTCAGTCTTCTGATACCTTGAATTAGACTTTATGTGTTTAGATATATAGGAAATAATGATTCTACCTTAATGGATATATTGTTTTAAATTACTTTTATTTATTTGCATGAGTGTGTGTGTGTGTGTGTGTGTATGTGTGTGTGCACGCACACACACCAGGGTTTCTTACTGTTACTGTAAATGAATGCCTGAGGGACTTATGTGGGTAACTGGAGAGCTGAACCTCAGCCAGCAGGCTTTGTAAGCAAGAACCTTTGAAAAGCTGAGCCATCTACCCAACCCCTATGATAATGAGTTTGGTTTTTTGAGGTAGGTTTTCATTCTAGGTCAGTCTGACCTGGAATTCACTATGGAGTCTCAGGGTGACCTCAAACTCACAGCGATCCTCCTACCTATGCCTCCCGAGTGCTGGGATTAAAGGCGTGTGCCACCACACCTGGCTCAGATAATTATGTTTGAGAGGGTCTCATGTATCCCAGGATAGCCTCAAACTTACTTTATAGATGAGAATGACCTTGAATTTCTGATCCTCCTACCTCTACCTATCAAGTGCTGGAATGACATGTGTTGCATCACCATGCCTAGTTGATGTGGTGCTGGGGATAAACCCAGGGTTATACTCATGCTATGCAAGTACTTTACCAACTGAACTATGTCCTCAGCTCTATTTTTTGTTTTGATAAAATTTTTAAGCAGTTTCAGTAAATTGAGTAGAAAGTAGAATTTCATATATTCTCTTTCTCAAGTTCCTTCTATTAAAACCGTGCATTAGCTTGGGCTATACTTCACTGAGAAGTCCAACTGCAACTGAGCTGGAAACCTCCTCCCTGTTGACTAGCTGTCAGAAAGGTGGAAACAGCTATGCTGTATGCAGCCTTTTGGGAGAAATAAGTCATTAACAGTATTAAATAGCAGTGGACACTGCAAGCCTTATGGCTGGCCACCCAGCCAAATGTGTCAGCTGATGCAATAGTGGCATGTCTGTTATGGGGGAAACCAACTGCTCTCTCACTTGGCTGGAGGCCTGCTCCATAGGAGAGAATACGTGCCTAGTACTAAAAACCTAGTCAAAAGTTTTATAAATTATTAAATTATTATATTTATTGAGGGGAGTAGAGTCAAGGAAAGGTACCCACATGGTTAGAGACCCCATGTGGAGGGCCTGGGGAAAAGAGCATGGAAGAGAAAAAAAGTTTGGGGAACTCCTGCCATGTGGGAGCTGGAGGGGATAAAGCAGCTCAGGTGGAGAGTAAAGGACAGGGGACCCTACAGGCTGGGCCTGGGCCTGGGCCAGGGCCTAGGCTGAGCCTCTCCCAGCTGGGTCTGGTCTGAGCCAGCCCAGGCCCAGCAGAAGAAAAACTCACCCAGAGCTGGAAGTTCCTGTGGTGGTTTGATTCAGGTGTCCCCCATAAACTTAGGTGTTCTGAATGCTAGGTTCCCAGCTGATGGAGATTTGGGAATTAACGCCTCCTGGAGGGAGTGTATTGTTGGGGGCCGGCTTATGGGTATTAAAGCCAGTTTCCCCTTGCCAGTGTTTGGCACACCCTCCTGTTGCTGTGGTCCACCTTACGTTGGCCAGGGGGTGATGTTCACCCTCTGCTCATGTCATCTTTTCCCCTGCCATCGTGGAGTTTCCCCTCGAGCCTGTAAGCCAAAATAAACCTCTTTTTCCCAGAAGCTGCTCTTGGTTGGGTGATTTCTAACAGCAATGTGAACCGGACTGCAACAGTTCCCAACTGATCAGAGCCTAGTCAAAAGCTTAATCCCAGTACTCAGGAGGCAAAGGTAGGAGGATCACTATGAGTTGAAAGCCATCCTGAGACTACATATTGAATTTCAAGTGAGCCTGGGCTAGAGTGAGATCCTACCTCAAAAAATAAAACAAAACAAACAAACATATAAAAAAAAAATTCCAGGGGCTGGAGAGATGGAGAGATGGCTTAGCAGTTAAGGTGCTTGCCTGACAAATGAACAAGCAAACAAACAAACAAACAAAAAACCCAAAGCAAACTCAGGAAAATATCTGTGAAAAGATTAAAAAAAAAAAAAAAAAAGCCAGGTGTGATGGTGCATGCTTTTAATTCCATTACTCAGGAGGCAGAGGTGGTAGAATCATTGTGAGTTCGAGGCCATCCTGAGACTATATAGTGAATTCCAGGTCAGCCTGGGCTAGAACGAGACCTTACCTCAAAAAAAAAAAAGTAAAAGCCAAAGGAAGGGGAGGAGTGCTAACAATACTGTCATCCAGACATAGTGGCCTTGATATTTATAACCTCACATTAGCTGACACTACTTACACAAGACCTGCTTAATAGGAGGGGGGAAAAAAAAGATGGCATCAAAATAAAAGACTACTTAGAAAAAAATGATTTAGTGGAGGAGGGGTTGGAAGAGGGGAAAGGAAGTGCAGTGCGAGGGATTATGATCATGGTATACAGTCTATATTTATGGAAGTTGTCAATAAATAAAGAAAACCCCATGCATTAGTATTGTTAAAAAAAAATGAGAGCTGACTGGGTGTGGTGACACACACCTTTAATTACAGCACTCAGGAAGCAGAGGTAGGATTATCATCATAAATTCGAGGCCACCCTGAGACTACATAGTGAATTACTGAGCTAGAGTGAGACCCTAACTCGAAAAACCAGAGAGAGAGAGACAGAACGTGCGAGTGAGAGAGCTGGGGGCAGTTAAGGCACTTGCTTGCAAAGCCTAAGAATTCATGCTTGAGGGCTGGAGAGATGGCTTAGCGGTTAAGAGCTTGCCTGTGAAGCCTAAGGACCCCGGTTTGAGGCTCGGTTCCCCAGGTCCCACGTTAGCCAGATGCACAAGGGGGCGCACGCGCCTGGAGTTCGTTTGCAGAGGCTGGAAGCCCTGGCGCGCCCATTCTCTCTCTCTCCCTCTGTCTTTCTCTCTGTGTCTGTCGCTCTCAAATAAATAAATAAAAAATTTTTTTAAAAAAAAGAATTCATGCTTGAATCTCCAGGTCCCACATAAGCCAGACACACAATGATGCAAGCATGCAACATCACACATGCACACCAGGGAACACACGTGACTGGAGTTCATTTGCAGTGGCTGAAGGCCCTGGCATGCCCATTCACGCTTTCTCTGACTCCTCCTCTCTCTCTCTCAAAAAAAATAAATAAAAATGAGGGCTGGGGAGATGGCTTAGCAGTTAAAGACACTTGCTTGCAAAGCCTGATGACTGGGTTCAATTCCCTAGTACCCATGTAAATCTAGATGCTCATAGTGGTGCATGTGTCTGGGGTTTGTTTGCAGTGGCAGGAGGTCCTGGCACATCCATATTCCCTGCCCTCCGTACTTACAAATAAATAAAGAAAACCACAACAACAAAGTACAGCCCAGGTTGTTTTTTTAAAATTTTTTATTTATATGTTTGCAAGCAGAGATACACAGACTGAGAGAAAGAGAGATTATAGGTGCACCAGTGCCTCTGGACTCAGCAAACAAACTTCAGATGCATGGGCTACTTTGTGTATCTGGCTTAACATGTGTACTGGGAAATTGAACCAGGGTCGTTAGGCTCTGCAGGCAAATACTTTAACCACAGAGCCATCTCTCTAGCACAGGTTCTTTTGTTTATTTTAGAGAGAGAGAAAGAGAGAGAGAAAATTGGCATGCCAGGGCCTTAGTCAGTGAAGTTGAACTCCAGACACTTGCGCCACCTAGTGGGTATGTGCGACCTTGCATTTACTTCAACTTTGTGCATCTGCCTTATGTGGGATCTGGAGAGTTGAACATGGGTCCTTAGCCTTCACAGGCAAGTGCCTTAACTACTAAGCCATCTCTCCACCCTCAAATTTCTTTAAAAAAAAGAAAAAGAAAATGGGGAATACAATGTTACAATAGTGAGTATAGACAATGTGGTAGGGGTTATGGGATATCAGAATGCTCATATTTAATTCAGAAACAATGAGCAAAGTACAGAATTTTGCAAAGGAAAAGGATAATTGAACCATTTTACTAACAAATGAATTTGAGTTCACAATGTGACTGAATTGTACGCTGTGGTGGTTTGATTCAGGTGTCCCCCATAAACTTAGGTGTTCTGAATTCTAGGTTCCCAGCTGATGGAGATTTGGGAATTAATGCCTCCTGGAGGGAGTGTATTATTGGGGGCGGGCTTATGGGTGTTATAGCCAGTTTCCCCTTGCTAATGTTTGGCACACTCTCCTGTTGCTATCATCCACCTGATGTTGGCCAGGGGTGATGTCCACCCTCTGCTCATGCCATCATTTTCACTGCCATCATGGAGCTTCCCCCTTGAGCCTGTAAGGTAATATAAGCCTCTTTTTCCCACAAACTGCTCTTGGTTGGGTGATTTCTACCAGCAATGAACCTGACTGCAACAGATGCAATGACTCTAGTACTTCACTAATAATAAGGTTTAAATTAGGTGATGACAATTGAAATGAGGAGATGAAAAATTTGTCAGCTGAATGGATATGAGAGAAAGATTCCAAATAAAAAATCATGGCAATCTGTAAAAGCAGAGATAGATTTCATTCCATGGGGTCTGGAAAGCATTATTTCAACAACTGTAATTGCTTGCATTAATTTAGAGGCTTACCATCTTGGAAACATAAATATATCTGAGTAAGAAATCTTAAAAATTTCAAGCCTGTAGCATAACAGTTAAGTATATTTGTAAAATCTGGCTTTAGTGAACACTATTTAACATAATTCATATCTGAAAGAGACTAATTTGTTGTTCAAATATCACCATAAGTTTTTTGTTTGTTTGTTTGTTTGTTTTCTGAGGTAGGGTCTCACTCTAGCCCAGGCTGACCTGGAATTCACTATGTAGTCTCAAGGTGGCCTTGAACTCACAGAGATCCCCTACCTCTGCCTCCCAAATGCTAGGATTAGAGGCTTGTGCCACCACACCTGGCAGATTATGTATTTTTATTTACTTATTTGAGAGACATTGAGAGAAATAAGAGTGAGAAAGAAAATGGGCACACCAGGGCCCTCAGCCACTGTGAATGAATTCCAGATGCATGCGCCTCCTTGTGTGTATGTGTGACATGGTGTGCTTGCATCACTGTGCATCTGGCTTACACAGGACATAGAAATTCAAACATGAGTTCTTAGGCTTCACAAGCAAGCACCTTAACCGCTAGGCCATTTCTCCAGCCCTAGATTATATTTATAAATATTTGAAATTTATCTATTTGCAAGGGGAGAAAGAGAGAGGGAGACAGAATGAGAATAAATCAATGAATGAACGAGTGGGAAGGTCAGGGCCTCTTGCCACTGCTAATGAACTCTAGACGCATGAAATATGTGGGCACTAGGGAATCAAATCCAGGACATCTGGCTTTGAAACAAGGGCATTAACCACTGAGCAATCTCTCCAGCCCTTTACGGTTTGTTTGTTTGTTTTTCCCAAAGGCAGGGTCTCATTCTAGCCCAGGCTGACCTAGAATTCACTATGGAGTCTCAGGGTAGCTTTGAACTCATGGCGATCCTCCTGCCTCTCCCTCTTGAGTGCTGGGATTAAAGGCATGCACCACCATGCCCGGCTTTCTTTAAGTTTTTTATGCATGTGTGAATGTGCATATGTGTATTCATGTATGCAGGGGCATGTGTATATGCATGCATGTGGAGACCAAAGAATAACCTGGGGTGTTTTTCAGGAACACTGTCCACCTTTCTTGAGACAGGGTCTCTTTATTGGCTTGTAGCTCACCACTTAGGCTAGAACAGCTGGCTTGACTAGCCCCAGGGATCCACTTCTCTCCACCTTTCTAGCACTGGAATAATAACCACTTACCCTGTGTGCTTGTCATCTTTATGAGACTTCTGGAGATTGAACTTGGGTCTTTATTGATTGAGCTATCTCCCCTGCTCATTATTTTTTTTTTAAGGGAGAAGGGATATTTTGGTTTACATTTCAGGTTACAGTACATCATGACAGGGAAGACATGGCAGCAGAAGCTGAAGGCAGCTGGTCCCATTCAGTCCATGGTGAATGCTGACTGCTCAGCTAGCTTTCTCCTTTTTAGACTGTCTATTATAAACCCAGCCCATGGGATGATGCCATTCACAGTTAGAGTAGGTCTTCCCACCTCAAATTAATGTCATCTAGAAAATCCCTCACTAATAGGACTAGAGATTTGTTTCCACAGTTATTCTAAATCCTGACAAGCTCACGGCCAGAGATTAACCGTCACAAACCTATTCCTTGTTAACTTGACACTCAAATAGCACTTTTAAGTCATAACCCTCTAGCCCTTGTCCCACAGGCTCATGGCTATCTCATAATGCAAAATGAATTCAGTTCAACTTCAAAAACTTGTTAGAAGGCTGGAGAGATTGCTTAGTGGTCATTAGTGGGCATTTTCCTGTGAAGCTTAAGGACCCAGTTCCTACGTAAGCTAGATGCACAAGGTGGCATGTGCATCTGGAATCTGTTTGCAGTGAATGGAGAGGCCCTAGCATGGCCATTCTCTCTATGTCTCAAATAAATAAAAATATATTTTTTAAAAATTTCAGAGTCACTGAGTGTGGTGGCACACACCATTAATCCTAACTCTTGGGAGGCATAGGTAGTAGGATCACTATAAGTTTGAGGGCACCCTGAGACTACACAGTGAATTCCAGATCAGCCTGGGCTAGAGTGAGACCCTACCTTGAAACTGTGCCCCCTCCCAAAAAACGTTCCCAGAGTCTTTACCAGTCACTTCAAAATGGAAAGTACAGAGTCTCTTCTGAGACACAGCTCTTGACTGTGAGCTCCTATAGCATCAAACACAAATTTCATACTTCTAACATTCACTGACACAAAATAAACATGCCCAATTTAAAAGGGGAGAATGGGACAGATGGCTTGCCAGTTAAGATACTTGCCTACAAAGCCTAAGGACCCAGGTTGATTCCCAAGTACCCATGTAAACCAGATGCACATAGTGGTGCATGCATCTGGAATTCATTTGCAATGGCTACAGGCCCTGGTGTACCCATTCTCTCTTTCTGTAGTGAAACAAAAATTTAAAATTAAAAATAAATAAAAAACTAAAATAGAAGGGAAGAATGGGGTCACACCAAAAACAAGACTGTAACCCAGTAGGAAAAGCTCCAAATCTTGTAGATTCATGTCTAGCAGCTGGGGCTTAGGATCATCTGGTTTCTAAAGGATTTATATTGGCTCCATCCCTTCAGCCTTTTCCGTAACCTCTCATGGGCCTGATCTGTCCTAATCAGCAGCTTTTCTTGGCCAAAGTCTCATGATCCTAGCATCTCTGACATCCCAAGGCCTCCACTGCACCTTACAGTTCATCGTCCATAGATCATGCAGTGGCCTTGGTACAGGGACTCTGACACTGCCTCACACTGCTTAGCCTCAGTGACATTATACAACCTCTTCAATCTTGTATCCTCCATCCTTTCAAAACCATTACCACAAGGGCAATGCTGCTAAATTCTGCTGTCAGGTGGGGATGAAACATGGTGCCCATGGAACATAGCCTTCATAGGCTCAATATGCTGGCCTTGGGGAACAAAGACCTGTTTTAACATTCTTCCTTCAGAACTTTCCTGTCAAAAGAATTTACGTATTTCCTGTCTTAAGCCTTCAATAAATTGGGACTTGCCCCTAGGGCATATTTCTTATTTTCCCAATGCAAAGCAGTTGACTTTTTTTTTCTGTCTCCCCCTCACCTCCACCAGGTATGGTAGCACTCTAGCCCAAGCTGACCTGGAATTCACTCTAGTCCCAGACTGGCCTTGAACTCAGAGCGATCCTCCTACCTCTGCCTCCCAAGTGCAGGATAAGGAATGCTACACCAAGCCCAGCTAAATTGACTTATGTTTAATGGTGGTCATCTCTTCAACAATTACAGTCAAAGCAGCTGTAGTCTCTAGGCCTGGGATTTTAAACTTGCTTATATTCTTTCTGTGCCAAATTATATAATTTTCATATTTTGTTCTATATTTGTTCTTTTTCATTGATTGTAGTTTTAAGGGGACTTCTATCATGGGGGGGAGCATGGCAAGAGGAGGAAGTCAGTGTCACATTGTCACATCAGCAGGAAGAAAGCTGGGTTTTGTTTTGTTTTGAGACAGGACCTCCTAAAGCCCAGGCTGGCCTTTCTGTGTAGCTGAGGATGGATGACTTTGAACTTTTGGTTCTCCTGCCTCCACCTCCCAAGTACTGAGATTACAGGTCAATGCCACCATACTTGGTTTTATGTGAAGCTAGGGGTTGAACACAGGGCTTCATGCATGCTAGGCAGGTACTCTACCAACTGAACTACATCCCCAGCCCTTCTTATTATTATTTAACAAAACCTCCTGTTGAGGGCTAACTTTCAATAGATCAAAGGGAGGGAATTGCTCTGCTATCTATAAAATCCTGACCTTATCTGTTTTTTGTTTTTTTTTTATTACTTGAGAGTGACAGACAAAGAGAGAAAGAGGCAGATAGATAGAGAGAGAATGGGTGCGCCAGGTCCTCCAGCCGCGGAAAACGAACTCCAGATGCTTGCGCCCCCTTGTGCATCTGGCTAACATGGGTCCTGGGAAATCAAGCTTCAAACCGCAGTCCTTAGGCTTCACAGGCAAGCGCTTAACCGCTAAACCATTTCTCCAGCCCTGTTTTTTAACCAGTATACAAAGTCTTAAGTTTCATTATGGCATGGACTTTTTTTTTATGCAAGGGAGAGGGGGGATAGAGAGAGAATTGGCACGCCAGGGGGTTGAGCCACTGTAATGGAACTCCAGATGAGTGTGCCACCTTGTGCACATGAATGGCCTTATGGACTTATATCGCCTTGTGTGTCTGACTTACGTGGGACCTGGAGAGTTGTACATGGGTCCTTAGGTTTCACAGGCAAGTGCCTTAACCACTAAGCCATATCTCCAGGCTCCTTATGGTATTTTAATTTCATTATTTATTTGCAAGGAGAAAGAGGGGGTGCACACCGGGGCCTCTTGCTGTTCCTGAACTCCAGATGCATGCACCACTTAGTGGATCTGGCTTTATGTAGGTGCTAAGGAATCGAACCCAGGCTGCCAGGCTTTGCAAGCAAGCATCTTAAACCACTTAAACCAGCCCCTCATTATGGCATTTTTAGAATTTGCGTTTGTTGATCTTCTTCATCTTTTCCTTCCCCTATCTCTCTTCCAGTCCTAGTTGTCCCCTTTTCACTTCCATATTGAGTGTGTTATATTATTTTATTTATTTATTTGAGAGACAGGAAGAGAGATAGAGGCAGATACATAGAGAATGGGCACACCAGATTCTCTAGCCACTGCAAACAAACTCTATACATATGCGCTACCTAGTGCATCTGGCTCACATGGGTACTGGGGAATCAAACCTGGGTCCTTAGGCTTTGCAGGGAAGTGTCTTAACTGCTGAGCCGTCTCTTCAGTCCCTTCCCCTCTTTCTGACACTCTTTCATGGTCCTCTTTATAGCTTCATGAAATCCACATTCACACCTACATTTATACATATACATAAAATCTAGGATATGCATGAAAGAGAACATGTGACATTTGTCTTTCTGAGCCTAGGTTACCTTACTGAATATAATTTCCATACCCATCTATTTTCATGCAAATTTCCTAATTTCATTTTTCTTCATAGCTAAATAAAATTCTATTACGTATATTTACCACATTTTCATTATCCATTCAACTGCTTATAGATACCTCAGTTGATTCTATTTTCTGGCTATTATGAATAGAGCAGCAATAGACATGAATGTGACAGTATCTCTCGGGTAGTATATACACTACTTTGGCAATATGCCCAGGAGTGTGTAAGTCATTAGAGCTAGATATGAGACCAAAGAAAGTGGTCAAAATATACCTACTCGCCACCAGTCTTATCTAAAGATTTTTTTTGGGGGGGGGGGTTCAAAGTAGGGTCTCACTCTAGCCCAGGCTGACCTGGAAGTCACTCTATAGCCTCAGGGTGCCTTGAACTCATAGCAATCCTCCTACTTCAGACTCCAAATGCTGGAATTAAAGGTGTGTGCCACTATGCCTGGCCCTGTTCTTTGTTTTTTTTGAGGAAAGGTATTATTCTAGCACAGGCTGGCCTCAAATTCATAGAGATCTTTCTACCTGTCTCCTGTGTGCTGGGATTAAAGGTATGAGCCACCACACTCAGCCCAGATTTTACATTTTATATATCAAATATAAATATAAAAAGAATAGTTGGCTAGGTTTTTAATTTTGCTTGAATTTTTATAACATGCTTAACCAAATGTACCTTTGCATTGTTTAATTAAAATTAAAAATGCAAGTTACATGTTCTCTCTCATATGTGGATACTAGCTACAGATGATTGGGCTTCTGCATGAAAATGAAAATACTTAGTAGCAGAGGCCAATAAGTTAAAAAGGAGACATAAAGGGAAGAGAAAGGAAGGGAGGAGGGTACTTAATAGGTTGATATTGTATATAAGTACAATGATTGTGATGGGGAGGTAATATGATGGAGAATGGAATTTCAAAGGGGAAAGTGTGGGGGGGAATTACCATGGGATTTTTTTATAATCATGGAAAATGCTAATAAAAATTTTAAAATATAAAAATAAATTTAAAAAACCAAAGAATAAAAAAAAATGCAAGTTATTGTTGAAAATATTTCAAATATGAGCTGGGCATGGTAGCTTGTGTCTATAACCCAGCACTTGAGAGAACTATTTGTAATATGGAAAACAACAGGGAGGAAAGTCAAATGGTCTATAGTTTTTTCTTCTTGGAGAAAGCTGCTAACTTTTTAATTTTTTGGAATAGTTGGTACAATCTGTTTTTTTTCCTTTAAGTAATTGGAAAGTGAGCCAGGAGTGGTGGCACACACTTATAATGCTAGCATTCAGTGGGCTGAAACGTGAGGATCACACAAGTTCAAGGCCAGCCTTGTGTACATAGAAAGACCCTTAATAAAACCTTAAAAATCAACCAACCAACTGAACAGACAAAAAAAAGTGCCTTTTAAAAATATTGTTTTTATTTATTTGAGAAAAAAAGAGGCAGAGAGAGAAAGAGAGTACACATTCACACACCAGAACATCCAGCCACTGCAAACTCCAGAGGCATGCGCCACCTTGTGCATCTGGCTTTCATGGGTCCTCAGAAATTGAACCTGGGTCATTTGGCTTTGTAGGCAAGTGCCTTAACTGCTAAGCCATCTCTCCAGCCCCAAATTTCCCTTTTGGAGAAGAATATACAGGCCTTTTTGCCTTTTAGACTTGAAAAGATATAGATCTTTTGCTTGTGACCCATTCTAGAATCCATGTAAAATTTTATTTTAGTTTAGAAGTAGAGTCTCACTTTAGTGCAGGCTGACCCGGAATTCACTATGTAGTCTCAGAGTGGCCTTGAACTCACAGCAATCCACCTACCACTGCCTCCCTAGTGCTGGGATTAAAGATGTGCACCACCACACCTGGCTCTTTTTATTTATTTTTTGGTTTGTTAAGGTAGGGTCTTGCTCTAGCCCAGGCTGACCTGGAATTCACTATGTAGCCTCAGGCTGGCCTCAAACTCACGGTGTTCCTCCTACTTTTGCTGTGCTGGTATTAAAGGCATGTGCCACTACACCTGGCTTATTTTCTATTAATAATTTTATTTATTTGCAAGCAGAGAGAGTGAGAGAATAAGAATGAGAGAAGGAGCTGGGCGTGGTGACTAGTAACTTTAATCCCAGCACTTGGGAGGCAGAGGTAGGGGGATTGCCATGAGTTTGAGACCACCCTGAGAATACAGAGTGAATTCCAAGTCAACCTGGACTAGAGTGAGACCATACCTCAGAAACCCACTCCCCTAAAAGGAATGAGAGAAAGGAATGGGCACATCAGGGTACCTTGCCATATAAAATTTTAAAAAGGAATTTAAAAGGGGGGTGGGGTGGAGAGATGGCTCAGTGGTTTAGGAGTTTGCCTGCAAAAGGACTGGAGTTTGATTCCCCAGTACCCATGTAAAGCCAAATGCACCAAGTGGCACATGTGTCTGGAGTTCGTTTGCAGTGGCAAAAGGCTCTGCTGTGCCCATTTTCTTTCTCTCTCAAGTAACTAAACAAGTAATATATATTTGAAAAAAGGGCCAGGCGTGCTGGCGCACACCTTTAGTCCTAGCACTTGGGAGGCAGAGGTAGGAGGATCACCATGAGTTCAAAGCCACTCTGAGACTACATAGTGAATTCCAGGTCAGGCTGAGCTAGACTGAGACTCTACCTCGAAAAACCAAAAAAGGATTAGGACTGAAGACATTGCTCAGCAGTTAAGTGCTTGCCTGCAAAGCTAAATGACATGGGATCGATTCCCCAGTACCCACATAAAACCAGACACATACTAGCACATGCATATGGAGTTTATTTGCAGTGGCCTCTGGAGGGCCCATATGTATATTTTTTTCGCTTTCTCACTTGCAAATAAAGTTTAAAATTTTTATATTTTATTTTTATTTATATTTATTTGACAGAGAAAGAGGGAAACACAGAGAGAATGGGCACACCAGGGCTTCTAGCCACTGCAAACGAACTCCAGACGTGTGCTCCCCTTGTGCATCTGGCTAACATGGGTCCTAGGGAATCAAACTAGGGTCCTTTGGCTTTGCAGGCCAAGTGCCTTAACCACTAAGCCATCCCTCCAGCCCACAAAAAAAAAATGTTTTAAAGGACTAGCCAGGGTGTAGTAGAATATGCCTGTAATCCTATTACTTAGGATGCTGAGGCAAGATGATGTCAAATTTGAGGCTGGCTTGGATTATACAGCAAATTCCAGGCATGCCCAGGCTGTATAGTGACAGCCTATCTCAAAAACAAACATGCAAATAAATAAAATGAAAATTGCATGGGGGATACAGTGCAGCATGTGTGAGGCCTTTCTGGGTTTGGTTCACAGTATTGGGAGCGGGGAAAGAAAAGCAAGCCATACTGGAAATAAATTTAAAAAGTTGAGCATGGTAGCCCATGGTGCCTTTAATCCTAGCACTATGAGGCTGAGGTAGGAGGATCACCGTGAGTTTGAGGTCACCCTGAGACTACAGAGTGAATTCCAGGTCAGCCTGGGCTAGAGTGAGACCCTACCTCAAAAAATCCAAATAAATAAACCTCATTATGTTGGTCAAATAAAACTTAATTGTTAAGTTATAAGCATATTTATGAAGTAATAAAATTGGAAAAGATAAGATATATAACTAGATATATATCTATTGTTTTATTCCCTATTAAAAACAAAACCCAAAGAATAGAACTTTGTTTATTAAGCACCAAGTTTGCTATAACCTCACTTTCTTTTCTTTCTCTTTAGGGAAGGGAAAAAAAAAAAGGAGAAAAGAAGCCCTTCCAACATTTTTGTTTTAAATCATTGACAGATAAGGACTTTGACCTATGAGAGCAAAGGTACAAAGTTCAAATAGCAGAGAAAATGCCATTGGAACTATGGGTATTCAATAAATATTGATCAATGGTAATGACAAAGAAGTAAAGTTATTGTGTTTGGGGATAATGGAAAAATACAAAAGATAAGCTGATGCCTCCTTGAGGGAATTACTGTGACTGAAGTATCATCATTAAGGAAGTCTTGGGTAGATGGTGATTGGGTAGGGTCTATTACTATGGCTATAAGTAACCATGGAACTAGATAGTATTACAACTAATTGGTCATTTAGACTATCTTCAAAGTAAGTATCTCCCACTGAAACCTAATAGGCTGCATTGATCAACAATCGATGAGGCTGTTAAAATGATTGGGTTGGTTGTACAGCTGCCTAGTAATTTACTGCCCATAGAAAGACTATTGGATTACCTTGAATGTCACTGTGAAACCCAATTTTGGTTAAAAAAAAAATAAAAGGAAGAACAATGCAGGTTTGAGTAAAGGGGAATTTTCAACAATCTGACATCAGTGTAAAAGATTTACTGCAATAGAATAATGTCCTAGCTAAGTGAACTGCTAGCATATCAGATTACTTACCACTTTGTTTCTCTCTAGCAGTCACTAGGTTTTGAGGCAAGAGAATAAGAAACAGAATGAATACAATATGAACATTTAAGAAAGTAGATTTGTTTAAGAAGGTAGATTCAGAGTCACAGAAATCCTCAATTCCAAAATGTTAACATTGGTTGGATTGTTTCTCCTGCTTTAGGTTAGTCATAATTGTTTCACAATGTTAAAAGTACCTGAAGTATGATAATTTCCCATCTGTGGAGTGTGACACTTCTCTATGAGAATGAAGCATCACTGCAAGGTACCTGCTAGCTTTAAAGTAAGTTCTTTTCAATACCTCCCTTATAATCATTTTGAATATTTTTATACACTTCATAGCAGGTAAACATAACATTATGCAAATTTTACCTCCAATAAAGTCCTTTTTTTTTCTTTCCTCCCCCCTTCCCCCCAGGGTAAGGTCTCACTCTAGCTCAGGCTGACCTGGAATTCACTATGTGGTCTCAGGGTGCCTTGAACTCATAGTGATCCTACCTCTGTTTCCTGAGTGCATCACCACGCCCGGCTCCCAATAAAGTGTTTTTAAAATTTATTTGTATGTGTGTATGAGTGCATGTGTCATGATGTATTATGTGGAGGTCAGAAGACAACTCTGAGGTTTCAGTGCTCCATCTTTGAGACAGGATCTCTTGTCACTGCAAATGAACTGCCAGACTGCAAAGGAATGAATGTCAGTCTAGCTGGCCCACTTCTCATGGCTGTAGGCATACTGGGATTACAGATGCATGTGCTACTTTGTATCTGGCTTTATATGGATGCTAAGGAATTGAAACTGGGCCAAAAGGGTTTGCAAGCAAGTGCCTTTAAGTACTGTGTTATCTCCTTAGCCCCCTAATTTTGAACATTTTTATATGTCTGAGCTAAGTGTTTTATTTAAACTCTTATAATGTGAAAACACATCCCTAGATTATATTCTTCATTTTAATCTACTCTGTACAAACCAGAGACCAATTTCCACCAGTTAAATCCATGCTTAAGACAGCTGAGGATCAAAATAAGCAGCTAGCTGGCAATCTGGTGCTTTGTTTCTCAAAAAGATATTGTCCATCGCTAAATTCAAGACTCAAGCCAGGTGTGGTGGCACATGCCTTTAATCCCAGCACTCGGGAGGCAGAGATAGGAGAACTGCCATGAGTTCAAGGCCGCTCTGAGACTACAGAGTGAATTCCAGGTCAGCCAAAAAGAAAAAAAAAAAAAATTCAAGACTCATACTCAAGCTCTGGGCATAGTGGTGCATGCACGTAACAGCATTCAGGCTGCTGAGGCAGGAAGGTCATGAGTTTAAGGCCAGCCTGGATTACACAGACATACTCTGTCTCAACAAGACCAACATCCAGCAGTAAAAAACTCACACTGCATGCTGAACATGCTGGTGCAGGACTGTAATGCCAGCACTTAGGAGGCAGGGACAGGAGAATCACTGAGTTTAAGCCAGTCTGGTTTACCTAGCAAGTTCCAGGCCAGACAGGGCTATATAGTGAGACCCTCATTCAAATAAAAACAATTACAACAACCCAACCCAAGAGGTTCACATTGGGAGATACAGGCAAAGATGGAGCTCAGCTAAGTGACCATCACTCTGGGGCACATAATCAGCAACTGGTATTTGTCAACAACTACTTAAATTCTTTTTATCCTCTCATCCCCCTGCTGTTGTTTGATGAATATGCATAATTAAACTCACATAAAACATGCTAAGTGAATGTATGTTGGAGCTCTATTATACAATAAAGGAATTATGTTTTTGTATATCCCAATTATATCATATTTTTTAAAAAACAAAGAATGTGGGCTGGAGAGATGGCTTAGCGGTTAAGCACTTGCCTGTGAAGCCTAAGGACTCAGGTTCGAGGCTTGGTTCCCCAGGTCCCACGTTAGCCAGATGCACAAGGGGGCGCACGCGCCTGGAGTTTGTTTGCAGAGGCTGGAAGCCCTGGCGCGCCCATTCTCTCCCTCTCCCTCTATCTGTCTTTCTCTCTGTGTCTGTCGCTCTCAAATAAATAAATAAAAATTTTAAAAAAAAAACAAAGAATGTTTTCATGTAATGTTACATCAGGAATTAATATCAATACCTGAATCAGAAACTGGATTCTAGAATATATATACTACCACTCAAATATAAAGCGAAAAACTAATATATTTGATAATTAGTTCCAAACACAAAAAGAAAAGATCATACCTGAAGAATATATTGTGTGAGGTCAACTGCTTCTTTTTTTTCATGCACAAGTAGAGTTTCTTTGTCTTCTACAGTAATAATATTGATTTCTCCACGACGTACCTCCCTTACACCTAGAGGCCGTTTTCGAACACAAACTCTGATTTTCTCCATCTCCGTCCAAGGATTCTCGGAGGTGTTCTGTCTGACACATATTTACAAATAGACTTTAATTAAAAAATATATATATATACATTGAGCCGGGCATGGTGGTGCACGCCTTTAATCCCAGCACTTGGGAGGCAGAGGTAGGAAGATCACTGTGAGTCTGAGACTACCCTAAGACTACATGGCTGACCTGGAATTCATCATGTAGTCTCAGGCTGACCTGGAACTCACAGTGATTCTCATTCTCCTACCTTGACCTCCTTAGTGCTGGGATTAAAGGCATATGACACCCCGCCTAGCAGAAAACAATTTGTTTATGACACACTGAGCTAAACAATCAAAATTTCTCATGTCTGAAGGCTGCATATGGCTGGAGAAGTCTCAAGCCTAAAGGTGACAACCCTATTTATCAGTAGGTATACGAAGAGAAGATCGATTTTTTTTTTTTTTTTTTTTTTGATTTTTCGAGGTAGGTTTTCACTGTGGCCTAGGCTGACCTGGAATTCACTATGTGTTCTCAGGGTGGCCTCGGACTCACGGCGATCCTCTACCTCTGTCTTCTGAGTACTGGGATTAAAGGCGTGCACCACCATGCCTGACGTAACACATCCTTTTATTAAAAATTAAAGTCAAGGGCTGGGGAGATGGCTTAGCAGTTAAGCACTTGCCTGTGAAGCCTAAGGACCCCGGTTCGAGGCTCGGTTCCCCAGGTCCCACGTTAGCCAGATACACAAGGGGGCGCACGCATCTGGAGTTCGTTTGCAGAGGCTGGAAGCCCTGGCGCGCCCATTCTCTCTCTCTCCCTCTATCTGTCTTTCTCTCTGTGTCTGTCGCTCTCAAATAAATGAATAAATAAATAAAAATTAAAAAAAAAATTAAAGTCAAGCCAGGGGTAGAGGTAGAGGATCGCCGTGAGTTCGAGGCTACCCTGAGACTATGTAGTGAATTCCAGGTCAGCCTGAGTGAAACCCTACCTTGAAAAGCCTAAAAAAAAAAAAAAAAAAAGAAAGATGTGATTACTTAAGTGGTCAAAGTATCAGTACATTGTTTATAATAATAATTTTTTGGTTTGTTTGGTTTTGTTTATGACAACATTTTACTGTGTAACTCAAGCTCATCTGGAACTTGCCAGATAGACCAGGCTAGCTTCAAATTTGTAATCCAACCTTGGCCTCCTAAATGCTAGGATTATAGGTGTATACTACCACATCCACTCATGTCTTTCAACGTAGCTAATTAGTGCTCTCTTTTAATCTAATTCTTCAATATTTACCTTTTTAAAAAGAATTCCATTTATTTATTTGAGAGACAGTGACTGAGTGTAAGTGTGCCAGGGATTCTTGCCACTGGAAATGGACTCCAGATGTTGTGCATTTGGCTTTACATGGGTAGTGGGTAATCAAACCCAGGCAAGCACGCTTTACAAGCAAGTGCCTTTAACCACTGAACCATCTCCCCAGCCCCTGTACCATCTTCTTGACCATTAATCTAAAATCTTTTTGTATTTTATATTTTTATTTTATTTATTTATTAGAGAGAGAGAACGGGCACTCCAAGGTCTCTAGCCACTACAAACAAACTCCAGACACAAGCTTCCATGTGCATTTGACTTACGTGGATACTGGGAAATTGAACCTGGGTCCTTAGGTTTCACAATCAAGTACCTAAACCATTAAACCATTTCTCCAACCCTATTTATTTTATTTTATTGAGATATGAGTCTCATGCAACCCAGGCTCGCCTTAACTTCTAATCCACTTTCCTCTACCTCTACATTGCTGAGGCATGTGCCACCACACCTGGTTTATGCAGTGATGGAAACTGAACCCAGCTGGGGTTTTGTGGATGCTGGGTAAACACTATACCAATTGAGCCACATTTCCAGTCTCTAGCATCTTTTTTTTTAATCCTACTAGGGTTTAATAGCTATGATGAATTGGGTGATAGATTCTACTTTACTTTTCCTCCTATTCCTCATAGATATATTCTGACCCTCCCTGTGCCCTGTTCCCTTCTTTTTGCCCCACCTTGATATAAATTTATTAATGTTAGAACACAACCATATGTTTCTTCTTCCAGGAGAATTTTATGACTGATACTGTATACCACTAAATTCAACCTTCTATTCTGATGCATTACTTCATTTGGTTTCAATGAATCACTTAACACCCACCATTTGAGACAATACTTGAGGTAGGCATAAAAAATTTATCAGGTCTCTTTGTTCAATCTTACAATGGTATATATTGTGAGAATCAACCATTTACTTACACAGAAATTCCTTTAAAACTAACAAGAAAATAAGATGATTATTCTTTTTTTGTTGTTGTTTTTGTTTTTCGAGGTAGGGTTTCACTCTAGCCGAGGCTGACCTGGAATTCATTCTGTATTCTCAGAGTGGCCTCAAACTTACAGCATTCTTTTTTTTTTTTTTTTAATTTTGTTTATTTATTTGAGAGACAGAGAGAGAAAGAGACAGAGAGAGAGAGAGAGAGAGAATGGAAGCGCCAGGGCTTCCAGCCACTGCAAATGAACTCCAGACACGTGTGCCCCCTTGTGCATCTGGCTTATATGGGTCCTGGGGAATCGAGCCTCGAACTAGGGTCCTTAGGCTTCACAGGCAAGCACTTAACCGCTAAGCCATCTCTCCAGCCCAAAATAAGATTCTTATCAGGGGCAATACAAAAGTCTATGTAGAAGAATACCTCAGTAACACAAATTAGTCCCTCCTTTATACTTTAGTATTTGTTTGTGAGTTCCTAAAAAGACTTTCACAATAGATTTTACTTTTTTTTTTTTTTTTTTTTGGAGGTAGAGTCTCAAACTAGCCCAGACTGACCTGAAATTTACCCTGTAGACCCAAGCCTGGCCTCAAATTCACAGTGATCCTCCTACCTCTGCCTCCCAAGTGCTGGGACTGAAATCATGTGCCACCACACCCAACCATAATAGATTTTACATAAGATACTATATTAGGGCTGGAGAAATGGCTTAGCGGTTAAGGCACTTGCCTGCAAAGCCTAAGGACTCATGTTCTACTCTCCAGATCCCATGTTCGCCAGATACACAAAGGTGAGGCAAGCACAAGGTTGCACATGACCACTAGGTGGTGCAAGTGTCTGGAGTTCGACTTCAGTGGCTGAAGCCCTGGTGTGCCAATTCTCTCTCTCTAAAATTAAAAAAAAATTAAAGATACTATGCTATATAATTGTTTCATATAAATTTTATTTATTTATTTATTTATTGGTTTTTTGAGGTAGGGTCTCACTGTAGCTCAGACTGACCTGGAATTCACTATGTAGTCTCAGGGTGGCCTTGAACTCATGGCAATCCTACACCTCTGCCTCCCAAGTGCTGGGATTAAAGGCATGCACCACCATGCCTGGCTTTGGTTTTAATTTTCTGAGCCTTCCAACTAAAAAAAAGAAAAAAAACTTTTTGCCAGGATCTAAATTAGTTTTTTTTAAGTAATTTAAACTTGTAATATGCACAGTGCATTATCTTAACAAATCTTAAGCTGTTTTGTTATTTTAATAAAAATACAGGCTACAAAATGCGTCATTCTGAAATGTGGAAAAATTTTGACAATATTAGGACTTGATGATGGGTACATTCATTGTTCTATTTTCTTTTCTTTTGCATATGTTTAATTTCTCACAGAAAAAAAGTTAGGAGTTGGGGAGATGGCTCAGTGGATAAAGTGCTTGCTGTGCAACTACAAATACGAGGTTGGATCCCCAGACACCATATAAAAAAGCCAAAAGCTGTGGCAGGCTTCTGTAATCCCACTGTGCCTACAGTGAGAAGGGAGATAGAGATTAAGAGAATTTCCCAAAAGTTCACAAAGGGAGCAGTTAGTGTACAACAAGAGAACCTGCCTTAGATGTGGTGGAAGATGAGGACCAACCTGCTCGAAGTTCTGACTTCACACATGTACACTTACATAAATACACACGTGTGCCAAGTAAATAAAAATATTTAAAAGATTAAATGACATAAACATACAATAAAAAAGATGCAATCCATTATTTTAACAAGAGTTTTGGGTTAAAATCTCTAGTTGTTGATCATTAATAATCATATAAAGCTAATGAAAGAAGACAGAAAATATTTAGTCCTTTCTTGAGTCTTTTAAGACTGAGTTTTGCTATGTATCCCAAGCTTGCCTTAAATTTGTAATTCTCCTGCTTCAGCATCTACAGTGCTGACATTACAGGTGTGTACCACCATGCCCAGCTAAGAAATCGCATGGGGGGGGGGTGCTGGAGGAATGGTTTAGCAGTTAAGGCATTTGCCTGCAAAGCCAAAGGACCCAGGTTTGATTCCCCAGGACCCACATTAGCCAGATTCACAAGGGGACACATGCATCTGGAGTTTGTTTGCAGTGGCTGCAGGCCCTGGTGCGACCACACACTCACTCTCTCTCCCTCTTCCTCTGTCAAATAAATAAATAAATAAAAATAAAAATTGTACCAGGATCCTAGATAAGTCAAAGGGCAAAATAGAAAGCATATTTTTATCCTACAAAGACTTATTTTTTTTTTGAGACAGAGTCTT
Source organism: Jaculus jaculus (assembly GCF_020740685.1). NCBI lineage: Eukaryota > Metazoa > Chordata > Mammalia > Rodentia > Dipodidae > Jaculus > Jaculus jaculus. Next base: position 103,067,480 of record NC_059102.1, read on the forward strand.
ACTATGTAGCCAAAGCTGGTCTGGAACTCATCATTCTCTTACCTTGCCTGAGCACTGGGATTGCAGGTGTATACCACTATGTCTGGCACAAATGGTAGTCTGCCTGTCACCATACTCACCTTGTCTCCTAAGATATCCAGAGCCACCAGATATCCTAGCTAAAGCCAGACATAGTAGGTATCATTTAGTATTCGTCAAATAAATATAATAGCAATATCAAAACTAAAATACACATTTGACTTGTGATGGTGTTAAACAGAAAAAAGTCAGATTTTAATCTGTTAGTAATTTCAGTTTTTATGTGTTGTTCAGTAAAAGACTACACAATATTGCTGAGCGTGGTGGTACACACCTTTAGTCCAAGCACTCAGGAAGCAGAGGTAGGAGAATTTCTGTCAGTTCAAGCCACCCTGTGACTACACAGTGAACTCCAGGTCAGCCTGGGCTAGAGCTAGACCCTAACTTGAAAAACCAAAAAGAAAAAGTGTGCTGCAGAGATGGCTCAGCAGTTAAGGCACTTACTTGCCTAGACAGCCTATTGCTCTGAGTTCACTTCCCCAGTACCCATGTAAAGCTTGAGGTACAGAGGGGCTCATGCATCTGGAATTTACTTTTAGTGGCTGGAGGCCCTGGCACACCTATTCTCTTCTTTCTCTCTACTTGCAAATAAACTAATAAATTTTTTTTAAAGATTTGTTTTCATTTTATTTTATTTGGGGCGGGGGCAGGGTCTCCAGCCACTGCAAACAAAATCCAGATGCATGCGCCACCTTGTGCATCTGGCTAATGTGGGTCCTGGGGAATCAAACCAAGGTCCTTTGGCTTTGCAGGCAAACACCTTGACCACTAAGCCATCTCTCCAGCTTGAAAGATTTGTTCTTGGGCTGGAGAGATAGCTTAGCAGTTAAGTGCTTGCCTGCAAAGCCTAAGGACCCTGGTTCAAGGCTCGATTCCCCAGGACCCACATAAGCCAGATGCACAAGGGGGCGCATGCATCTGGAGTTTGTTCTTTTTGAGGTAGGGTCTTGCTTTAGCTCAGGCTGACCTGAAATTCACTATGTCGGCTCAGGGTGGCCTCAAACTCAGCAATCCTCTTACCTCTGCCTCCCAAGTGCTAAAATTAAAGGTGTGTGTCACCACGCCTTGCTTAATTTACTGTCATTTTGACCCTAACCTCTGATCTCCACTAAAAGCATCTTACTCCATGTAATCTCCAAATATTATGTTTTTCCAGGGCCAGGATTGTAAAAAAGCAGTTAAATTAGGACCCCAAAGACCTACTTCATTTGTTCTTAGCCAAAAGATCAAGAAGCATTCCGAAGACCTACTTAATTACCTGCTCTTTGTTTTTTGTTTGTTTGTTGTTGTTTTATTTTACAAAATATTTTGTTTTTATTTATTTGAAGGGGGGAGAGGCAGATAGAGAGAGAATGGGTGCACCAGAACCTCTACCCAATGCACATGAACTCCAGATGCATGTGCCCCCTTGTGCATCTGGCTTACATGGGTCCTGGGGAATTAAACCTGGGTCCTTTGGCTTTGCAGGCAAGTGCCTTAACTGCTAAGCCATCTCTCCAGCCCTGTTGTTTTATTTTTTTTTGAGGTAGGGTCTCACTCTAGTCCAGGCTGACCTGGAATTCACTAAGTCTCAGGGCGGCCTAGAACTTGATCCTCCTACCTCTACCTCCTAAGTGCTGGGATTAAGGGTGTGAGCCACCACACCCAGCCCTGCTCTTTGTTTTTAACCTAGATGTATGTTTTCTGGTTCAATAACCTTAAAAAATTCTGTGAATTGTGTGTGTTTGTGTGTGTACACACATGTTTACACTATAGAAGGCCAGTTCACTCTTACTTTCATGGATATACTGGATGTATCATGTTACACTATATATAAGTAACAGAAAATAAGAATAGGAATAACTGCAGATCCTGGCAAGTAGCAGCTGTTTGACACACATTTACAGTATCAGCTTTTTCCCATCTGTAAAGTTCCAATTCTCATTAATTTTCCCCCATTCAAATATTTATAATACTAATGCAAAACTTGTCTACTACTATCATTCCAATGTTACATCCATTTACTATAAAGAGTAAGAGTAGTTACCCTCCTTTGGTTATAAAGGAAAGATTTGTCGTTGCCTAAGGCTATTTTTCTTCAAAAAAAAAAAAAGAATAAATGATTACCTGACACAAGAATGAGGGATTCCATAGTTATACCCCGAAACATGAGAGACTCTCTGAATAGTGGGAATATCACCATTTCCTAGTTTGGGAGAGAAGTGATTTGATGAAAAGAGTGAAGTGATAGTTTCTGTTTGAAGACAAGCAGCAGAAGCTGAGGTATTCAGGTTCTTTGTTTTTGTATGGCACTGGGAATCATCTGGTAGCATGTGTTCCAGTGTTTTTAGGTAAGTAGACGTCTGCTCATTTACAGAAAAATCTAATAAATTGTACATTTCATTGGCAGCAGTTTTATCTTGGCTGTCAGCAGGAGAATCAAAATGCAGTTGTCTGCGAGGACCAGATCTGAATTCCGGAGGCTTGGGGTACTGGCTGCTTGTCTGAGGATGATGCTCTAGACTACTGATTCCTTTATCTTCCTCCTGAATAATCTTAAGGATTTTAATAAGTTGGAAGAGACGTTTGCGGTCGTTCATGTCATGGACTCCTAATTTGGAGTAGTCCTTCATTGTAACCTTGGCTAATTCATCTACTTTCTGAAGACCAAGCGCAATAAAATGAGGATAATACTGTGCAAGTTCAGCTTCACAAAGACATTCATATAACCAGGATGCCATTCTGAGGAATAAGCGTTTGTAAACTCTGAAGAGAAAGACAAAAATAAGTCATCCATTTAGTATATACAGAATATAATTTCTACTTCAAAACAGGAGACAAACATGCAGAAAATATTTTATCACCTCAAGTATTACATGTTTTTCTTCTGAAATAACTGATTGAAAAGCATAGTATTGTAGCAAAATGTTTTGTATACTATATGAAGTAACAGTTGCAATTTGTTCATCTGCTTAATAAAGAGGTTCTTTAAGTATATACTTAAGGAAATGAACACATATAACATAAACCACTTACTTATTTCTTGAGAGTTCCTTCTAACCTTGCAATGTCTACTTAACACATGTCATAAACTACTGAAGCTTCTTCTCTACCAGTGATTGTAGCAGAACTAATTTTAGATGCTCAACTTAATGTCAAGGCATGTTGCACAACTGTTTCGCATGATTAATGAACAAAGACCAAGAAGTCTTTCAGAATAGAAAGTAGAACAGAATAGCAGACAGGAGAATTATAAACGAGTACAACTCAAAGGAAATTGCATTTGTCCCTGCTGAGTACTAGTAAAAGTTAAACACAAGTAAAAACATCAATTCAGAATGAACTAGTTCATTATTTCAGATCATTCTAAAAGGTAGTCATGGATTCTACCAAATAGAATATGAATCAAGTAATACACCTAGAAATTTAATTGTATAGTTACAATTTAAAATTGTTATGCATTAAAATGCTTAAAACACTAGAAATTTAGGCCTAGCATGTGATGGCTAACACCTCAGCCCTTGGGAAGCTGAGGTAGGAGGAGGATTGCTGTAAATTCAAGGCCACCTGGATTACAGACTGAATCCCAGGTTAGCCTGAGCTAGAATGAGACCCTGCCTCAAGCAATAAAAAAAATATAAAACATGGGCTGGAGAGATGGCTTAAGTGTTTAAGACATTTGCCTGAAAAGGCAAAGGACCCAGGTTTGATGCCCTAGGATCCACGTAAGCCAGATGCACAAAGTGGCGCATGCATCTAGAGTTCATTTGCAGTGGCTGGAGGCCCTGGTGTACCCATATTCTCTTTTTCCACCTCCTTCTCTCTAAAATAAATAAATAAATAAATAAAATGAAACATGGGCTAGAGAGATGGCTCAGCAGTTAAAGGTGCTTGCTCACAAAGTCTGACAGCCTAGGTTTGATTTCCCAGTACTCAGGTAAGGTCAGAAACACAAGGTGGTACATGCATCTGGAGTTCCTCTGCAGTGGCAGGAAACCCTGATATAACCATTCTCATTCTTTCTCTCTCTCTGCAAATAAATAAAAAATGTTTTCATGGCTGGGCATGATGATGCACACCTTTAATCCCAGCACTTGGCATAGGTAGGAGGATTGCTGTGAGTTTAAGGCTACCCTGAGACTACAGAGTGAATTCTAGGTCAGCCTAGGCTAGAGAAAGACCCTACCTCAAAAAAAAAAAAATATATATATATATATATATTTTTTTTTTTTAATGGGCGGGGGGGGGGGCAGAGAATTGGCACACCAGGGTCTCTAGCCAATGCAGACAAACTCCAGATGCATGTGCCACTTTATGCACCTGGCTTTATGTGGGTACAGGGGAACCAAACCTGGGTCATTAGGCTTTGCAGGCAAGTACCTTAACCATTTAGCCATTTCTCCAACCCTATTTTTAGTTAACTTTTTATTGACAAGTTCCATACCTACAGACAATATACAATGATCATAATCCCTTCCCATCTCCCTCACTTTGCCCACTCCTGTGCCTTTTTAAATAGAAATATTTTATTTATTTAAGAGAGGGAGAAAGAGGCAGAGAGACGGGGGGTGGGAGGGGGAAAGGGGGAGAGAATGGGCGCACCAGAGCCTCTAGTCCCTGCAAATGAACTCCAGCTACATGTGCCACCTTGTACATCTGGCTTACATGAGTATTGGGGAATTGAACCTCAGTCCTTAGGGTTTGCAGGCAAGTGAACTACTAAGCCACCTCTCCAGCCTGTGCCTTAATCTATCTATATCTATCTATCTATATCTATATCTATATATATATATATATTTTTTTTTTTTTGAGGTAGGGTCTTGTTCTAGCTCAGGTTGACCTGGAATTCACTATGCAATCTCAGGGTGGCTTCAAACTCATGGCAATCGTCCTACCTCTGCCTCCAAAGTGCTGGGATTAAAGGTGTGCGCTACCATGCCCAGCTTCCAGTGCCTTTTTATTTTTGGCTTTTTTTTTTGTTGTTGTTGTTGTTTTTCGAGGTAGGGTCTCACTGTAGCGCAGGCTGACCTGGAATTCACTATGGAGTCTCAGGGTAGCCTCGAACTCAAGGCAATCCTCCTACCTCTCCAGTGCCTTTTTAAATGTTGGTACTTTTGTGTGAGAAAGTCAATATAATGAAATAATAAAAGTGATTTTTATTTCCCTGTTTTCTTTCACTTGCCTTTGTTGGGAAAGTCCATGATAAGAGGCATCAGAAAGCACTCAATTCCGCCTGCCTCTTCTTTGTCTTATGGGAGAGAGGGGAAAGAGGAGTGCAAAGGGGCTGCCCAAGAACTTTTTGGCTTCCTGGGTAATACATTATCTAATTTTCTGGTACCATATTTTAAAAAAGCAGAGCTTATTTTGTACCCCACACTGACCATGCTACTTTCCCTGGAGATTTCAGTGTGGCTTTATATTTGAATGAAGAGGCAGCCTTCAGAATGCTGGCACTTTTGGTTGAAATATTGTCAGCCTCCTTTGTTTATTAAAATGAGTTAAGCCTGCCCATTCTTTCAAGACTACTCAAACTTTCCCCCAGTATATGAAGTTTTTTTTTTTTTTCTGTCATTTTATCCCTCTCCCCAGCCCCCCAGCGGCACTCTATGTGATAGCTAAACAAGACCATCAATCCTTTTATTACTGTTTTTCATTAGCTGGAATATCTGTCTTTACCAGGAAAAATATTTATATTTTTCTATTATGAGGGAGATAGGCCTAGCAGGGAATGAAGGCTATTTTCTCTGTGCTTCAGTAGTTGTACCAGTAACTTAGCAGACACTGTTTGAGGCACTTTGATAGTTACTCTCCATGCAGTCCAATGAAGGAGGTAAGTTACTGTTGTAGTCAGCTTTATGTTGCTAGGATAACATCCAAATCAGACATAGTTTATGGAAGAAAGGAGTTTATTTCAAGCTTGTAGATCCAGGGGGAAATTCTATCAGAGGCAGAAGAAACTGCTTCCATACATTCAAGCTGAGAGAAACAGCAGAAAGCTAGAATAAACCAAAGGCTACAAGCACAAATTTGGCAGCAAGCAACAAGGATCCTGCTAGGGCTCAGGCGTCTCTGTATACCTTTGAATTTAAAATCAGATCCATCCGTCCCCAAACACACCTTAGGACTGGACCCCAGGATCCCCCATCAGTGATACCTCCTCTAGCCAGGCATCTGGAAATCCAACTTACAAGCTTGAATAGAACACTTGAGGGCTGCAGAGTTGACTCAGAGGTTAAGGTGCTTGCCTGTAAAACCTGATGGCCTGAGTTTGATTCCCTAGTACCCACATAAAGCCAGATGCATAAAGTGGTGCATGTGTCTGGAGTTAGTTTGCTGTAGCTAGAGGCCCTGGCGTGCCCTTTCTCTCTCTTTGCTGGGCATGGTGGTACATGCCTTTGGCATAGATAGGTAGGAGGTAGAAGTAGGAGATTCACTTTTAAGTTCAAGGCCATTTTGAATGTACTTGGTAAATGCAGGTCAGTCTAGGCTAGGGCAAGCCCATACCTTGAGCACCCCCACACACACACACACCCCTGAGTCTATTGGGAACATACAAAAAATTCAAACTACCAAAGTTATGTTCTCTAATAAGTAACAAAACATTTCAGAAACTCATTTATTTCAACTGTAAAATAAGAATGCTATAAATGCCAGAGAACTCAAGCATGGTAGTACCTTTGGGAGGCTGAAGCAGGAGAACTACCAGGAGTTTGAGGCCAGCCTGGGGTGATAGCAAGGCCCTGTCTCAAGAAACCAAAAAGCAGTCAGATGCGGGGGCTCTTGTCTATAATTCTAGCACTAAGGAGGCTGAGGTAAGAGGATTGTCATATATTCCAGGCCAGCCTGGGCTCCAGTGACACCCTTTCTCAAAACAAACACACAAGCATGCAAACAAAATAAACCAAAAATAAAAAGAGAGTGAGGGGTTGAGGGGAGGAAGTAAGGAAAAGAAAAAAAAAAAAGGAAAAGAAAGTACAGTGGCTAGTACATATTTAGTATTCACTGAGTGTTCATAGTTATTCCTACTGCTGTTTTTATTTCTATCTTTGCCACTTAGCACAGAATCTAGAAGAGTATAGAGCCTCAATGTTTTGGTTTGTCTTGGGCTATTTATACTAGGCAGCTGTATTCTCTACTTGGCTGAGCTAACCCCTGGAACAAGGTGTAAGTACTATGCAGCCTTCTCATTTTCTGTAGAAGATGCAAGCTGTATAAGATTCAGCATTTTGCACCCTTACTCCCTTGGTGCCATACCAAACATTTCCTGATTCAATTCTGATAATTATAGCCTCTGCTGCATCCTTTATCAGTAAATGCAAGACTAACATACTAATTTTTCAACGTTTGTATATCTCACAGTATCATGAGAAGAAAAAATGCTAATAGCAATTTGGACATGCAGATCAAAGCAGCCACTGACATGCTTCTAACATAAGTCGGCAGTCATACCACATTTTTGAGCTTCAGTTAGCTATGTTCTTCTGTTTTAAAATTCAGTATGAGCCTTTGTATCACCTTCTGTTTTGCAAAGGTTCAGCCTTCCTTTATTCCTGAGATAATTACCAGACTCACTCCAGAAACTTAAAAAAAAAAAAAAAAAGACACCTGAACTCCATCATAGACCCACAGAAAAACAAAATAAATTCTCAGATTTGTGGGAAGCAGATGTACCTTTGAAGATTTTGTTCAGATGATCATAGGTTTACCTCACTGATTGACATCTGTCAAAATTACAGATGCAAGGGATAGGGATGTAATAAGCAGTAGCATGCATGCTTAGCATGTGCAAAGCCCTAGGTTCAATCCTCAGGGCAAGAAAAGAAAGCCAGGTGTCGTGGCACACACCTTTAATCTTCGCACTCAGGAGGCAAAGGTAGGAAGGAGGGTTGCTATGAGTTCAAGACCACCCTGAGGCTACACAGTATGTTCCAGGTCAGCTTGGGCTAGAGTGAGACCCTACCTCTAAAAAATCCCCCCCCCAAAAAAAGGAGGAGAAGGAAGGCAACAAACAGTACACAGCAAATCCATTGACCCAGCAGTTCTACCTTGAGGAACTTACCCTACAGATATTGTGTACAAAATGATGTGAGCATGAAGTTATTCATTACAGAACTGTTTGTAATAGCAAAGGAATGGAAGACTGGTTAAATAAATCAGGTTGTCATTTAAGTAGAATAATAACATGAAGCAAATTACAAAGCAAAAGCAAGTTCTCCAATATTTATTTGAAGAAAAAGAAAGCTTTCCAATATATTGTTAAGTGAATAAAGTAAGGTACAGAACAGTTTGTTAAGGTATCATTTGTTAAAGAGAGAAAAAAATTGATCTACAATAGAGCTGTATATTTGCTTATCAGGCATAAAATATCGTTGGTAGGTTGTACAAGTAAAGATAGTGATCTCTTGGTGGGGAGAGGAACAGGGTGGTAAAGGACAATTACAGGAAGGAGACTTGTATAGCAGTAACTGTTAGCAGTTATTGTCTTTCTTATTGTCATTTATGTTTCACTCCATCACCCAACAGGACCTACAACAGTGTTGTTTCTATCCCGTTTTGAAACCATGTGACTGGATTAATTATTTAAATATACATTTTAGAGGGCTGGGGAAATGGATCAGCGGTCAAAGAAGCTTCCTTGCAAGGCCTGCCAGCCTAGGTTCAATTCCCCAGTACCCACGTAAAACAAGATACACAAAGTGGTGATGTGTGTGTCTGGAGTTGGTTGGCAGTGGCAAGAGGTCCTGGCATGTTCATACTCTTTTTTTCAAGGAAACAGATGAAGATATTAAAAAATACAGAATGGGAAAGTGTGGGGGTGGGGAGGGAGGGAATTACCATGGGATATATTTTATAATCATGGAAAATGTTAATAAAAATTAAAAAAAAAATACAGAAGCCAGGTGTGGTGGTACATGCCTTTAGACCAAGTACTTGGGAGGCAGAGGTAGAAGGATCACCAGGAGTTCAAGGTGAGACTGAGAATACACAGTGAATTCCAAGGCATCTTGGGCTAGAGAAAGACCCTACCTCAAAAAACAAAAAAACAAACAAAAGAGTTGGGCTGAAGAGTTATATTAATGGTTAAGGCACTTGCCAGCAAGCCAAATGACCCAAGTTTGATTCCCCAGTACCCACATAAGGCCAAATGCACAAGGTGGCATATGTGTCTGGAGTGAGTTTGTAGTGGCTAGGAGGCCGTGGCATGCCCATTCTCTTTCCCTCTTAAATAAATGAAAATTTAAGAATACAAAAATTTCTATAAAAAATAAACGTATCAGGCTGGAGAGATGGCATGCCAGATAAGTGATTACCTGTGAAGCCTAAGGATCCCAGTTCAAGGTTCGATTCCCCAGGATCCACATTAGCCAGATACACAGATGCTCCCATTCTCTCTCTCTCTACATATATATAAAATTTGCCTCTTTCTGTCTGTCACTTTCAAATAAATAAATTCTTCCAATCTCCAAATTGTCCTAGTACAACTATTTCTTATCATTTTGGTGGGCTTTATTTCTGTGTTTTTAAAAATATATATTTATTTATTTGACAGAGAAAGAGGGAGAGAGAATGAATAGACACACCAGGGCCTCCAGCCACTGCAAACAAACTCCAGATATGTGTGCATCTGGCTAACATGGGTCCTGGGGAATTGGAGCTGGGCACTGGCTTTTCCTACGGGGCAAACCAAGCCTGGCAACTATGGCCCTGCAGATTGGCACTGCCGCTGCTGGAACCGCTGCTGCTGCTGCTGAAGGTGCCACTGCTGGATCTGCCAGCAACTGCTGTTGCCAGTGCCGGAGCCGCTGCTGTTGCTGCCGGAGCTGCTTCAACCTGCCTGTGTGGGCTCTGGATCTCTCCTATATCTCTGCTGCCGTTTTAATTTCTTATATACCTCACTTTTTAGTAAAAGTGTGTATTTTGCTGGGTTTTCTTTGTTGTTTTTTTTTTCCCCTAGGCTGCTTCGGCATGGTTCCTATGCTGCCATCTTAACCGGAAGTCTCCCATCTGGCTTATGTGGGACTTGGAGAATCAAACTGGGGTCCTTAGGCTTTGTAGGCATGCACCTTAACCACTAAGCCATCTCTCCAGCCCTACCTTTTCTAAAATATTCAAATTTTATGTCTTCTTCTTCTTCTTTTTTTTTGAGGTAGGATCTCACTCTAGCACAGGCTGACCTGGAAATCACAATGTAGTGTCAGGGTGGCCTTGAACTCATGGTGATGATCCTCCTACCTCTGCCTCCCGAATGCTGGGATTAAAGGTGTGTGCCCACACCCGGCCTTATGTCATTTTATTTTATTGATAACTTCCATAATTGTAAACAATACCCCATGGTAATTCCCTCTTTCACACTACTTTCCCCTTTGAAACTCTGCTCTCCATCATATCCCCTCTCCCTCTCAATCAGTCTCTCTTTTATTTTGATGTCATCATCTTTTACTCCTCTTATGATGGTCTTATGTAGGTAGTGTCAGGCACTGTGAGGTCATGGATATCCAGGCCATTTTGTGTCTGGAGGAACACGTTGTAAGGAGCCCTACCCTTCCTTTGGCTCTTACATTCTTTCTGCCACCTCTTCCGCAATGGACCCTGAGCTTTGGAAGGTGTGATTGAGATATTTGATGTTGAGCACTCTTCTGTCACTTCTCAGCCCCATGGGGCCTTCTGAGTCATCCTGAGGTCACTGTCATCTGAAAAGAGAAGGTTCTCTAACCCAAAATGATTAATAATAGCATTAATATATGTGTATGAACATTAAGAGAAGTGCTTACTGGGCAGTTTGGTGAGCACAGTAAATACTTTTAGCCAGGCAGCAGCAGATGTTACACTCCTAGGGTTCATGACTACCCCTGTTACAAGTTTTCAGTATCAGGGATATATTCCCTTCCACGTAGCGGGCCTCCAGTCAAATTAGAGGGTGGTTGGTTTCCCAATGACAGACATGCCACTATTGCACCAGTTGGCTCATTTGGCCTGGCTGGCCAAATATAAGGTTTGCAGTGTCCATTGTTGAGTATCTTCACTGGTTATTTCTCTTTCTCCCACTGAATTACATGCAGAATGGCTTTTTCCAGCTTTCTGTCAGCTGGTTTACATGGAGGAGGTTATCAGCTCAGTTCCAGCAGGATTTCTCAGTGGTGTTGCAGCCCAAGTATATGGAGTCTTCAGCAATAGGGTCTTACCACCTATTCCTGGGGGAAACCAAGGGCCTTGCCAATGGCCTGTAATATTTTGGGGGCATCAGGGACCTCCCTGGCCAATGACTCACTGGAAGGTATCCCATCCCTGGCACTGAAAATTTTCTAGTTAACAATCTGTGGCTTGTGGGTGTTCCATTGTCCAAAAAAGTAGGTTTCCATGTGACTCATTTATATCCTCTTAGATTTTGATTAGCCCTCCCTCAACTTTCCTTTATTCAATCTCTTCCTCTGACCTCAATTTGGCCTTTTTCACCCCCTATTAATCTGTTCTACTTACATATATACAATAACGTCCTATTAAGTCCCCCTCCCTCCCTTTCTATCTCCTTTCTAGCTTACTAGCCTATGCTACTGAATTTTATTTCTACTCATACAGAACAGAATGCCTTTTTTTTTTTTTCTGGTATGTCGAGGTAGAATCTTACTCTAGCCTAGGCTGACCTGTAATTCACTATTCACTTTGTAGACTCAGGGTGGCCTCAAACTTACAGTGATTCTCCTACCTCTGTCTCCCAAGTGCTGGGATTAAAAGCATACGCCACCATGCCCAGCTCAGAGTGCCTTTTTTTTATGTGAGAATGAGAGAGGGAATTGGCGTGCCACAGCCTTCAGCCACTGCAATTGAACTTCAGACATGTGCATCCCTTTGTACGCATGTATGGCCTTCCATCACTGTGCATCTGGCTTATGTGGGACCTGGAGAGTTTAAGAAGAGCCCTTAGGCATTGCAGGCAAGCACCTTAACCGCTAAGCCATCTCTCCAGTCTGAAAGCCTACACTTTCTAGCAAAATACTTTGTAGGTGTTAGCATGTAATTTGTACACGTCATGTCAGAAAATACACAAATGTCTGCTAGGATGCACACTGATTACTTCACTGTGAAATTCTCTCATTAACTAAACTAATTCAATGGTTTCATCCAGTGATAATTAATATCTACCTTAATTATTTTATTAGGGGTTACAAAACAGTGATTTTCTTATCCTACCTTTCTCTATGGAATTTACCTACAAAGAAAAACTAAGGCTATTTATCTCAAACAGAATTTGTACATAAAAACAGACATAAATTATTTTTTCCTTTTAATTTTCAAGTGATATACTACTTTAGTTATTTTGAATAGTGTCAGATGAGTTCTTTCACGGTTTTTGTGAAATTTCTTGCTTTTCCACCAAACTCACTATGTATAGGCTTATAATGTATATTCCATATATTCACTCAATTGCCTTTATCTGTGATAGCTTCATTCTTGGGTATTTCCTATCTAATCTGAAAATTAGCTTTATGAGCTAGGAAGGTGGCTCAGGGGTTAAAGGCCCTTGCTGACAATTCGTTTTCCTTCCACTAACACATGGATCTGTTTTACGATTATGGGCTCTGCCCACAATCCTAAATTTAAGTCAAGGTTATACATTCAAAGTAAACCTTAAACACAGAGGACCTGGACAGTAGGGAAAGGGGCAAAATGAGTGTACCTGATGCTGCTCTTCTTCTGGAGATCTGACAGCTCTATACCCCACATAGCTATGCTAGAATGTCTCTGTTCACTTTATATTTCAGTTACTAGAATTCTTTCAAGGCCCAATTTTCCCTTCAGTGTCATCTTCAAACAGTCAGTTGTGAAATATACAGGGATTCTGTTTAAGTTTAAGTTAAAATTTTAAAGGATCAATTAAATAATTTTCATTTTACTTTTTGTAAAGTAATAGAGTTAAGAATTCAACATTGTGTGAAGCTGCTCCAGCCTTGAGCCTGACTCCTCTCTGAACAGCTAGTCAAGTGAGGCCGTGTTCTCAGAGTGTGGGTTGTGATGCACACCCGAGGCCAGGGCCGTGGTGGCTCATCCTCGTATTTATTTATTCATTTGTGCTTGGAGGACTGTGAACTCACAGTGTCCTCATCCTTACCATTTATGAGACCATGTTGGTGACTTGACCAGGAGGATGTGACATGTAGTGGAGCAAGGCCTGTGTGGAAGAAACTGCTACTTCCTATCATGAGCTGGGGGGGGGGGGGAGCTATTCTGTGACATGCAGAACATGAGCTATGTGTTGCCTTTGGGGGGTGTGGGGCCATAGCCAGGGGGCTGAAGTCCTTCTCTCACTAGGGCTTGCTGGCCTACAGAATAGCTTCTCAGCTTGCAGTGTGCATGCCAGCTCCTGGACCCCTCGCTCATCTTGTCTCAAAGCCCTTGGGTTGGTGACCAGTCGGTGGCTGGCATGTGGCGTGTGGCTGTGGTCTCTGGCAGTCAGCAACAGCCATGCCCACAATGACAGGCAGGTAGAGTGTGTTCAGCCTTACCTGATGACACATTTGTAACTGATCATGGTGTTTTCAATTTGTACAGAATAGTTAGGATATTCTATTAAAGTTGTGAGACAAGAAAAAAAAAGAATTCAACATCAATACGCTTGTTACTCTAAGGATATAAATGAAGTTCAATATAAGTGTGAAAGGATGAAATAAGCAATAAGAAGCAAAATAACTGGTTAAGTAGAATATGGGGCAGGAAATTTTAGTCAATTAAATATGATACTGTAGGAGACAGATTCAGGTTTGCTGAGATTAAACTTCCAGACCAGGCACGGTTATGGAGGAAGGGATATTTATTGAAGCTTAAGATCCAGGGGAAGTTCCATAATTGGCAGAAGAAGCTGGTCTGCCTTCACAGGACCAAGCAGAGAGAAAAGTACAAGCCAAAAGCTAAAAAGCCACACAGCACACTTCAGGAACTCCTGCTAGGCACACTTTGCATATCTTTAGATTGAAATCTGAAACCCACCACAACACCTAAAGATCCACCCAGTGGCATTGCCTCCAGCCAGGTGGCTGCAGAATGCAAACTACAAACAATAAAGAACCGAATATATTGGGGGCCATCTATTCTATTCAAACCACCACAGATGCCTAGAGAGATGGTTCAGTAGATAAAGTGCTTGCCATGCAAGCTGGAGTACTTGAGTTCGATCCTCTGACCCTATGTAAAACACCAGAAGTTATGACAGTCTTCTGTAATCCCAGCATGCTATCAAGACAGGAGGCAGAGAATTTCCTGGAAGTTCAACATGTGAGGTTTTAGTGTTTTCCTGCCGCTTTTTTTGATGCTGACATCTTCTTCAACATAGTATCTATAAAATGGCTCCTCAGGCTCGTCTTCTAACTCATCGTTGTCCGTGCATTCATTACAGTCCTTGTCATTAACTTTGATGATGTTGAAGTCCTTCAGCTCATCAGTGGGAATATCTTCAGGCTCCATCTTGATAATGATTCTTTTCCTCTCAGCAGCTCCGCTGTTTTCTTCACTGGCAAGTTCGGACTCCACTGTACTACTCTTTCTGCTTCCAGTGGTTGAAGTGGAGTCATCAGGAGCCTGGCTTGTGTCCCTCTGTACTTGTCTGTCTGGGCTGAAAATGTTTTGGAAGAATCCTTTTCACCGAATTCAGCTTTGATGTTATTGTCTTTGCCCTCTCTAATATCTACTAGGCGGTGGCAAGACCTCGGGTTCTGGAAAGAGTGTCTGTTAGTACAGGTCAGCACATGCTCATCTAGTAATTTTTCACAGCTGAAGCCAAACCCACAGCTATCACAAGTAAAACTCCGTCCGAAGTGCCATGACACACACTCTTTGGGAGCAGATAACTTAGACACAGAACTTTTTTTTACAAACGTCAAACAGCGGTTCCTGAAAGTTGCCTAGTGGTATCGATTCTTCGTCTGGCTCTCTATTATGTGGGGTATTTACTGTCGAGCTTGGTTCTGCACTCCACCTATTGGTGTCATTGCCGTTTCTAGCCACAGTGTCCTCATACATTCTGACTCCAAATATCATCTTGCTGTTCTGTTTGCTGGAAGCTGACGATGAGCACTTGGAGCTAGAACGATCTGCATCCTGTATGTCCTCTAAGCAGTCGGGAACATTGTTCAGCTGCAGGTAGTTCATTGCCACTTTGAACTGCTCAAAACTGGAAGGAACAGTCATAATTTTTCCTAAATACATGAACTGTAGGATGAGATCAAAGCACTCAGTGCTGATTTTCATATTGCTGAGGTTTAGCTGTGCGGTACTGTGCTGATGGTTCATGAAGAACATGTGGAAGTAGAAGCTACAGGCAACCAGGACTGCTTTGTGCGCCTGGAAGTAAATGTCATTGATGGCTATGCAGCAGTCACACAGGAAGCCCCATTCCCTTTGGTTGTTTAGCTGCTGGAAGACATAGCTGCTGTGGCTGGGCTTTGCCATCCTCTGGCGGTCAGAGACCTGTCCCTGCCGCGTCCGATTTGGAAACTGTCTTGTCCACCCCTTGGATCACGTGGCTGCGTGGCTCAGGTGGGGAGGGAGCCCCTGGTGGAGGTGGAGGTGGAGGTGAAGGCGGGGACGGCAATGGCCCAGCTCGGCCCCACGCCACTGGCACACCACAATTCAGCGGTGACGACAGGCGATCGCCATCTGGCGGATTTGCTATTCTTAAATAAGCTATATTTTGGGCTTGTTATTTGTTGTTTCCTGATTTATAGTGGCTTTGTTTCCTCTTAGCAGGCTAAACCAAAATCAAGGGTCACTGTGGTAGATACTCTGGGAGTCTTAAGAGCCACACCTAGCACCTTTAGCTCTTACCCTGAAGATATATAACATCAGATTGATTGATAACTCTAATAATACTGCAGCTAACTAGAAAATCCAAGCATTTAATTAATCCAAGATGCAAAAATATGTACATTATAACACAAGAAACACCAAAAATCAAGACAATATAAATCCACCAAAAAGTATTAATGCATTAGAAATGACCTCTGGTGAGAATGAGTTAGAGGAAATGCCTGAGAAAGATTTCAAAATAAAGATTATAAATATGCTCAAAGAAGTCAAAGAGGAAATCAAAGAAGACAAAGGAAACCAATTTAATGTAATAAAGAGGTCAATACAAGACATAAATAAGAAAATAGAAATAATAAAGAAAAACCAGTCAGAATTACTAGCAATGAAGAACACAGTCAATGAGATTAAAAAAAAAAAAAAAACTCTGTAGAAAATCTCACCAGTAGAATGGATGAAGGAGAGGACAGAATATCTAAACTAGAAGAACAGGTGGCAGATCGAATATAGTCCAACAAAGAGAAAGACAAACTAATAGGAAAGTATGAATGGGAATTTCAAGATATTCGGGACACTATGAAAAGATCAAACATAAGAATTCAGGGTATAGTAGAAGGAGGGGAATTTCATGCCAGAGGCATAGTAGGTGTTTCGACAAAAATCACAGAAGAAAACTTCCCCCAAATTGGGAAAGAGATGCCAATGCAGATACAGGAATCCTTTAGAACACTAGCCAGACAAAACCTGGAAAGAACCTCTCCTTGCCATATCATAATAAAACTACCAAATATACAAACCAAAGAAAATATACTGAAAGCAGTTAGAGAGAAAAACCAAGTTACATACAAAGGCAAGCCCATCAGGATCACAGCAGATTCCTCAACACAAATTTTAAAAGCCAGAAGGGCTTAGAGTAATGTATTCCAAGTTCTGAAAGATAACAATTGTCAACCAAGGTTACTTTATCCAGTTAAACTATTGATTCAAATAGACGGAGAAATAAGGACATTCCATAACAAAAGCAGGCTAAAGGAATATTTGAAGACAAAACCAGCTCTACAGAAAATACTTGAAAGAATCCTCCATGCTGAAGAGAAAGAAAAGCACATATATAAGGAACCTGGAAAATCAAACCATACTCAAATACTAGTTAATACAAGAGAGCAAAGGTAAAACCGGAAGAAATACAAAAAAAATGGCAAAAATAAATACATGCCTTTCAATAATATCTCATAATAGCAATGGCCCCAATGCCCCAACCAAAAGACATGGATTTGCAGAATGGGTTAAACAGCAGGATCCTTTGATTTGTTGCCTCCAAGACACTCACCTTTCTACAAAGGATGGACACCATCTTAGGGTAAAAGGCTGGAAAATGGTGTTTCAAGCAAGTGGGCCTAGAAAACAAGAAGGTGTTGCTATCCTACTATCTGACAAAGTAGACTTCAGTCCAACATTACTTGGGGAAGATAAGGTAAGTCACTTTATACTGATTAAAGGCACACTCCAACAGGAGGACATTACAATCATAAACATATATGCACCTAACATGGGGGTTCCCAACTTCATCAAACAAACACTATTAGGACTAAGGTCACAGGTAACACCAAACACAGTTGTAGTGGTTGACTTCAACACACCATTCTCATCAACTGACAAGTTACCCTGGCAATAAATAAACACAGATACATCTGGATTAAATGAGGTCATAGAAGAAATGGACCTAATAGATATATACAGGACATTTCATCAAAATGCAGCAGAATACACATTCTTATTAGCAGCACATGGAACATTCTCTAAAATAGACCATATATTAGGACACAAAAGCAAATCTTAACAAATACAGGAAAATTGAAATAATTCCTTGCTATTTGACCACAATTGAATAAAGATAGGAAGGGGGCAGGTACTTAATAGGACAGTATTAGATATGTATGTAAGTAGAAGAATAGATTAATGGGGGTGAAAAGGCATAAGTGAGGTCAGGGAAAGAGATTGAATAAAGGAAAGGTAGAGGGAGGGCTAATCAAAATCTAAGAGGATATAAATAAATCATATGGAAACCTACTTTTTTAGACAATGGAACACTCAGGAGCCATAGATTGTTACTAGAAAATATTCAGTGCCAGGGATGGGATACTTTCCAGTAAGTTGTTGGCCAGGGAGGTCCTTGATGCCCCCAAAACATTACAGGTCATTGCCAAGGCCCTTAGCTTCCCACCAGTAATAGATGGTAAGACCCTATTGCTGAAGACTCCACATACTTGGGCTGCAATGCCACTGAGAAATCCTGCTAGACCTGAGCTCCTGATAACTCCTCCATGTAGACCAGCTGACAGAAAGCTGGAAAAAGCCATTCTGCATGCAATTCAATGGGAGAGAGAGAAATCACCAGTGAAGATAACTCGACCGTGGACACTGCAAGCCTTATATTTTGCCAGCCAGGCCAAGTGACAAAATGGGTGCAATAGTGGCACATCTGTCATGGTGGAAACCAACTGCCCTCTATTTGGACTGCAGGCCATGGGAATGAATATATCCCTGATACTGAAAACCTAAAACAAGGGTAGTCATGAGCCTTATGGATGTGTCTGGCTAAACGTATATCCTATGCTCATTAAACTGCCCAATAAGCACTTCTCTTAATGTTCATACCTATATATTAATGCTGCTCTCACTTTTGCTAGAGAACCTTTTCTTTTCAGATGGCAGTGACCTTGGGATGACTCAGAAGGCAT
The DNA here is from genome assembly GCF_020740685.1 of Jaculus jaculus. Classification (NCBI taxonomy): domain Eukaryota; kingdom Metazoa; phylum Chordata; class Mammalia; order Rodentia; family Dipodidae; genus Jaculus; species Jaculus jaculus. The sequence continues at coordinate 103,086,073 of NC_059102.1, forward strand.
CATGGTGCTGGGAAGAAGTGACAGGAGTGCTCAGCACTGCAGTATCTCTGTCACACCTTCTAAGGCTCTGGGTCCATCACAGAAGAGGTGGCAGAAAGAATTTAAGAGCCAAAGAAAGGGTGGGTAGGACTCCTTACAACGTGCTCCTCCAGAACCAAAACGGCCTGGATATCCATGACTCACAGTGCCTGATACTACCTACATAAGACCATCATAATAGGAGGAAAAGATGATGACATTAAAATAAAAGAGAGAGTGAGAGGAGGAGGGGATATGATGGAGAATGGACTTTCAAAGGGGAAAGTGGTGGGAGGAAGGGGATTACCATAGGATATTGTTTATAATCATTGTAGTTGTTAATAAAATAATAATTTAAAAAATGACAAATGGATAATCAAGAAGTTAGAAGCTAAGGCTAATGCTTGTTGAATTTGATGTTTGTGTATTCATACTATAGTACTTTACTGGGTATAGTATAGCAAAGAAGATAAACACATAAACTGGGTCTTGTGGCACACACCTTTAATCTCATCACTAGGAAGGCAGAGGTAGAAGGATCACTGTGAGTTCAAGGCCAGCCTGAGACTACATAATGAATTCCAAGTCACCCTGGGATAGAGCAAGATTCTACCTCAAAAAACAACAAAAAAATGATCAACACATTGCCTACTACTACATAATACAAACATATTTGTGTTACTGATCCTACCCATGGTAAATAATCCACATAGTCTATTTCAATATTCTTTTTTTCTTTTCTTTTTCTTTTTTTTTTGTTGTTTGTTTGTTTTGTTTTTTTTACTTAGGGTCTCACTCTAGCTTAGGCTGACCTGGAATTCACGATGTAGTCTTAGGGTGGCCTTGAACTCATGGAGATGCTCCAACCTCTGCCTCCTAAGTGCTGGGATTAAAGGTATGCACCACCATGCCCAGCTCAATATTGTTCCTTAGTGAGTCATAAAACTGCCTTAAAATCTCTTTAATTTTTTTCTTTTATTTATTTGAGAAAAAGAGAGAAGGAGAAAGAGGCAGATAGAGAATGGACACATCAGGGCCTCCAGCCACTGCAAACAAACTCCAGATGCATGTGCCCCCTTGTGCATCTGGCTTACGTGGGTCCTGGGGAGTTGAACTTGGGTTCTCTGGCTTTGCAGGCAAGTGCCTTAGCGGCTAAGCCATCTCTCCAGCCCAGAATCCCTTCTTTTAGTTTATGTATATGACATTCCATTCCATGAGTTCTGGCAGATATTACTGACCTGTGAAACCACCACTATTTTTCTTTGCAATCCTTCCTTGCCTCTGCCCCTGGTGCTAAGGTAACCACTGACCTACCTTCTGTCATATTGTTTTTCCTAAATTTTATACAAATAGAATATACCTGGGGTCTTTCACTAGCGTGATGATTTTGGTATATATCTGCAATGCATATAACATCCCCTTCATTTTACAGAAGAGGACAAAGACCTAGAATGAATATGTGGACAGATAAAACAGCTGTCAAGTTACCATGCCAAGATTAGAACTTAAGGCTTTTCATGTTCTTTCCACTACCTTTGACAGGATTAATAACTTCCTCTTCAGTTGACTCCTATTGCACGGAGTAGCTCACAGCTGTCACTGTAGAAAAATGGACTGCAAATCAGTCAAACTCTGTGTGGGGGAGGGTAGTGGGTAGTTTTTATATATTATGTCCTTGGCATTCAATACCACAAATATGCAAAGCTCTCTTTCATGACAAGCCCAGAGACTTTCGGGTCTCAGCTGTTGAGGTAACAATCAGAAATACTCTTGGCATGCCAATAGCAAAATATCTGAAAAAGAAATCAAGAAAACAATTCCATTTACAATAGCTACAAAAAGAAAGGAAGGGAAAGAGGTAAAACAAACAAACAAAAAACCCCTAGGAATAAATTTAACTAAAGAGGTGAACAAGCAAGGTGTGGTGGCACATGCCTTTAATCCCAGTAGTTGAGAGGCAGAGGTAGGAGATCAATGTGAGTTTGAGGGCACCCTGAGACTATAGTGAATTCCAGATCAGCCTCGACTAGTACAAAACCCTACCTCAAAAAACAACAAACAAAGAGGTAAACAATCTCTACAATGTAAAACTCTATAATTTTAAAATCAAAATCCCTATCACAAACACCAATGCCAGAGCTGAAGAGATGGCTCAGCAGTTAAAAGCACTTGCTTGCAAAGCCTGACAGCCAGATGCACGAAGTAGCTCATGAATCTGGAGTTCATCTGCAGCATCAAAGGACCTGGTATGCCAATACCCTCTCTCTTTCATTCTCTTTCTCTCTGCTTGCAAATAAATAAAAATATTTTTTAGGGCTGGAGAGATGGCTTAGCAGTTAAGGCACTTGCCTGCAAAGCCAAAGGACCCAAGTTCATTTCCCCAGGACCTACGTAAGCCAGATGCACACAGTGGCACATGCATCTAGAGTTTGTTTGCAGCAGCTGGAGGCCCTGGTGTGCCTATTATTTCTCTCTTTTTATCTGCCTCCTTCTCTCTCTCTCTCTCTCCCTCACCCATATAAATATTTACAAATATATATTTTTTAAAAACACCAACGGACTGGATAGATGGCTCAGTGATTAAGGTACTTGGTCCACAAAGCCTAACGGAACCAGGAGCAATTCTCCAGTACTGACACAAAACCAGATGCACAAGGTGGCACATGTGTCTGTTCTTTGCAATGGCTAGAAGCCCTGGCATGCCCATTCTCTCTCAAAGAAATTAATAAAATATTTTTTTTTTAAATACCAGGAATGGTAGACACTGCAAGCCTTATATTTGGTCAGCCAGGCCAAATGAGCCAACGGGTGCAATAGTGGCACATCTGTCATGGTGGAAACCAAGCAGCCTCTAATTTGACTGGAGGCCTGCTCCATGGGAGGGAATACAACCCTGATATTGAAAACCTACAACAGGGGTAGTCATGAGCCCTAGGGGTGTAACATCTGCTGCTGTCTGGATAAATGTATACCATACTCAACAAACTGCCCAGTAAGCACTTCACTTAATGTTCATACCCATATATTAATGCTACTCTCACTTTTGGTTAAAGAAGCTTCTTTCTCTTTTCAGATGGCAGTGACCTTGGGATAACTCAGAAGGCACTCAGAAGGTGCTGAGAAGAAGTGACAGAAGAGTGCTCAGCACTGAAATATGCCTATCACATCTTCCAAGGCTCAGGGTCCATTGCAGAAGAGGTGGCAGAAAGAACATAAGAGCCAAAGGAATGGTAAGACTTCTTACAACGTGCTCCTCCAGACACAAAATGGCCTGGATATACATGACTTCACAATGCCTGATACCTACACAAGACCATCATAATAGGAGAAAAAGATGATGACATCAAAATAAAAAAGACTGAGAGGGAGATGGGATATAAGAATGGAGTTTCAAAGGGGAAAGTATGGGGAGGGAATTACCATGGAATATTGTTTACAATCATGGAAGTTGTCAATTTAAAAAATCAAAAACATAAAGAACACCAAGGCTGGAGTCATTGCCTAGTGGTTAAGGCCTACAAAGCCTGAGGGCTCATGTTCAACTCTCCAGGTTCCAAGTAAGCCAGATGCACAGTGATGCAAGCATGCAATGTTACACATGTGCACAAGGGGGCATATGGGTCTGGAGTTCAACTGCAATGGCTAGAGGCCCTGGCATGCCAATTCCTTCCCTCCCTCTCTTTCTCCCCCATTAAAAAAAAAAAAAAAAGGCCATTCTGGATACCTCCAGTGAGTTGTTGGCCAGGGAGGGCCCTGATGCCCCCAAAATATTTAGGCCATTGCCAAGGCCCTTGGTTTCCCACCAGTAATAGATGGTAAGACCCTATTGCTGAAGACTCCACATACTTGGGCTGCAACACCACTGAGAAATCCTGCTGGAACTGAGCTGATAACCTCCTCCATGTAAACCAGCTGACAGAAAGCTGGAAAAAGCCATTCTGCATGCAATTCAGTGGGAGAAAGAGAAATAACCAGTGAAGATACTCAACAATGGACACTGCAAACCTTATATTTGGCCAGCCAGGCCAAATGAGCCAACGGGTGCAATAGTGGCACATCTGTCATGGTGGAAACCAACTGCCCTCCAATTGGACTGGAGGCCCGCTCCACGGGGGGAAACATATCCCTGATACTGAAAACTTAAAACAAGGGTAGTCATGAGCTCTAGGGGTATAACATCTGCTGATGTCTGGAAAAATGTATATACTATGCTTATCAAACTGCCCAGTAAACACTTCTCTTAATATTTATACCCTTACATTAACACTACTCTCACTTTGGGTAGAGAATCTTCTCTTTTCAGATGGCAGTGACTTTGGGATGACTCAGAAGGTATCATAGTGCTGGAAAGAAGTAACTGGAGTACTGAGTAACATCTCGATCACACCTTCCAAGGCTCAGGGTCTAATGCGAAAAAGGTGGCAGAAAGAATGTTAAGAGCCAAAGGAAGGGTAGGACTCCTTACAATGTGCTCCCTTGACATAAAATGGCCTGGATATCCATGACCTCATAGTGCCTGACACTACCTACACAAGACTATCATAACAGAAGGAAATGATGATATCAAAATAAAAGAGAGACTGATTGAGATGGGGAGGGGATATGATAGAGAATGGAATTTCAAAGGGTTAAGTGGGGGAGGGGAAGGAGGGTATTATCATGGAAAATGTTAATAAAAATTGAGAAAAAAAGGAAAAATAAAAAAACAGGATGTTGTAAATAAAAAAAAAAAAAAAAAAGCCATTCTGTTGGGCTTCCCTCAAAAATAAAAACAGAAAAAAAAAATCCAGGTATGGTGGTGTGCCTTTAATCCCAGCACTCGGGAAGCAGAGTTAGGAGGATTGCCATGAGTTTGAAGACACCCTGAGAATACAAAGTGGTAACCTGGGCTAGAGTGAAACCCTGCCTCAAAAAACCAACATAAATAAATTAAAAAACAAAACAGCCGGGTGTGGTGGCGCATGCCTTTAATCCCAGCACTTGGGAGGCAGAGGTAGGAGGATCACCGTGAGTTCGAGGCCACCCTGAGACTACATAGTGAATTCCAGGTCCGCCTGGGCTAGAGTGAGACCCTACCTCAAAAAACCAAAAAAACAAAAACAAAAACAAAAAACAAAACAAAGAAAAAAAAAAAAAAACACCAGCCGGGAATGGTAGCACATGCCTTTAATTCCAGCACTTGGGAGGCAGAGGTAGGAGGATCGTGTGAGTTCAAGGCCACCCTTAGACTACATAGCGAATTCCAGCTCAGCTGGGCCAGAATGAGAGCCTATCTTAAAAAAAAAAAAAAAAAATGTCAGTTGGAGAGATGGCTTAGTGGTTCAGGCACTTGCCTGCCAAGCCTAAGGACCCAAGTTTATTCCCCAGAACCCACATAATCCAGATGCATATGGTGACACATGCATCTGGAGTTCCTTTGCAGTGGCTAGAGGCTCTTGCACACCCATTCTCTCCCTCCCTAATAAACAAATAAATAAAAATAAAACAAAAATAAAGGAACTGATCATAAATTATACCTTTTGAGCAATGTAATTTTAAAAGCCATAATATTATATATAGTAAGTCAAGACATTTAGGTGTGGCTCTCTCTCAAAAACTCACACACATGTATTAGTATATACAACTGTTCTTTTGACAGAGAAGGGAAGGGAGTGAGGGACAGAGGGAGGGAGAGAAAAAAGGGTGTGCCAGGCTCTCTTACCTGTGCAAATAAACTCCAGTTGCATATGCCACTTTGTGCATCTGACTTTACATGGGTACTAAGGAATCAAACCCAGACTTGCAGGCTTTGAAGCAAGTGTCTTTAACTGCTGAGCCATTTATACAGCCCTACTATCCTTTTCTTTTCTTTATTTGAGAGAGAGAGACAGACAGACAGACAGACAGACAGAAAATGGGCACAACAGGGCCTCCAGCTGCTACAGATGAACTCCTGATGCATGTGCCATCTTGTGCATCTGCCTTACATGGGGCCTGTGGAATCAAACCTGGGTCGGGTCCTTTGGCTTTGTAGGCAAGTGCCTTAACTGCTAAGCCATCTCTCCAGCCCCAAAATGAAATTTTAATTACTGTAGAAGCAGTATAAAAACACAAGGACTGGAGAGATGGCTTAGTGGTTAAGTGCTTGCCTGTGAAGCCTAAGGACCCCGGTTCAAGGCTCAATTCCCCAAGACCCACGTTAGCCAGATGCACAAGGGGGCGCATGCATCTGGAGTTCGTTTGCAGTGGCTGGAGGCCCTGGCGTGCCCATTCTCTCTCTCTCTCTCTATCTGTCTCTTTCTCTCGCTATCTGTTGCTCTCAAATAAGTAAATAAAAATAAATTTAAAAAAATTAAAAAAAAATACAAGGACTAAAATATTTTCTGACTTCCAAGGAACACTTTGTATTTTTCTTTGAAGCCAGAGTCTTATTCTAGCCCAGGCTGACCCGGAACTCACTTTGTAGCCCAAGCTGGCCTTGAACTCATGGAAATCTTCCTACCTCTGCTTCCCAAGTGCTGGGATAAAAAGTATGTACCACCATGCCCAGCAAGAAGCATTTCTTTGAGTTCTACAAAACTGTATGAAAAATCACTTATAAAGGCACTTGCTTGTGAAACCTGAAGACCCAGGTTTTATTCCCCAGAACCCATGCACATGGAGGAGCATGCATCTGGAGTTCATTTGCAGTGGCTAAAGGCTCTGGCATGCCCATTCTCTCCCCACCCCAATAAAAAATAAAATAAAATTTTTTAAAAAGCAAATTTAAAAAATCACTTATAAAAATAGTTTTATATCCCAACAGCTGGAAGGCAGAGGAAGGAGGATCACTTTGAGCTTGAAACCAGCCTGAGGCTACATAATGAATTCCAGGTCAGCCCGGATTTGAGTGAGACCCTACCTCAAAAAAACAAAAAAAACAACCCGGGAGTGGTGGCATACGCTTTTTTTTTTTTTTTTAATTTTTATTTATTTGAGAGCGACAGACACAGAGAGAAAGACAGATAGAGGGAGAGAGAGAGAATGGGCGCTCCAGGGCTTCCAGCCTCTGCAAACAAACTCCAGACACGTGCACCCCCTTGTGCATCTGGCTAACATGGGACCTGGGGGACTGAGCCTCGAACCGGGGTCCTTAGGCTTCACAGCAAGCGCTTAACCACTAAGCCATCTCTCCAGCCCTGACATACGCTTTTAATCCAGCATTCAGGAGGCAGGGTAGAAGGATCACTGTGAGTTCCAGGCCTCCTTGAGACTACATAGTAAATTCCAGGTCAGCCTAGCTAAAGTGAAACCCTACCTCCAAAATCAAAAACAAGAAACAACAACAGAAAAAAACCCACAACCTGAATGTGGTAGTGCACATAATCCCAGCACTCAGGAGGTAGCGGTAGAAGGATCGCTGTGAGGGCTGGAGAAGATGGCTTAGCAGTTAAGGCATTTGCCTGCAAAGCCAAAGAACCACGGTCTGATTCCCCAGGTCCCATGTAAGCCAGATGCACAAGGTGGTGCATGTATCTAGAGTTCGTCTGCAGTGGCTGGAGGCCCTGGTGTACCCATTCTCTCTCTCTCAAATAAATATTTAAAAAAAGAAGGACTGCCAGGTGTGGTGACACACGCCTTTAATCCCAGCACTCAGGAGGCAGAAGTAGGAGGATCACCATGAGTTCGAGGCCACCCTGAGACTCCATAGTGAATTCCAGGACAGTCTAGGCTAGAATGAGACCCTACCTCGAAAAAAAACAAAACAAAACAAACAAAAAAACCCAAAAAACAAAAATCAAAAATAGCTTTATATATAATTCACTTGCCAGGCAATTCACCCTTAGATTCAGTAGCATAAAGTTAGAACATCACTACACTACAATCAATTTAAGAATATATTCCCTTGGGCTGGAGATATGGCTTAGCGGTTAAGCGCTTGCCTATGAAGCCTAAGGACCCCGGTTTGAGGCTCGATTCTCCAGGACCCACGTTAGCCAGATGCACAAGGGGCGCACGTGTCTGGAGTTTGTTTGCAGTGGCTGGAGGCCCTGGCACGCCCATTCTCTCTCTCTATCTGCCTTTCTTTCTCTGTCGCTCTCAAAATAAATAAATAAAAATATTTTTAGCCGGGCGTGGTGGCGCATGTCTTTAATCCCAGCACTCGGGAGGCAGAGGTAGGAGGATCACTGTGAGTTCGAGGCCACCCTAAGACTCCATAGTGAATTCCAGGTCAGCCTGAGCTACAGTGAGACCCCACCTCAAAAGACCAAAAAAAAAAAAAAAATACATATATATATATGTATTTTTTTTTAAAGAATATATTCCCTACCCACTATAAAAGACCTCCCCTCCCATCTCCCATTAGTAGTCAACCCCCATTTCTTCTCTCCCTCTCAACCTTTCTTTTCTTTTTGTTTTGTAATTTTTTTTTATGAGAGAGAAAGAGAGAGAGAGAATTAACACACCAGGGCCTCTAGCCACTGCAATCGAACTACAGATGCTTGCTCACCTTGTACATCTGGCTTACCTGGGTTCTAGGCAAGGGTCCTTGGGCTTTGCAGGCAAGTGCCTCAACGTTTAAGCCATCTGTTCAGCCCTAATTTCATTTTTTTTCTATTTTTTGAGGTAGAGTCTCACTGTAGCCCATGATGATCTATAATTCACTATGTAGGCTCAGGGTATCCTAGAACTCACAGCAATCCTCTTATTTTTGCCTTCCAAGTACTGGAATTAAAGGTGTACTCCCTCAGACCTGGCTCTAATTTTATTTTTTAAATATTTATTTATTTATTTATTTTTGTTTTTTTTTTTTTGAAATAGGGTCTCACTCTAGCTCAGGCTGACCTGGAATTCCCTATGTAGACTCAGGGGCCTTGAACTCATGGTGATCCTCCTACCTTTTCCTCCCAAGTGCTAGGATTAAAGGCGTGCACTACCAAGCCCAGCTTAATTTCATTTTTTTTAAAACAAAGTTTCACTATGTAGCTCAGGCTGGCCTTGAACTCAAAATCTTCTTGCTTCTCCTTTTCTCTTGCTGGGATTATAGGCACATACTACCATGGCCAGAAAATCAGTCACTTTTAAAACAATTATTCCCAAAGTCACTGGATCCACTATGTTATCAGAAACAAATAAAATAAACTAGTTATTACAATTCATTCTTTCAATCCCAGCACTCTGGGAAGATGAAGCAGTAGGACAGCTAATTTGAAAGGAGGACAGCCTTAGGTACATAGCAAGACAGTTTCTCTCAAAAAGACATGGTCAAAAAAAAATTCATGTTTCTATACCTCATATTAGTTATTAGATCTCTAACTAAGAACATAAGAAATTCCATTTTACTAGTGGCAAATAAAAGGCAAATCATATAGGATTTGCTTTTTCCCATACAAAGGAACTAGTTATTTCAAACTCCAGGGGTTATTCTATCTATAGACTACTAATCTCAACAAGAGACAAATGACTGTTGACAACTGCCCAAAGCAACAGTTGCAGAGGAATTAAAATATATGATACTGAAATGGAATTCTTAGGGCAAGGTTTAGATTTTGGCTAGGAGTTATTTCCATATATATACACACACATACATATATATATAACTAGTTTGAGAGTTTGTAACTGAAAACTAGTTTCAAGTTCATTTATGTTTAAGTGTTCTAACACTTCTTACAATTCCCTACAGGTACTTACAATGGCCTTATTAAGTTTGTAAGCTTGGGGTAACACTGGGGAGTAATCACGTAAAGATAAACAGAACAAAATTATTGAATCATCTTAAAGCAATGCAAGTATTTCTACTCTCTAAATATAGGAGTTCTAATTCTGAACAAATTCCAACAACAGGTGGTAACCAACATTGGGTTTAAATTTATTGGTTTATTTTTAAAATCTTGGTCTAATCCAATCTCAGGAAGTTGTCACAGACAGACTTTTGCCAGTTTGTAGTCAGAAAATACTCTCAACAAATTTCAACTCATATGTCCAACAGGAAAAATAACTACTATAATCAGTTTTTTACATATTTAATTTTTATTTATTTTGGGAGAGAGAAAGGTGGAGAGAGAGGTGGAGAGAGAAGGTGTATACTAGGGCCTCTAGCCACTGCAAACAAACTCCAAACGCATGGCTTCGTGGGTTCTGCGGACTCGAATCTGGGTCCTTTGGCTTTTCCTTGGGCAAGCACCTTAACCACTAAGCCATCTCTCCAGCCCATGTTTATTTAAAACCCCTCTCTGGCATCTTATCACCCACATACAGGTCGAAATTCAAGCTCCTTGACAAGTCCAACAAAGTCTTCTATAATCTAGTCCCTTCTCTCTCAATTTTTTTTTTTTTAATTTGAGACAAAGTCTCATGTAATCCAGACTAGCCTCACATTCACTATGTAGCAGAGACTGGCCGTTTATTCCTGTTTCTCCTATCTTTACTTCCCAAGTACTAGGATTATAGGAATACACTCCCATAGCCAGCTTATGCAGCATCTTGAACTGCTTTAATTTTCTGTTCATTTGTACATGTTGTGCTTATAAATAGCCTTCTCCTACCTGCATCAAACCTGGCTTTACCAGCCTACCTTTTGAATATTACAAAACAATTGTGAAGTCATCTAGAACTCCAGACATGATTAGATGCCTCTTCTGTGTTCACATCATACCTTCTGCATATATTTATCACTGATTACATTAAGTAGTGCTTAGCCCCTAATAGAATGTGACCCTTAAGAAAAAAAAAAGAATATGACTGCCTTGTGATTGAGAGATGTGTCATACTGACCTTTTAATTCCCAGTGTCTAAAAATAAACATTCAACAATTGTTTAATGAACAATTCTTAACACTATTTGAAACTACAAAAGCACTTGGTATTTATAATCATGGATGGCAGAAATCTTGAAATCAGAGTAATATGATTACTTAGAAAAATTCTGGCAGAGTTGGTGGTGGCATATAAAATGTAAATTAACTGTTCCTGAATAATGTAAATTATTTCTGACAAAAAAATGAAGTAAGGTTGTATTTATTACTCAAATTACTATGGGTACAGCTACAGTAACAGCTGCAACAAGAGATGGCTTAGCGGTTAAGGTGCTTGTCTGTGAAGCCTAAGGACCCAGTTTCAATTCTCCAGACCCCATGTAAGCCAGATACACAAAGCAGCACATGCTTCTAGAGTTCATTTGCAGTGGCTGGAGGCCCTCGTATGCCCACTCTTTCTACCTGCTTCTTTCTCTCTCTCAAATAAATAAAATATATTTTTAAAAAAGAATCTTAGTGTGGGGGTGAGGAGGGAGGGAATTACCATGGGATATATTTTATAATCATGGAAAATGTTAATAAAAAATTAAAAAAAAAAAAAAAAGAATCTTGATCAACTCTTGGTGGTCCTCTTACCTCTGCCTCCCCAGTGCTGGGATTAAAGGCATGTGCCATCACATCTGGCAAGAAATTTTTGTTGCTGTTTTCTCAAGGTAGGGTCTCACTCTAGCCCAGGCTGATCTCAAACTCACTCTGTAGTTCCAGACTAACCTTGAACTCACAGCGATCCTCCTCCTTTGCCTCCTGAGTGCTGGGATTAAAGGTATACACCACCATTCCTGGCTTTTTTCAAGAAATACTTTTAAAAATATTTTATTTATTTATTTATTTGAGAGAGAGAGAAAATGAATGAGTGTGCCAGGTCCTCTAGCCACTGCAACGAACGAACTCCAGACACATGCACCACCTTGTGTATCTGGCTTTTATGTGGGTACTGGGGAATCAAACCAGGGTCCTTAGGCTTTGCAGGCAATTGCCTTAACTGCTGAGCCATCTCTCCAGCCCTCAAGATTTTTTTTTTTTTTTGGTAGGGTTTCACTCTAGCCTATGCTGACCTGGAATTCACTATGTAATCTTAGGCTGGCCTTGAACTCACAGCGATCTTTCTACCTCTGCCTCCCGAGTGCTAGGATTAAAGGCATGCGCCATCACACCCAACAAGAAATATTTTTGAGACTCTTTCACAAACTCAGCTTTGTTAGGACATGGAGTATACAGCAGTGAAAAAAATACTTGTACAAGGTCACTATTCTCATAGCAATATTGCTCAAGTGGGAAGAGACCGTAATCAAATAAGCAGGGTAATTTCAAATGGTAATAAGTTCAATGAAAAAATAAATATAACAGGGTGAAAGGCCTACTTTACATTAGGTGATCAGAGAAGGCCTCATTCACTGAGGTGAACTAAAATACTATGAGAAGTGAAGATCAGGAAGAAGGTGCATTCCAAGAGAGGGCATCATACCTACAGTAGAAATAGGTGCAGTATGGTCAGTCAGTCAACAGAAGGCCAGTTTAGGTAACATAGTAGGTGAAAGGGAAGGTAGCATGATTTGAGGACAGAAAGGTAGAGGACAGATTAGGTCAAGTCTCTTAGGCCATGTAAAGGTGTTTGACTTTTAAAAACATCATTATTTGTGTGTGCCTGTGTATGTGTGTGTGTGTCACGGTGTGCAAATAGAGGTCAGAGGATAATCTTGAGATCTTGATCTTCTTCCACTTGTTTGCTGCTAGGAAGGCCAGACTTTCTGGCTTCCAACTTCTCCTGACTCTACCTCCCATTGCCTTAACCATATATGCATCATGTGTGTTTGGCTTTACATGGACACTGAGATAGGAACACTGGAGGGCAGTCTTGAAGAGAAAGTGTTTTTAACCATGGAGCCATCTTCCCACAAATCTGGCATTTGTAGATACTGGGGAATGGAACCCCAGGAGCATCAGGTTTTGCAAAGACATGCTTTTTAGCCACTAAGCCATCTCTCCAGGGCCCCTGACTTTCATTTTTGGAAGAAGTAGGAAGTTAGCAGGAAAACTTAAGCAAAGACAGGATATGATCTGGTACACCTCTTTAAATAATATTATCCATTTGTAGGAGGTGACTGTAGGGAACAGGCAAAAGTGAGGTGGGGATTATTGAAGAAACATTAAATGATGGTGACTTGGAAAAGATGTTTGCTTCCATGAGGCCTGATTAGAACAATGTAAACTAAATACTAGATTTAGTGTATAAGGGCCAGTTGTGGTGGTACATGTCTGTTCTAAGAGTACTTGGGAGGCTGAGGCAAAAGGATCACTGTAAATTCAAGGCCAGCCTAGGCTACAGAGTGCATACAAGGCTAGCCGAAACTATACAGCAGGACTCTGCCTCAAAAACAAACAAGCAAACAGACAGACATTTCAGTGTGTGACACATAAATGCACAGTACCTAGTGTTTATCTGTATGGGAAAATCTTGCTGAACAGGATATGAACATCAAATCCCTTGAAATACAACTTAGAAAGCAATGACCACAACATCCAAGGTATAAGAACTAAAATCATTACTAGGTTTAGGCTATAACTTAGTGGTAAAGTATTCGCATAACATATTCAAGGTCTTAGGCTTGACCCCCATTAAGACTATGTCATGCTATATTATTCAGGCTAGCTTCAAATTCCTCCTGAGCCTCTGAAAGTAGCTAGAACTACCATGTGTGCCACTACACTGACTCGTACTCATTTAACAAAACTTGCTGAGGGCCTATTCTGCATCAATTATGAACCAGTTTGCTGAGCTAATATAGATAAAGTGGATTAACAGATCATAGAACACTAGATCAGGAAGAGACCTGAGAAAAGTTCAACCCTTACTGTTCAAATATTAAGAACAGCAGCCCAGGAAAAGGAACCTACTATTTCTTCTAAACTGGAAGGTGAGAAGATTATGACAGTTTGCCTCCAAGGACATACTATGAATAAAGATTTTCACTAGCAATATAAAACTAAATGTTTTTAAATTTTTATTATTTTTGTGTATAGATGTGTATGCATGTGTGTACATAGCGAATATATGCCACAGTGTGTGTGTGGAGATCAGAGAACAACTTTCAGGTTGGTCCTCACCTTTCTCAGGGTCTTTCTCTCTGGATCTTTGCTCTGTTATTGTTTTTTGCTGCCCTTGCTAAAACCTTCATGGGAAATTCCCCTGTCTCTGTTGAGTCAGTGTTCTGGAATTAGAGAAGCCCATCACAGTTTCTGGATTTTTATGTGGCATCTGAGGATTGAACTTGGGTGCTCAGGCATGAATAGGGAGTACTTTATCCACTAAGCCATCTCCCAATCCCCAAACCAAAAGTTTTTAATAAATATCTGGCCAGCACATTTATGTACTATACTAAGAAAAACCACCCTGGGCTGGAGAAATGGCTTGGCGGTTAAGATGCATGTCTGCAAAATGTAAGGACCCAAGTTCGATTCCCCAGGATCCACATAAGTCATATGCACAAGGTAGCACATGCTTGTAGAGTTTGTTTGCAGGAGGCTGGAGGCCCTGGCATACCAATTCTTTCTCTCTCTTCCTTTCTGTCTCTCAAATAAAAATAGAAACCCTATTTTCTGGCTGTGGTAGCATATACTTTGATCTTAGCACTTGGGAGGCAGAGGTAAGAAGATTACTGTGAGTTCAAGACCACCTGGGACTACAGAGTGAGTTTCAGTCAGCCTGGTTAGAATGAGAGCCAACCTAAAAAAGGAAGGAAGGAAGGAAGGGAGGGAGGGAGGGAGGGAGGGAGGGGAGAAGGTCAGGTGGGCTAGAGAGATGGCTTAGCAGTTACAGTGCTTGCCTGCAAAGCCCAAGGACCCAGGTTTGGTTCCCCATAACCCACATAAGCCAGATGCACAAGGAGATGCATACACACAAGGTCTTGCATGCACACAAGATGGCACACATATTTGGAGTTCGATTTCAGTGGCTAGAGGCCCTGGTGTGCCAATTCTCTCTCTCTCTCTCATAAATAAAAATAATTTTTGCTTGGCATGGTGGTGCAAGCCTTTAATCCCAGCACTTAAGCGGCAGAGGTAGGAGGAGTGCCGTGAGTTGGAGGCCACCCTGAGGCAACACAGTGAATTCCAGGTCAGCCTGAGCTAGAGACCCTACCTAAAAAAAAAAAAATACATGAAAGGGTAAATGGCTGGACATGGCATACACATGTTAATCCCAGCACTTGGAAGGAAGAGACAGGAGTATCAGGAGTTCAAAGTCAGACTTGACTATATAGTGAGTTTGAGGCCAGCCAGAGCTGAGACTATTTCAAAAATAAATATTCAGGGCTGGAGAGATGGCTTAGCAGTTAAGCGCTTGCCTGTGAAGCCTACGGACCCCGGTTCGAGGCTCGGTTCCCCAGGTCCCACATTAGCCAGATGCACAAGGGGGCGTACGCGTCTGGAGTTCGTTTGCAGAGGCTGGAAGCCCTGGCACGCCCATACTCTCTCTCTCCCTCTATCTGTCTTTCTCTCTGTGTCTGTCTCTCTCAAATAAATAAATAAATATTTTGAAAAATATATAAAAAATAAATAAATATTCACTACACCTGACCTATTTTTTTTGTTTATTTTTATTTATTTATTTGAAGGTGACAGATTGAGAGAGAGAGGGGGAGAGAATGGGCACATCAGGGCCTCCAGCCACTGTAAACAAACTCCAGATGCATGCACCACCTTACGCATCTGGCTTACGTGGGTACTGGGGAATCGAGCCTCAGATTGGGGTCCGTAGGTTTCACAGGCAAGTGCTTAACCACTAAGCCATCTCTCCAGCGCTATAGCTGACTTTTAAATCGTTGTATTAAACTCATCATTGGGCTATGAATTTAACACAAGGAAAAATGATAACTAATGACAGCATGAATCTACTAACAAGCCAATAATGAAAGTCTTGGTAATACAATTCAAAGATGAATACCTCATAAATAGATTGAGACTGAGCTTGTTATATATACTGAAGAGACACCACAAAACCTCTCTGCAGAATACAAAAGGAAAATGTTTTAAAACATTTTCAAAGTTGGGCCTGGGCCTGGTGTCTCGTGCCTAGAATTCTAGCACTCAACAGAGTGAGGTAGGAAGACTGTTTCAATATCGGAGCCAGCTTGGACTACACAATGAGTTCTAGGACAGACTATGCTACAGTGTGAGTCTCTTTCTGTGGGTGTGTTTCTTTCCCTCTATGAGGTATACATTCATGTAGGCACATGTGTATGGGTACACAGGCATGTGGGGGCCACAAGTCAACATATTTTCCTATATTGCTCTCCATCTGTTGTCTTGTGTTTTTTTTTTGGTAGGTTTTCTGAGGCAGTCTCACTCTAGCCCAAGCTGACCTATGCTGGCCTCAAATTCAGAGTGCCTTTTATCTCAGCTTCACAAGTGTTGGGATGATAGTCATGAGCCACCAAGTCTGACTTCCATCTTTTTTTTTTTTTTTTTTTTTTTGGCTTTTCAAGGTAGGGTCTCACTCTAGCCCAGGCTGACCTGGAAATCACTATGTAGTTCCAAGGTGGCCTTGAACTCACAGCGATCCTCCTACCTGAGCCTTTCAAGTGCTGGTATTAAAGGCATATGCCACCATGCCCAGTTTTTTGTTTGTTTCTTTGTTTTTGTTTTGAGACAGGGTCTCTCACTGAGCCCAAAGCTCACCAATTCAACTAGACAAGCTAGCCAGCAATCCCAGGAATCCTCCAGTCTCCATCTCAGTGCAGGATAACAGGTGTGTACCACTTCACAATTTTACATGGTGCTGCAGATATGAACTCAGGCTTTCATACTTGCTTGGCAAGTGCTTTAATCACTGAACAGTCTTCAAACTCTTGTCTCAAGAAAGCAAAATAATAAAATTTTCCAATGCATGCATAAAATGTGACCAATGTCATAAATAAAAGTATTTAGGGGCTAGAGAAATGGCTTAGTGGTTAAAGCACTTGCCTGTGAAGCCTAAGCACCCAGGTTCAATTCCTCAGTACCCACATAAGCCAGATGCACATGGTGATGCATGCGTCTGGAGTTTGTGTGCAGTGGCTGAAGGCTCCAGCATGCTCATTCAATCTCTTTCTCTGCTTCTGTCTAATAAATAAATTTAATTTAAAAAAGATATTTAATCCCAGCACTCGGGAGGCACAAGTAGGAGGACTGCTGTGAATTCAAGGCCACCCTGAGTCTACACAGCAAATTCCAGGTCAGCCTGGGTAAAGCAAGACCCTACCTCAAAACCTCAAAAAAAAGAAAAGAAAGTAAATAAAGATAAAAGGCCAAGGTTAAAGGCACTTGCTTGCAAAACCTGCCAGTTGGATTCAATTCCAGATGCAAAGTGGCACATATGTCTGAAGTTTGTTTGCACCTGGCATGCCCATTCTTTCTCTCTTGCTCATAAAAATATTTTTAAATATTTTTAAAATCCAAGGTGGATGAAGCTGTAGCAGTTCTGCAGGCTCATCATGCCAAGAAAGAAGCTGCCCAGAAGGTGGGCGCAGTCGCTGCTGCTACCTCCTAGACAAGGGAAGGAAGATGAGTCAGAAGCCAAATAACCCCTCATGGAATTCAGCTCAAGGTTTGAAGACTTCCTAGCTTGTCCTATGGACCTCAACACCAAGAAACAGAAGTTGCAAATTTAATAGGTCATTTTGTATCAAAAGGTCAATTATGAAGCACCTAGAATTTTTCAATTATAAGAATATATTCTCTGGGTTCTACTTTGGCCCAGTATTAACTTTTTTTTTCTTCTATTGTGGGTTTTGATTATTCCCACCCCCAGAAATTGGTTTTGATGTACCCAAGTCTTAAGTTTCTCAATAAAGGGAAAAAACCGCCATTAAAAAAAATAAATAAAATAAAAATCAGGGCTGGAGAGATGGTGCAGTGGTTAAGGTGCTTGCTGGCAACTGCAAAGGACACAGGTTCAATTCCCTGGTACCCACATAAAGTCAAACAAGCTAGATGTTCAAAGTGGCACATGTGTCTGGACTTCATTTGCAATGGCTACAAGCCCTGGCACACCCATTCATTCTATCTGCCCCCCCAATAAATAAATAAAATGCTTCTTTAAAAATATAAAAATCAGCCAGGTGTGGTGGCATACACCTTTAATGCCAGCACTTGGGAGACAGAGATAGGAGGATTGCACTGAGACTGAGGCCACCCTAAGATTACTTAATAAATTTCAGGTCAGCTTGAGCTCAAGTGAAACCCTACCTAGAAAATAAATAAATAAGTAGCATATATCTCTTAGCATATATCAACAAAGTGGCTTTATGCAAATACATTTAGGAGTCTACTAAAAAGTATTGGTAGACCAAGATCAAATGCCATAATGAAAGAAAAGTTGTAGAAGCCAATTCAGGGTTACACCTTTCACAAAGAGTAGAATGGCCAACCTTGCACTTTTGGGCTTTTTTGAATATAAAATTAAGGTGCTCTCCTCTCCCATCCCCACCAAAATAGTCATCTATTTGTTCATAAAGTTCATAGTTAACAAAAAAAATTAAAAATCAGGCCCAGTGTGGTGGCACACTACTTTAATCCCAGCACTTGGGAGGTAGATAGAGTTAGGAGGATCGCCAGGAGTTCAAGGCCACCCTGAGCTAGAGTAAAACCCTACCTTGAAAAACCCAAACAAGCAAATTTCCTGAAGTGTAAGACATTGTGAAAAAGCTTGTCTTATCTCAGACTTTAACAATATATTGAGGGTGGGGCTGGAGGGATGGCTTAGCGGTTAAGGCACTTGCCTGCAATGCCAAACGACCCAGGTTCGATTCCCCAGGACCTACATTAGCCAGCTGCACAAAGTGGCGCACGCGTCTGGAGTTCGTTTGCAGTGGCTGGAGGCCCTGGCGCGACCCTCCCCCCTTTTTTCTCTCTCCCCCTTTCTCTGTCAAATAAATAAATAAAAATAAAATTATATGAGAGAAGGGATAATAGAGTTTCCGGAAGTACACAATCCAAGTGATGCGACGCGCTCTGAGACATGAGGACTTAGTGACTTCACAAGAAAGGTAGCGTCCAACAATTCCGGAGAAAAAGCAGAGGAATGGAGAAGAGAAGTAGGAAGGAGTGAACCGCCGGAAGACTCCCAAGGGGCTAACCCCCAGTTTCCTCGCAAAGGCGGGTGTCCGCACGCGGCCGCGGGCCGGCGTCAGGCGCCTCCTCCATAGCGCGGCCGGCGCCACCGCTGCGGTTCAAGCCCACCGCCGGCGTCCCCTGGCCCATCCTCACCTTGGGGGCTTCGGAACTCCTCCTCGGCCAACCCTCTCTGAGGACAGCAGAAAATGACGCCGTCTGGAGACAGTCCCTAGCCTCGCAACCGGAGCGCCCTGTCAACTCGCGAGCCTCCGACGGCGGCCAGGCCACGTCTCCATGGCAACGCCGCCAAACGCCAGTTCGAACGCGCGCGCCGAAGCCCCGCGAGCCCTCTGTCCCTCCTCGCCGACCAATGGGCATTCACGGAATCCGCGGTCATTTGCTGCCTTCTTCTCTAAGACGGCCAATCAGAAATCCGGAAAGACGGAGGGCGTTACTCTCACGGTTCAGCTTTCAACCAATAGTTCCGCTTGAACGAAGATCTCGCGATGTTCTCAGTGAGAGAACGGCGTCCAGAGGCGGGACGAAGCGCCGCCTTCTACCCCATTCTATTGGTCGCCACCAGGGCAGCAATGCTCTTCTGATTGGCTGGCCTGCCACGGTCTCCATTCAAGGCCCGCCTCCTGCCTACCTGCTTCGGGTGAGTGGTCTTAGCGGTGTCCTGGGTGTAGTTTGCGTGGATACTGATTATAGTCCACGACGGTCCTTCCTTTGTTGAAAAGTCAAAGCTGGCAGTGAGGCGTAGACAGGCCAGGTCCCAACCACTTGCAAGACCTTGGTCTTCTTGTCTGCATCCGGAGAGAGAAAGGAGTCGGTGGTCCTGAGTCGGCTTATCACCTTGCACATGGTGATGGGGTGTGTC
Source organism: Jaculus jaculus (assembly GCF_020740685.1). Classification (NCBI taxonomy): domain Eukaryota; kingdom Metazoa; phylum Chordata; class Mammalia; order Rodentia; family Dipodidae; genus Jaculus; species Jaculus jaculus. The sequence goes on from NC_059102.1 coordinate 103,105,836, forward strand.
ACTAAGAATTCCAGAAAAAAGAAAAAAAAAAAACTAGCAAATTTAGAGCCTAGCTCTCTGGACATCAGGCCTTGCTTTCACTTTGCTGTTAGCCCTTAAACCTCACCTACTTTCCCAAAGAGGTTTTATATTTTTTAAAATATTTTTATTTATTTGCAAGCAGAGACATAGAGCATGACAGGGCCTCTAGGCACTGCAAACAAACTCCAGATGAATATATTTGTCCCTTTGTGCATCTGGCTTTACGTGGGTACTCGAAAATCGAACCAGGGTTGTCAGGCTTTGCAGGCAAGTGCCTTAACCTCTGAGCCCCAAGAGATTTATATATTTTTAAATTTTATTATAGATTATAGCAATTAAAGCAGAGTTCAAGTTACGGAAGAGCTTCATTTTAAAAGAAAATAAAGGTTCAATGCAACAACTTAAAATACATTGAATATATAATCAAATTGTTGCATAGAGTGAAGATTAAGATCAGTGGTGTTAGAAGTCAGGCAAGCTTGTATTTGAATGATTACCAAGAATGTCTCAGCCATAGTTTCCTTTTCCTGAAAAATGGCAATAATGCTTCAGCGGGTTGTGATGAAAAAAATTTTTTCCAAATAAAGAGTGTTTCACATACTCAGTACTTAAAATATGTCAGATCCTATATAATCATATATTTTTATATGTAGTCCAGGCTAGCCTCAAACTCCTGATCCTCCTGCCTCCACCTCTAAAGCAGTATCCTACCAGCATGTGCCATCACAATTGGCTATATATTCATATTTTATAAACTCTACAACCATGAAAAATTGGTGTTATCTTCACTGTACAAGTGAGAAAACAATCTTCCTTCAGGTAAACAGCTATTTTTAAATGATTTATGTATTTATTTATTTGCAAACAGAGAGAGAGAGGTAGAAGAGAGAGAGATAGAGAGAGAATGGGCATGCCAGGGCCTCTAACCATTGCAAATGAACTCCAGATGCATGTGCCCCTTGTGCATCTGGCTTAGGAGGGTCCTGGGGAATCAAACCTGAGTCCTTTGACTTTGCAGGCAAATGCCTTAACCACTAAGCCCATTCTCCAGCCAAGTAAACAACTACTAAATTCAGTAGCTTGCTTTTTCTCCTAAGAAAGCCAGCCATACTTTCCTGTGTTGTACTGTTTTCTGACTCAAAGAGTGAAAATGTTTGGAATACTAAATTGTGGTTGGACAGGTGGGCTCGCTCAAATTTGAGGAAAGTGGTTGCGGAAGTACCTATAGTGGGAACAAACTCTGATGGAAAAGGCTCACCTTAGGAAATGAAGAGATGGAATGAAATGACCATTGAGCTTTATACCGAGTTACATGTGGGCAGTCTATAGCACATCAAACTCAACTTGTTCCAAAAGGGAATCCAATCATTAGCTTTCATTCGACCCCCTCCAGTCATCCAAACCAAACATCTCTCTCCCTTTCCCTTGAATTTATGAAAGCTCTCTCATTTAGACAATGAGACATTAATGTTGTCAATGTTTCTTGAACCCTTTCAAACCCCCCCCCCCTTCTTTCCTTTCTCCCAGGCTCTATCTTAATCTAGCTTCATGTCATTTGTCAGCTACAATGTTGAAATAGGCTTGTAACTGGCCTCTTTGCCTCTAGTCTTCACTTGTGATTTGTTCTTGACCTTGCTTGCTGCCAGATTGTCTTTATAAAATGTCAGTCTGACCAAATTACACCCCTGCCTAAAACCAGTAGTCTTCATTGTCTGAGCTGCTTACTAGTGGAATGACATCTTGTCCTTGAATATCTTTGCACCACTCCTTCCCTTGCCTAGAATGTCCCTTGCGTCCACCTCTACTCTGCCTGGTATGCTCCTAGTTATCCTTCAGAATCTTTAGGGAGTACCCCTTTGACCTAAAGATCTTTTTTTGTTTGTTTGGGTTTGGTTTTTTGAGGTAGGGTCTCACTCTAGCCTAGGCTGACCTGGAATCCACTATGTAGTCTCAGGGTGGTCTCAAACTCATGGCGATCCACCTCTGCCTTCTGAGTGCTGGAGTTAAAGGCAGGTGCTACTGCACCTGGCTTAGATTTTTTTTTTAATTTTTTTAAATTTTACTTATTTGAGGAGAGAGAGAGAATGGGTGTGCCAGGGTCTTTAGCCACTGTAAATAAACTCCAGGCACATGCACCACTATGTGCATCTGGCTTACATGGGTTCTGGGGAATTGAACCTGGGTCCTTAGACTTCGCAGGCAAGTGCCTTAACACCTAAGCCATCTCTCCAGCTCCCATTTGTTTGTTTGTTTGTTTATTTATTTATTTATTTATTTATTTATTTATTTATTTATTTGAGAGAGAGATACAGAAATAGACAGGTAGAGGGAGAGAGAGATTAGAAGAGAGAGAATGGGCACACCAGGGCCTCCAACCACTGCAAATGAACTCCAGATGCATGTGCCCCCTTGTGCATCTGGCTTACATGGGTCCTGGGGAGTAGAATCTGGGTCCTTTGGCTTTTCAGGCAAGTGCCTTAACCGCTAAGCCATCTCTCCCCGCCCCCCTTTTTTAAAACTATCATTCCATGTTATATCCCTTATGATGTAGAAAACACACTGTAACTTTTCTCTTTGAATGCCTTCCACTTTTAGTAGGCTGTGAATCTCCTGAAAGTCCAAACTTTGTAGTACTCAACTTTATATCTACTCTTTGATCCTGTCATATGGGACACACTCAGCAGATATTAGATGAGTAAAGGAAATCTCAAGAGGCTCTAATATTAGACTTGCTCGTTTGCTTTCCAGAATTGAACAGCAGGTGGCACTCAAAGGCCACTTAACATATTTTCCCTAAGAAAAAAAAATTGTCCCAATCTTGTCTGACTTTGGTCAGCTCCTAGAAGCCAGTATGCCATTACAAAAGAAATCTATTTCTTCCCTCAGCCAAATAACAAAGATTGTAAAATGACTTAGCAGCTTGCCTCTTCAGAGAGTGTAGTCGTCCAGGGAAAAGTACAGTTGAAGGAATGTTTGTCTCAATTTTTTAAAAAATATAATTAGGGGGTTCTTTTCCCTTCTTACCACTGTTGTTACAAGAGAGCTTTATTCATAGACAGACGCTTCATTATTGTCCATCCTGAAGACAAAGAAGGACACTGCAGAATTAGAGAGAAGACAACTGTGAGGTGGGCAGTGAGGGAAGGCCGAGGAATACATGAACAAACAGCATTGGCCTTTCTCCTCATAGCAGAATGGCCTGTGCAATATTTCTGGACACTGGGACCCTATGTTAGTACCTGTGTGCATGTGTAAGGCTAGTATCCAGGGTGTGTCTAGCATTTGGTGTTTTCTATCCTGAGGCTACTGGGTAAAGCTGTAAGCATGTGGTTTAAGGTTCTTTTTCCCAGAAAAGAACAGTAGAAGCATGGGACACCCTTGCCAGATATGCATTTCTGGAGGCCTTAGGCTATTCAGTGACCTTTATCTATATTCCGTCCTCCTGCCTAAAGCCTGTTTAGTGGAAGAGATCGCAGCTAGACATTTTAAACAACCTCCAGATGAATATCGACTAAAGACTAAATTTTTTGAAATACATTTTATTTATTTGTTTGAGAGCAAGAGGCAGAGAGAGAGAGAGAATGAAAATGGGCATACCAGGGCCTCCAGCCACTGCAGATGAACTCCAGATGCATGCACCCCCTTGTGCATCTGGCTTACGTAGGTCCTGGAGAGTTGAACTGGGATCCTTTGACTTGGCAGGCAAGTGCCTTAACTACTAAGTCATATCTCCAGCCATAAAGACTACATTTTTAAAAAGATTTTATTTTTATTTATTTATTACATTCAGAAGGAGAGAGTAAATGAGAATGGGCATGCTAGGGTTTCTAGCCACTACAAACTAACTCCAGACGCAGGTGCTGCTATGTGCATCTGGCTTTCGTGGGACCTGGAGAATCAAACCTGAGTCCTTAGGCTTTGCAGGCATGTGCCTTAACTATTAAACCATCATTCCAGCTCCTAAAGACTAAATTTTAAAACTGGAAAAACTGGAAATGATTTTATAAATCATTAGTATGTTCTCTCAGGGCTATCTGTGTCCTAAGCCCTATTTGTTTTTCATGATAAGCAGAGTTATGAAAGAGAAAAGAAATGGACTTTGGAATTAGACTTATTTCAATTCAAGGCCGTGTACAGGCCAGTTAAACTACTAGGCAAGTTATTTTAACTTTTTTTGGGGGGGGGTGTTCAAGGTAGGGTTTTACTCTAGTCCAGGCTGACCTGGAATTCACTATGTAGTTTCAGGGTGGCCTTGAACTCATAGTGATCCACCTACCTCTTCCTCCCAAATGCTGGGATTAAAGACGTGTGCCACCATGCCCGGCTCTTAACCTTTTTTGTATTGTTTTTGTTTTGATATGGGGGTTGGGGATCATAGCTTAGGCTGGCCTTGAACTCCTGATCTCCCTACACCTACTTCTCAAATGCTACTTATGCTGCTATGTGGAGCTGTTTTGTTTGTTTGTTTTTGGTTTTTCAAGGTAGGGTTTCGCTTTAGCTCAGGCTGGCCTGGAATTCACTATGTAGTCTCAGGGTGGCCTCGAACTCACAGCAATCCTCCTACCTCTGCCTCTGCTGGGATTAAAGGCGTGCCCACCACACCTGACATATGCCCAGATTTTAACCTTTCTTAATATCTCAGTCTCCTCATAAACAAAGTAATAATACTTGTCTTAAAGGATTGTCCCTTGGGTTTTTGTTGGTTTGAGACAAGAGCTTTCTGTGGAGCTCTGGCTGGCCTTGAACATAAGATAAGATCCTTCTGCTTCAGTCTCCTAAATGCTGAGATGGTGGTTATATAACACCACACCTGGCCATAAAGAGTTTTCTATGACATTATAACAGTAGTTGTCATAAACCTTGCACTGTGTGGGTGCACAATACTGATACTCAATTGGCAACATGGTGGCTTGAAACACTGTGCATAAAGGGATATTCTAGGCTATAAGAAATGTCAGGAGGAAGATTTGAAGATCCCTTTATGAAGGTATATTTGTGTGACTAAGAGTATAACTCAGTGGTAGAACATATGAGAAAATCTGTGTTCAATCCTCAGCACCACAAAAATGAAATAATAAGTATATGAGCAAATAAGGTGTATATTTGTAAGGGCTTTTGGAATGAACTGTATTTGTAGTAGCATTCTGATTACTTTGAATTACATGAACATAGCCATTATCTAAATTCTTCTTTGGCACATAGGTTCTGAATCTCCTAGGCTGCAAAGAAATTCTATCTATACAGAAAGCCAAGAGCACTTTTCTTAGCTTCTGGAACCTTCTGATGACATTGGGAGCTTTTTTGTTCAGGTTTTTTTCCTAACCACCTCAGGCACTCTGCCACTTTTCTGAAGTGTGAATTGCCTGCTGTCAGCCTGGAGTTCTCACCTCGGCAATCCTGGCTGCAGGCATATTTGCATATTGGATGCTGTGTTCTTTAACCCCCTGGGGTTTGCATCTACTTGGAGTCTGTGTGAAAGCTGAATACTTTTAAACCCCTGAACCTTTCAGCTCCTTCAGGAAAAGAAGAAAAAGAAAAAGAAAAAGAAAGAAAAAAGAAACCTCCTAACAATAGCTCCATTGACTTTTATGCAAATGGAACTCTTCAGGAAAACACTGGGCTATTTCCCAGGGCCCAGAACATACTCAAACATTTGTTTGAGTAGGAGGTGGGGAGAGAGTTCTGTTGAGTCAATGAACATCTGTTGGGAGCTGCTGAGCTGAGCCCCCAAGGAAACAACTGGGTAGTCTGGCTCTTTGCTGTCAGAGGTACCAGCAAAGATTTACCTTACTAGAGATGCATACTTATGGTAGCTTTATACTCTACAGCAGTTGCCCTTTTGTTGCTGGGATAAAACACCCAACCAGAAGCAGCTTATGGAAGAAAAGGGTTTTATTTTGGCTTACAGTTTTGAGGAGAAGCTTCATCATAGTGGGGAAAATATCAGGAGCAAGCAGCTGTGTGTCACATCTTTACAGCAGCAGGAAGGAAGTAGTTTGAGTACTGGGCTTGGAGCTGGGCTATATTACTCTAAAGCTCACCCCAAGTGTCACACTCCATTAAGGCTCCACCTCCCAAAGGCCCCCCAACTTTTCCAAATTGTCACCAGCTGGGAACCAAACATTCAAGACACATGAGCCCTAAGGAGAACATTTCATTCCAACCACCACATACTGTGTCCTTTAGCTACACTGGAACTACAGTTTTCAAGAACTCTTGTGTGGTTGCAGCTTCGTTAGGACTAACCACAAGTGACTTTTGTGAGAGTTGGAAAGCTGGAGTGAAGAGGCAGGCAGTACATCATGAGGGACTGAGCTGGGTGCCAGGTGTGGTAGAGTTCATGTACTCTGACACCAGTCTCCTAGCCTGCTTTGTGATAAAGGACAGCATTCAGGCCAGTGGCAGTGTCATCGCTTCCCTTTCAGCTCTCCAAGTCCTGGGTTGAGTGTGTATTCAGCTCTGTGGCAGAGGACTCCAGTGTTTTCTGCTGGTCACCTGTGTCACCAAGCTTAGCAACACAAAAGGCGATCTTGGGTTTTAGTTTGTCTTCACGAATTCCATTTGTCATCACAGAACCCCCTCAAACATCCAGTCTACCCTTACTCTCCTCTGCTTTACGTCCACCTTCCCCCCTAATGCTGACATTAGTTACTACACACTTCGGGCCCAACAACAGACATGGCGGTGATTGAGTCACAAGGATTGCTCTCTCTACCAGCTTCCAAAATTATACAAAAAAAAAAAAAAATCCTTATCTGGATATAGTGGTGCATGCCTGTAATCCCAACACTTGGGAAGCTGAGATAGGAGGATCTTGACTTTGAGGCCAGCCTGAGCTACATAACACAGGTGGCTGTGGTGTTGTTTTTTCAAGTTCGGGTCTCACTCTAGTCCAGGCTGGCCCTGAACTCATAGCAGTCCTCCTACCTCAACCTCCCTAGTGCTGGCATTAAAGTCATGTAACCACTTTGCTCACTTTACACAGTGAGTTCAAGGCCAAGCCTCAACTATTTAGCTAGACCCTGTCCTGAAAACCCAAGGGTTGTACAGTTCAGTGGCAGAGTACTTGCCCAGCATGCACAGGTTCCTTCTGGTTACCAGCAGAACACCCAGCCTTCTAATAACTCCTTACATTCCTGCTACTGAGAGCCTCTGCTTCTCTGATTGATTATGGAGTGATCAGAAGACTTCATAGAGAAAGTAACATCTGAGCTGTTTCAGAAGGGATAAGCAGGAAGGGTTGTTTGTGTGCGGTGGGGGAGGGTGCTTTAGCACAGAGCTGGCTTAAGATAGTCAACTGAAAGTGCAGTGAGTTCTCCCTTTCTAGCAGCGTGTTCCTCTCCATGGATCTAAGCACAGAGGGGGAGTGAGCTTGTGATGCCAGCTCTCTGATCCCATTGCTGGCCAGTCTGGTTCTTGGATGTGGTCACATCTACACATTGCTGGCCTGTACCTTTACCACTATCCTAAGATTCTCCTCCCCCTCCCCCACACACAAAGAAAATGATGGCTTTCTTTGATCTTTTTTTTTGGTTTCTTGATGTAGGGTCTCACTCTAGCCCAGGTTGACCTGGAATTCACTATGTAGTCTCAGGGTGGCCTCGAACTCACGGTGATCATCCTACCTCTGCCTCCCAAGTGCTGGGATTAAAGGTGTGCACCACCATGCCTGGCTCTTTGCTCTCTTAAATAGCTCTACGTGGCCACCTACGACCTATCTTCCATATCCACCATGCCAGCATCTTTGTTTACTCATTTCCTATTTGTGGTGATGGTGGTGTGTGGAGGAATGCTCTGGTACTTCCTGTCTTAGGTAGGGCATTGGCCCCTCTGTTCTTGGTTTCCTAAGTGAACCTAGTGGCTCCAGCATTCATCATTATATGGGCCTCTACCAGAAACATAAGTGAAGTATTAGTTACTTTTCTGTTGCTGAGACAAAATGCCTAACAAAAGTCAGTTTGAGGGAGGCATATTTATTTTGGTTTCAGCTTGAGGTTACAAGCTGTCCTGGCAAGGAAGGTAAGGTAGCAGAAGCATGAAGCAGCTGGTCACATTGTCTCCATAGTCAGGAAGTAGTGAGTGATAGATACTAGTGCCTCACTAATTGGGCTGTTTTGAATGTATATCCCCCATAGACTCAGATGGAGCTTTTTTTGTTTTGTTTTTCTGAGGTAGGATCTCACTGTAGCCCAGACTGACCTGGAATTCACTACGTAGTCTCAGGCTGGCGATCCTCCTACCTCAACCTCCCAAGTGCTGGGATTAAATGTGTGCACCACCACGCCTGGCTCAGTTGTTTTATTAAAAGCTTGTAACTTGGATCTCCAGCTGTCTGGCTGGAAGAGATGTCACTAAGGGCAGATCCTGGAGCCCTGCCCTAAGATGTCACTAGGGATAGTTTTTTGTTTTTTTTTTTTTAAATATTTATTTATTTATTTATTTGAGAGCGACAGACACAGAGAGAAAGACAGATAGAGGGAGAGAGAGAGAATGGGCGCGCCAGGGCTTCCAGCCTCTGCAAACGAACTCCAGACGTGTGCGCCCCCTTGTGCATCTGGCTAACGTGGGACCTGGGGAACCGAGCCTCGAACCGGGGTCCTTAGGCTTCACAGGCATGCGCTTAACCACTAAGCCATCTCTCCAGCCCTGGGGATAGTTTTTAATTTCAGCCCATAGGTACAAGAGAGAAGTCTGAGCTGTTGCCCAGACCCTGCTGTTTGCTGCTGGTTTTGTACTTACTGCTTTTGGTCTTGCTGGCTGGTGACGGTCTCTCTCTGCTTGGATGTATGGAAGCAGCCTCTTCCGCCACTGGATCTGTAAACTTGAAATAAATCTCTTCCTCCCACAAACTCTGTTTAGAAGTTCATCCCAAACAAGTGGAGATGACTATAACACTAACTTTGTCTTCATCTAGTCCAGAACCCTAGTCCCTGGAATGGATGGTGCTGCTCACAGTTAAGGTGGGTCTTCCCACCTCAGTCCTCATAGGCAAGCCCAGAGGTGATTCCAGATCCTGTCGTGTTGACAATATGAGCTATCACATGTCTGTTGCTTTTTAATATTTTCTGATTATCTTTATGGGGAGGCATGGGATCAGTTACCTATGTCTACATGAACTGTGAACCAGTGATATGAAATATTTATTCACCAGTTCTCCAGTGACAAGATGCTTTGTTCTGGATTTAAAGCTGGGGAAAGTTCTCAGCATAAATAGGGAGTTTGGGGCAAAGGAATATGGTGTTTCATAAAAGCCAGTATAATATTGCCACTTTACATGTAATTTTTTTTTTCTCAAGGTAGGGTCTTACTATAGCCAAGGCTGACCTAGAATTCACTATGAAGCTTCACACTGGTCTCACACTGACAGTGATCCTCCTACCTCTGCCTCCCAAGTGCTGAGATTAAAGACATGTGCCACCATGTCTAGCAACTATGAATTTTTAACTCGAAAAAGATCTCATTATACACCACAGTATTCTGAGCCATACTTTTTGCAATTAATATGCCCTAAAATCATTTCTTACAACCATATATTTGGTTCTACCTTTTTTTTTTCTTTTTGATTTTTTGAGGCAGGGTTTTACTCTAGCCCAGGCTGACCTGGAATTCACTATATAGTCTCAGGATGGCCTTGAACTCATGGCAGTCTTCCTACTTCTGCCTCCTCTGTGCTGGGATTAAAGGTGTGCACCACCATGCCCTGATGTACCCTATTTTAATAGCATATAAATGCATATAGGTGTGTGTATGGATACATGCAGATATACATATATACTGAACTTGTACATTATATTGTTATTCATTTATTTGGTGGGGATGTGTGTGGGTACAGGTGCACACACAACATAGCATGTGTGTGGAGGTCAGAGTACAACTTTCAGGTCACACCTCACCTTCTACCTACGTTGAGGCAGAGTCTCTCATTATTGGTCACTGCTCCCTTTGGGAGCTTCTGGGAAATTCTCCTGTCTCTGCCTCTCTTCTCCCTGTAAGCACACTGGGATAACAAGTCCATCACAGAGAGACAGAGAGAATGAATGAGCGTGCCAGGGCCTCCAGCCACTGCAAACGAACTCCATATGCATGTGCCCCCTTGTGCATCTGGCTTCCTTGGGCTTTGCAGGCAAATGCCTTAGCCTCTAAGCCATCTCTCCAGCTTGGTATCTGTTTTTGTTGTTGGGAAAATGCTGTGCTCTAAAGGAGCATTTCCATCTGTTAGCAATCTCGAGAATTGTCCTGGAAAAGGTATCAGTTGGGCCACAAGCTCATCTTTTTTTGCTGTTATTATTTGTTTTGTTGAGATGGGGGGGGTTTCTTGCTAGGTAGCCCAGGATAGTCTTGAATTCATAGTGATCCTTCTGCCTTAGTCTCCTAAATGCTGGGCATACATATATGAACCACCAAGCCTGGCAGCTCATTTTTTTTTTGTTATTTTTTATTTTATTTTATTTCATTTTGTTTTCCAAAGTAGGGTCTTACTCTAGCCCAGGTGACCTGGAATTCATTCTGTATTCTTTTTTTTTATTAATTAATTATTTATTTATTTATATTTGAGAGTGACAGACATAGAAAGAAAGAGGCAGACAGAGAATGGGCGCGCCAGGGCCTCATCCACTGTAAATGAACTTCAGACGTGTGCGCCCCCTTGTGCATCTGGCTAACGTGGGTCCTGGGGAATGGAGCCTCGAACCAGGGTCCTTAGGCTTCACAGGCAAGTGCTTAACCACTAAGCCATCTCTCCAGCCCTCATTCTGTATTCTTAGGGTGACCTCGAACTCACAGCTTTCCTCCTACGTCTGCCTCCTAAATGCTGGGATTAAAGGTGTGCACCACCAAGCCCTGCTTACGTTTTTCCTTCTGGGCATGTGCCTTCTTGGCAACTTAAAAAAAAAACCTACGATGTCATCATTTTTTCCTCCTATTATGTGGATCTTATGTAGGTAGTGTCAGCCACTGTGAGGTCATGACTATCCAGACCACTTTGTGTCTGGAAGGCAGTATTGTAAGCACTCCTCTCCTTCCTTTGGCTTTTACAGTCTTTCTGCCACCTCTTCCACAATGGTCCCTGAGCCTTGAAGGGTGTGATAGAGATGTTTCACTTAGTACTGAACACTCCACTGTCACTTCTTCTCAACATTTTGGCCAGTTTTTTAGTCACCCCAGTGGTCACTGCCATCTGAAAAGAGAAGCTTCTCTAACCAGAAGTGAGAGTACCATTAATATATGGGCATAAATATAAGTGTTTAGAGAGCAGTTTGGTGGGCATAATATGACTATTTAGCCAAACAACTGTAGTAGTTTCCCCCCTAGGGCTAAGCCATAGGCTTTTGACTGTGTGTGTGTGTGTGTGTGTGTGTGTGTGTGTGTGTGTGTGTGGTTTTCTAAGGTAGGATCTCACTCTAGCCCAGGCTGACCTGGAATTCACTCTGTAGTCTCAGGATGGCCTCAAACTCATGGCAATCCTCCTACTTCTGCCTCCCGAGTGCTGGGATTAAAGGCGTGTGCCACCAGACCTGGCTTGACTGGGTTTTCAATACCAGGCATGAAATCATTGCCATGGAGCGGGCCTTAATTCCAACGAGTTAACAGTTGGTTTCCCCCAAAACAGACATGCCACCATTGCACCAGTTGGTACATTTGGCCAGGCTGTCCAGCCATAAAGCTTGCAGGGTCCACTGCTGGTTAGGACATTGATGACTTTTCTCCTCCCAGAGGATGTGTGCTGCAATAGCTTTCTATCATCCTGACAGTTAATAGGGAGGAGGCTTCCAGCTAAGCTCCAGCTTGATTCTCAGTGTCCTGCCGCCCAAGTGTGTGCAGTCCTCAGCAATAGGGCCTTACTGTGTAGTTCCTGTGGGCAGCCGAGAGCCTTGACAACAACCTGTAGTGTCTGGGGAGCACCAGGAGCTTCAGTGGCACTGAAATTGTGCTAGTAATCTATTGCTTCTGGACTGAACATTATCCACCTCTACAGGATACTTCTGCCCAAGCCCTGTGTCTTTTTATTTATTTATTTATTTGTTTTGAGAAGTAGGGTCTCCCTCTAGCACTGGCTGACCTGGAATTCACTATGTAGTCTCAGACTGGCCTCAAACTCACAGCAATCTTTCTACCTCTGCCTCCTGAGTGCTAGGAGTAAAGGCATATGCAAGTGCACTAGGGCCTCTGAAAATGGATCCCAGATACATGCATTACCTTGTGCATCTTTACTAGTACTGGAGAATCGAACTCAGGTTGTTAGGCTCTGCAAGCAAGTGACTTAACCACTGAGCAATCTCTCCATCCCCAAACTCTTTTAACATATATAGTATTAGCTAGCAAGAAATAGGTTTCTGGGCTGGAGAGATGGCTTAGCTGTTAAGCACTTGCCTGTGAAGCCTAAGGACCCCAGTTCCAGGCTTGATTTCCCCAGGACCCACGTTAGCCAGATGCACAAGGGGGCGCACAAGTCTGGAGTTCGTTTGCAGTGGCTGGAGGCCCTGGCGTGCCCATTCTCTCTCTCTCTCTCTCTCTCTCTCTCTCTCTCTCTCTCTCTCTCTCTCTCTCTCCCTGCCTCTTTCTCTCTCTGTCTGTCGCTCTCAAATTAAAAAAAAAAGAAGTAGGTTTCCATATGGCTTATTTGTAACATCTTACTTTTTGGTTAACTCTTCTGCTACTCCCTCCTCTCCTTCACACACGCACACACACACACATATGCAAATAGATAATTTTTTAATTAAAAAATTTAACTCAAAAATATTTTGAGGCCAGACATGGTGGCACATGCTTTTGATCCCAGCACTTGGGAAGCAGAGGATGGAGGCTCGCCATGAGTTCAAGGCCACCCTGAGGCTACATAGTGAATTCCAGGTCAGCCTGGGCTAGAGTGAGACTCTACCTCAAAAATAAAGTTTTTGGGGCTGGAGAGATGGCTTAATGGTTAAGGTGTTTGCCTGCAAAGATTAAGGGTGCATGTTCAACTCCCCAGATCCCACATAAGCCAGGTACACAAGGTGACACAAGCACTCAAGGTCACACATGCCCACAAGGTGGCGCACACACCTGGAATTCGATTGCACTGGTGGGAGGCCCTGGTGTGCCAATCCTTTCTCTCTCTCTCTTTCACACACTCATTAAAAAAAAAAAAAAAAATGTTTTGGGCCAGGCACGGTGGCACACACCTTTAACCCCAGCACTCGGGAGGCAGAGGTAGCAGAATCGCCATGAGTTCAAGGCCACCCTGAGACTACATAGTGAATTCCAGGTCAGCCTGATCTAGAGTGAGACCCTACCTCAAAAAACCAAAAAACTAAAAAAAAAAAAGTTTTGCCTACCTGTCCCAGGTGACCCCTCTGCATCATCAGAAACCACATTGTTGGTGTCTCTTTGCCCAGGGCCTCAGGATATATAGGCTAAGGGAAATGAAATTATGGGCTTGCTGACAATACTTCTGCATCTCTTCCATTCCTAACAGCTCTTCTGCTTCAATGAGAGTGTCTGGGGCTTTCCAATCCTGTAATAAGTACAGGCCCTGAATTTTACCAAGAGACCTAGAGGTTTGGAGGGCCACACTGAGCATTGCCCAGGTCCTGCAGTTACACAGAAAGACCTGTCTTTGAGCCCTAGAACTTTTCCACTGGCCCTTGGCTTGCTGCCTTTCCTGTAGGTTATGAGATCGCTGTTAATTAGTCTGTGCTGTTCGTCAGCACTGGAGTGCTGCCCCCAGTGTGTGTGGGTCTTCCTGTTTTATATTACTTTCCAAAGATCTGCATCTTCCCTGTTAACTTTTCTTTTTACTTCTCTCTACCCTTTTGTTAATTTCTCAGATTGATCATGGCCCTGAGGGCATGTGGCTTGATCATCTTCAGAAGACGCCTTATTCCCAAGGTGGACAACAGTACAATTGAGTTTCTGCTGCTGCAGGCATCAGATGGCATTCATCACTGGACTCCTCCCAAAGGTGCCGGAAGGGGGGTTGGCTTTTGGGCATATGCCAAGTGTTGCTCAGAAATTCACCCTGCTGGGCCCCCTACGAGGCTTATTTTCCAGTGACTGCAGCGGGAGGGAGTGGAGTAGGCAGGAATTCTTGAGCTGTTCTACGTCTCTAGAACAGAGCTAGAAACAAGTCCAGCTGACTGACCCAGGGCAGAAGCAACACCTGTTTTGTGAGCATCACTCACCAACCCTCCAGCCCCTGTGGTGAACGACTGGATAGGAGAAAAGCCACTAGGCTGTGAATTGGGGATGTTGAAGTTGAGTCATGACTGGGCTATGTGCCCATCTCTCTCTGAGCTTTTGAGTTTTTCATCTGTCAAAGTAGTGGTTAACTTAAAAAAAAAAAAATCCCAAGTTTTCTTCCCACCCTTTCTCTGATTTTTTTTTTTTTTTTGACCAAGTTCCTTTGACTCCTTGTTTAGTGTTCACCACTAGGTTTTGCTTTTGAACTGTAAACCCAGAGAGTATTCCTGAATGTATTTGTGTTAAGTTAGAAGCTTGGAGGAGATGGGTTCCCTGATTATAGATTCCTCTGCCTCCTCTGGCAGGAGTGGAAGAGTGAGAGCGGAAGGGTCCTTCACAGACCAACAGACTTGGCGGGTAGAGGGGGGGGATGCCTGAGCAGCCCCCCTTTGCTCTGTGTTCTTTACTCAGAACCCAGATAGAGCTAACTGGATCTCCAGAAGAAGAGTGGGGAAGACTACTGGCATGGAGCCAGTAGATAGTGGGCGCTATCTCTAAAAGTAGGGATTCCCTCAGATGACCCAGAGAAAGAAGCCAGGCTGTGTAGGAAGAAATGGGGAAATGAAGCCATCTTTGGCTAAGGCCATTGGGCTGATCCCAGTGGGCAGGAACAGACTGTGGCCCTGGCACCTACTGGCATGAAGACCTCAGGGTAAACAGTGCCCCCAAACAAATAGGAGCAGAGAGTAAAAATGGGAGGCATGGACAAAGATCTAGGCTTAGAAGAAAATAAGGTGATGGTGACAGAAAATAAATTTTTGCACATTTGCCTTGTACTGGGAAGAGAGAAGGTAAAAAAGAAAAGTGTCAAAAATACTATGAATAGGGATATTCACACTTACCTCCTGATCACCCAAGTCATACTGCATGGCTCTTCTCACTAAAACATGTGAAACGACCTTTCCTAATCATTTCCTGATGGGGTTTAGGACAAAATTAACCTGTTCTCATTAGTGGGCAGAAAAACCAAATGTACACTCCTAGTGAGGGCTGTACTCAGCAATTCCCACATACTTGAGAGGAGGGGGCACCCTGAATCATTGTCTCCTGTCCCCACCAGCGTCCATCCTACCTAATCTCCCCAGTGCATTATCTGTGTGTCTTGGTGCTTAAAGAAGTGCTGTGCAGGGCTGGAGGGATGGCTTAGCAGTTAAGGCATTTGCCTGAAAAGCCAAAGGACCCAGGTTCGATTTCCCAGGACCCACATTAGCCAGATGCAAAAGGGGGCACACGCATCTGGAATTCATTTGCAGTGGCTGGATGCCCTGGTGTGCCCATTCTCTCTCTCCCTCTTTCTCGGTCAAATAAATAAATAAATTTTAAAATAAATTTTTTAAAAAGTGCTATGCAGAGAAAAAGTTTTAAAGCTAAGAGCTAGGATGGGTTCCTTAAGTGCTAATTCCTAGTTGTTTTCTGTTTAGCAGCAACTGACTTAGGACCCTGCTGTACAGACCCCTGGGAAGGATAACTGCTAGTGCATAGCTCCCCCTCCAGGCCAAGGGGGGAATAGCTAAGATTTCCTGCTCCTTGTCTGCTCCCAGCCGCTTGCCATAACTATGAGTAGCTACAGGTTACCAGAACCCTCCCCACTGCTTCTGACCCACTAAGAATGTGTGGGAAAGGCCTAGGGGTAAAGCTGAGGGGCCACTCCAGTCTGCAGAGCTTCAAGTTAGGCTATAACAGTTTCCTGGCAGCTGTCTGCTTGGATTTGGGTCTTGCCAACAAATTTTCTTAGAACTGGCTCTCATCTTGTCTTTAGTCTAAGTTCCCATCAGGACTTTCTCTGTGAATCTGAAATCTGGCCTTGCTCATTTAGGAAGATGAAAACAATTTGAAAAGATCTTGATGGCTACTCGGAAACAGCTGCTGGTGCAGCAGTGCCGGATTTTGAGTCTGTCTGATAACTGGACAGTGTTAAATTCTCACTGGATTGTAGGTGAAATAGTCCCCTTTCAGCTAGCCTCACTGCCAAGAGAGCCTGCCCCTCCTTGGAAAGAAATGCTATGAAGGGGAAAGTGGTTCCTGAAAACAACAGGAGAAAACTCAAAAAAAAACAAAAAAAATTTAAAAAGGGAGCCAAGGCCGGGTGTGGTGGTACACGCCTTTAATCCCAGCACTTGGGAGGCAGAGGTAGGAGGATCGCTGTGAGTTCAAGAGGCCACCCTGAGACTACATAGTGAATTCCAGGTCAGCCTGACCTAGAGAGAAACCCAACCTCAAAAAAAAAAAAGGCGTGGGGGGGGGCTCTGAAGGAGGCCATCTCACTATCCAAAAGCAGTATTGTTGTGGGCTGGGGTGTTACCTTAGTGGTAAAGTGCTTACCTAGCATGCACGCGGCCCTAGGTGTAGTACTAAACACCACACCAAAAAAACAAGAAAGGCAGTATTTTAAATATGACTTGCACCCTTTCCTAGGTATGCTAGAATATTGACCATCTCCAGACTGCCTTTAGCACAGGAACTTCCAGAAAAGTCACCAGAACCCTAACTAAATCATGTGGCCTGGAAAAACCCAGCTTTGAATGCTATTGAAGATTTCCTCCTTTTCTTCTAACCAGGCCATGTGGACCCGGGAGAGAATGACTTGGAAACAGCCCTGAGGGAGACGCGGGAGGAAGCAGGCATAGAAGCAAGCCAGCTGACCATCATTGAGGGGTTCCGAAGGGAGCTCAGTTATGTGGCCAGAAATAAACCTAAAACAGTCATTTACTGGCTGGCAGAGGTGAAGAACTACAATGTAGAGATCCGCCTCTCCCATGAGCACCAAGCCTACCGCTGGCTGGGGCTGGACGAGGCCTGCCAGTTGGCTCAGTTCGAGGAGATGAAGGCAGCGCTCCAAGAAGGACACCAGTTTCTCTGCTCCACGCCGGCCTGAGCTGACCAGAGCAGTCATTTGCTTCCACCACATCCTCAAGGGCCTTCTAAGGTGAACTCACCCTCCCGTCCAGGGAAGGATGTACGAGTCTTTGGCCTGTTCCAGCCAAGAGCAGATAGGTAGTGAAATCAGCCCAGGACCCTCAGACGAGAGCAAGCAAGACCTGGATTCAGTTGCTAGCAGGGGGCGGGGTGGGGGTGGGGCCAATGAGTAAGAATCTTAGCTGAGCAAAAAGGCAAAGGAAAAATAAAACTTAAAGCACCAGGCTCTGTAAGTACACCCGTATACTTTGTAAATAAATCTCAAGCAACTTCTTTGTCCTTTTAACCTGTGTGTTTATTTCTCAGACATCTGCCATTGATGGAGGTGAAGAAAGCTGATGTGAATCAAAGCTCAGAATCCTCTTGTCCAAAAATTTTTCCCCATAAAATCCAAGGGCAAGGGAATGAAATTGGAGAAACCTAGCACATCTAGGGTGGCCTTTCTGCCTCTAGAACACTAAGCATTCCACCCCACCAATGACCCCAAGACCCCTTTTAGTTAGGATTTCCGCTGGGTGTGGTGGCACACGCCTTTAATCCCAGCACTTGGGAGGCAGAGATAGAAGAATCGCCATGAGTTCAAGGCCAGCCTGAGACTACATAGTGATTTCCAGGCCAGCTTGGGCTACAGGGAGACCCTACCTCAGGGGGCGAATTTTTTTTCTAAGCAAGTGGAACTAGAATGCAGAAATAAAATTTATTCTATTCACAGGTATATTTTTCTCCAGCACCTATATACCTTGTAAGTGCTTAGTAAATATTTCCTTAAATAGAGATCCAAGGAACTTTGGACTTCTCAGGTTCCACAGAGAAAGGGAAGGACAGGTAACCCAGGACAGTCAAGTAAGTAACATGTTCTCTCACCTTTCACTACAGGCCTGCCTGCCAGAGTGATAAGCTTGGTGTGCATCAGTGTTAGTGTGAATATAGCTGCTTTCCAGAGTGATGAGCCTTGTGCGTGTTGGCATAGTGTGAACATAGCTGCCTTCCAGAGTGATGAAGCTTGTCAGCATCATTGAGATGGGGAATGAGGCAAGCCCAAGGTCACAGAGCTCTGCTGGCAACCATATCATTACACCTCACTGGAGCTGCCTTCCCCGCTTTCAAGCAGACTCATTGCTGTTTCTTCCTACTCTGCTACTCCATTGCTCCACAACTATACTGTAAGACCCAGAGGTGCGAGAGTTGGGTCTCAGCCCTCTTCCCTTGCTACTAGGGCTCCAAGAATGCAGAGGCAGGTGTTAGATCTTACAGACCTTCCAGAAGCAATTAGCAGCTGGGTTCATGTGGATTTTATTAGAAGGTTGTTGCCCAATGAAGTGTAGAAGATTGGAGGGGAAGGGGCATTGGTAAAGGTCGACCTGAATTACCAGAGTCAAGAACAGCCACCCCAAAGGAAGGAGAGCAAAGTCACCCAAGTCTTAAGCAGGCTCCCAGATGTTTCCAGTCACTGGTTGTCCGTGCAGACAGGGCAAAAGTACGAGCGAACAGGATCTTGGAGCACAGCCAAGGACCTAAATGGTTTTGTTCCTCGCCCCTCTGAGCAGCATTCTCCAAAGGAGGCCTGCTGCAGGAAGTTTTTGGAGCTTAATGTTCTCTTCCAAGCCAGCAGGGACCACATCCCACTGATTTAATAAATGCCTGCTGGGCAGTGGTGCCAAACCACAGACAAGCTGCCTTCTAACGAGGGCTGGCCGGCCCTGTGCTCTCAGAATGAGAGATTGGAATCTGAAAACTCTAAAACCTCATACATCAAAGTCAGAAGGAACCTGGAAAAATGACCTGATGTTGCTGCTCATTTTTATTGCTGGGGAAATTGATGCTTAAAAAGGTAGATGATGCCTGACATGATAATGATAGTGCATACATGTAATCCCAGCAGGTGGAAGGCTGATGCAGAAGGGTTGCTATGAGTTCAAATCTAGCCTGGGCTACATAGCAAGACTGTCAAAAGAAAGAAGGGAGGGAGGGAGGGAGGAAAGAAAGAAAAAGAAGATAGATGATTCTGGCAATTGTAGATATGTTGGGAACATTGAGGATGAAGTGCCATATGGAAGAGTGCTTTACAATATCTTTTTTTTTTTCAAGGTAGGGTCTCACTCTAGCCCAGGCTAACCTGGAATTCACTATGGAGTCTCAGGGTGGCCTCAAACTCATGGCAATCCTCCTACCTCTGCCTCCCGAGTGCTGGGATTAAAGGCATACCCAGCTTACAATATCTCTTTAAAAAAATTTTTTTTTTATTTTTCAGAGAGAGAGAGAATGGGCCTGCCAAGGCCTTTCAGCCACTGTGAACAAATTCCAGATGCATATCTCAATATTTTACTTTTTATTAATTTGAAAGAGAGAGAGGCAAATAAAGAATGGGTGCACTAGGACCTTTAATCACTGCAAATGAACTCAAGATATATGCACCACCTTGTGCATCTGATTTTACACGGGTCCTGGGGAATTGAATCTGGGTATTTTGGCTTTGCAGGCAACACCTTAACCATAAGCCATCTCTCCAGCTCAATATCTTTTTTAAAAAAGAATTTAAACTGGGCGTGGTGGCGCACGCCTTTAATCCCAGCACTCAGGAGGCAGTAGTAGGTGAGAGAGCTCAAGGCCACCCTGAGACTCCATAGTGAATTCCAGGTCAGCCTCAGCTAGAGTGAGACCCTACCTCGAAAAAAAAAAAAAATATTTATGAGTGTGTGTGTGAGAGAGAGAGGGAGGGAGGGAGGGAGAGAATGGGCACGAAAGAGACAGAGGAAAAGAATGGGCACGCCAGGGCTTCTAGCCATTGCAAAAGAACTCCAGATGCATGTGCCACCATGTGCATCTGGCTTACATGGGTTCTGGGGAGTTGAACCTGGCTCCATAGGCTTCACAGGCAAGTACCTTAACTGTTAAGTCTACAATATCTTACATAGCTTTGGAATCATTCTTATGGGCCTTACAGAGTGTTCCGTTAAAACATGCACATAATCTCAGCACTCAGGAGCCAAAGCAAGGGCTTTGCTGCAAGTTCAAGGCCAGGCTGGTGTACACAGTGAGTTTCAGCCTAACCATGGCTACATGGTGAGATCCTATCTCAAAAATAAATAAAATCTAAGTGCTTCCATGAAAGGGATTTCCCCTCCTCCATAAATTGCATTCTTCCCCCCACCCCCCAAGGTAGGGTTTCACCCTAGCTCAGACTGACCTGGAATTCACTATGTAGTCTCAGGGTGGCCTTGAACTCATGGTGATTCTCCCCCCTCTGCCTCCTGAGTGCTGGAATCAAAGGCATGTGCCACCACACCTGGCTAAATTGCATTCTCTGTAGGAAGAACTGATAGCAGTGTGGGACCAGGACTTACAAGAGCCAGGTGGTGGTGGGAGAGATTGGGATGTGGCAGGCATGTAGGCTTTGCCATCATCACCACTTTCCTTTTGGCTCACTGGGCTTGTTCATCATGAATTCAGAAACCCCAGAGTATTCCAGAGTCCACATGTCTGACCCCTGACACACTCCTCTTGATTGGCAGAGCAGCACTCTGATGCTGCCCCAAGCGACAGGCCAACCCTCAGCAGAATCATCTCAGGTCAGGAAATGCTGCTATGTTGAAAGTTTCCTTCCAGAGAATAGGGCTGCTCAGAACTGATCTGAAACAGGAGGCGTTCTCTACCCCAACCTTCAGAGGGAGAGCTCCCCTGGCACCCTGAAGCTAGTTGGCCACTTTTTGGCTCTCAGTGTCCCTAAGTTCTAGTGTCCAATCCTTCCCAGGTTCTGTGAATATGGGTTCGGTGGGTTACATAGCCAAAGCAAGCAGAGGTTGCTGACCTGGTCATCCTTACACCCCATAGGGATCTATCTGCCTGAGGGGCAAACTTAGGGAGTGGGTTGCTGGGTGAGGGTCCTGCTCTGTCCTGAAGCTGGTACTTTCCTGGTTTTCTGATGTGCTCATTCTGATCAAGTCCTTGCTTTTTCCATCTCACAAGTGAGGGGTCTGAGGCACAGAGAATCTGAAGTCACAGCACTAGCAAGGGGCAGAGTTGGAATGCAAGCCTGAGCTCTACTACTCTGTGCACTATGGCTCTCAAGTATCTGACACTAAAGTGGACACACAGAAGGGGCAGATGGAGGGCTGGAGAGATGGCATAGTGGTTAAGGCACTTGTCTGCAAAGCCAGAAAACCCAGGTTCATTCCCTAGGACCCACATAAGCCAGATACACAGAGTCACGTATGTCTAGAGTTTGTTTTCAGTGGCTGAAGGTCTGGTGCACTCACTCTCTCAAATAAAAAATAAAAATAAAATATTTTTTAAAAAGGGGGGCAGGTGGAAGGGCACCTGCAGTCTGGCATGTCACTCCACTTGTCCCTCTCTGCCAGTTAGGCTCTACATCTACAGGGATTAGAAGTGAGGTGGCCATGTGTGGTAGTTTAAATAAATGGCCCCCAATATATTCAGAGTTTTATTAGTTTATAGTTTGCATCTGCAGCCACCTGGCTGGAGGTGGTATCACTGGGTGAAACTTAAGATGTGGTGGTGGGTTTGAGATTTCAATCGAAAGATATGCAGTGTGCCTAGCTGGAGTTCCAGAAGTATGCTGTGCTGAGTGGCTTTTGGCTTGCACTTCTCTCTCTCTCTCTGTTTGGTCTGTGAAAGCAGGCCAGCTTCTTCTGCCATTATGGAACTTCCCCTGGATCTGTAAGCTTCAATATATTGCCCTTCCTCCATAACTGTGCCTGGTCTGGAAGTTCAGCTCAGCAAACCGAAGCTGTCTATTATACCATGCCTTTCTAAGGTCTCAGTAGAGATTGGCATGGAGATGGAGGCTGGTTCAAAAAGGAGCAGTCTCCAGCTTGAGATGCTTTTTGTTTTTTTTAAGGTAGGGTTTCTCTGTAGCTCAGGCTGACCTGGAATTCACTATGTAGTCTCAGGGTGGCCTTGAACTTATGGCAATCCTCCTACCTCTGCCTCCGAGTGCTGGTGCTGGGATTAAGGTTGTACACTACCACGCCTGGCTCTGAGATGCTTTTAAAAAATCATTTTGTCATCATTTTTATTGTTTCTAAAAGTCTATCAAAAACTTTCTCAAGAACAAGGGAAGTGGTTCAGTGGGTATCCAGGTTCAGTGCACCAGTATACACATAAAGCCAAGTGCAAAACGTGGCTCATGCATCTGGAGTTTGTTTGCAATAACACATTAAAAAAAAAATCTTTCCCAAGATGCTCAGAAGTTTCTGGGTTTCATTCTTCTTGGAACTACTTTCCTATCCTTAAAACTCATCTTGTGTGTTAGGGAGTTACTTCTTTCTGGTTTTTTGTTGTTGTTGTTTGTTTGTTTGTTTTGTTTTTCCTTATCACTGTTTTGTATTGCTGTTTCGCCTGTGGCACAGGGATACACCCCAGAATCCTCCCAAGATGACCAGTGGCCTCTCACCCAGGCCTTTTCTTCCTTCTTTTTATCACGCTGTGTCTCAGACATGTGCTGTGGTGGTTTGATTCATAAACTTAGGTGTTCTGAATGCTAGCTTCCCAGCTAGTGGATATTTGAGCATTAATGCCTTCTGGAGGCAGTGTATTGTTGGGGGCAGGCTTATGGGTGTTATAGCCAGTTTCCCCTTGTCAGTGTTTGGCACACTCTCCTCATGCCATTGTTTTCCCCTGCCATCTTGGAACTTCCCCTTGAGTCTGTAAGCCAAAAGAAACCATTTTTTCCCCAAAAGCTGCTGTTGATCAGCTGATTTCTGCTAGCAATGTGAACCTGACTTCAACAGTAAAGTTGGTACCGAGAGTGGGGTTGCTTCTAGATACCTGACTGTGTGGCTTTGGCCTTTTGGAGCTAATTTTCAAGAGGAATGTGTAAGGATTTGAAACCTTGGCCTAAAAGGTGCCTTGCAGTGCTGTAAATACAGCTTGATGGACTATTCTGATAGAGTTGAAAGACCTGAATGCAGTAAGAAGGTGAGAAAGAGCTTTGCCTGAACTGGGCTAGAAGCAGTTTGTGTGAGAGGATTGCTGTTATGCCTCTGTCCTGATAATTTGTGCAAGGTTGCTTTTTTGTATAGAAAAGAACTGGTGTGTACAGAGGGATACAGCACAGAAAAAAAATGAAATCATTGGGCCAAAACTGCCGCACATACAGCTGTGTGATATTACAACTATTGAGATTGGGCCAGCTGACCTGCACTGGGGCAACAGGAAGAATGTATATTCTTTTGAAGGAGCTTGAGTGCACAAGGAGTGTCCTGTTCTTCAAAGTCTGCTTTATTCCTCCAAGATTAACAAATTGGCACCCTACCTGGTATTGTGGAGTATAAGAAATGCAGGAAAAAGAGGTCATTAAGTTTGCAACACAGTCTTGTGTTTTGGAAATGGCCATGGGCAGTGTGAAACAGGTTTGCTGGTTGCCTGCATGGAGACCCCTTGGGATCATGAGGATGAACCATGGATTGCAACAGAGACCCAGGGGAGAAGCCAGGAGCACAAGATGGCTGCAAAGGAGAGCTGCCGGCTCTCATGAAGTTTTCCAGGACTGTGAGTAGCCTAGCTGGAGGAGTGGAATTGGAATACCAGAGACTTGTTGCTGGCTATAATTATCACACTTGGAGATTTGTCACTGACTAGAGTTGTTGGACTTGGAGCTACAGAGTTTGGTGTTTGCCCTATTTAAATCTTGTATTGGTTGGATAATTCTTTGCTATGCCCAATGCTATATTTTGCAGTATGAATGTTTATTCTGGGCCATTGTGGTTTTTCTGAGGTTATTTTTTGGTATTATGGCTCAGTTAAAAGACCTTGGATTATGAGGATGCATGAGCATCATTGGATTTGATAAAAAAAAAAAAAAACAAAGAAAACTATGGGGACTTTTAAAGTAGGATGAATGTATTGCATTTAAATCATGGATGGTTATCAGTTTATAGAGGCAGGGGTGGAATGTGGTGGTTTGATTCAGGTGTCTCCCATAAACTTAGGTGTTCTGAATATTAGGTTCCCAGCTGATGGAGATTTGGGAACTAGCACCTCCTGGAGTGGGTGTATTGTTGGGAACGGGCTTATGGGTGTTATTGCCCGCTCCCCCTTGCTAGTGTTTGGCACACTCTCCTGTTCCTGTTGTCTACCTTATGTGGGCCAAGGGGTGATGTCTAACCTCTGCTCATGCCATCATTTTCCCCTGCCATCGTGGAGCTTCCCCTTGAGCCTATAAGCCAAAATAAACCTTTTTTTTTTTTTCCCCCACAAACTGCTCTTGGTTGGATGATTTCTACCAGCAATGCAAACCTAACTGTAACAGGTATGATAGACAGTGTCCCCTTGCCAGTGTTTGGCACAGTCTCCTGTTGCTATTGTCCACTTTATGTTGGTCAGGGAGTGATGTCCACCCTCTGCTCATGCCATCATTTTCCCCTGCCATCATTGAGCTTCCCCATGAGTCTGTAAGACAATAAACTCTTTTTTTCCCAAAAGCTGCTCTTGATTGGGTGATTTCTGCCAACAATGTGAACCTAAGTGCAACATGTACTCTGAGGCAAAGGCACAGGGCTGAGAGATGGAGTGTGGGACAGTAGTCTGGAGTCATGCTTGTTTCTTTCACCATCTTGATATGTGATCTTGAGCAGTCTCTGCCCTCTTCAGCCTCCATTTTCCTCATTAAAGCAAGAGCTGGGACCAGATAATTTCTTGTTCCTTCTAGATCAGACAGTCTACAGGTCTGCTCAGATTTACTGTTTATGAATCAAAGTTCTAACACAATTCTTTTGACCAGCTCTTCCCTCTCTCTCTTTCTCTCTCTCTCTCTCTCTTTCTCTCTCTCTCCCTCCTTCCCTCCCTCCCTCCCTCCCTCCCTCCCTCCCTCCCTCTCTCTCTCTCTCTTTGTTTTTTCAAGGTAGGGTTTCACTGTAGCTCAGCTCAGGCTGATCTGGAATTCACTGTGTAGTCTCAGGGTGGCCTCGAACTCACAGAGATCCTTCTACCTCTGCCTCCCGAGTGCTGGGATTAAAGGCGTGTGCCACCACGCCCAGCCTAGCTCTTCTCTTTTTCTAACATATTCTAGTTTTCTAAGTTCAAAACACTAGCTATTTAAAGATGTTAAAGTGCCAGGCCTGTTAGTATATACCTGTAACCCTAACACTCATGAGGCTGAACCTGGAAGAGCAAAGTTCAAATCTAATCTGGGATGCATAATGAGACCCTGCCTAAAAAGAATTATCTGCTTATAATAGCAGATAATTTAAAATAACCTGAGTATTGAGCAAGGTCTAGTATCACAGAGCTATAATCCCAGCTGCTTGGGAGACTGAGGCAAGAAGATAACAAATTCAAGGGCAAATTAGCAAATTCAAGGGCTTAGGCAATTTAGACTCCCAGGACAAACACTGGGTCCAGAGACTAGGCCAACGTGGCTATTTCTGAAATTGGAGCCAATAAAGAGAACCCAGTTGTACTGCCTTCCCTAATCCTACTTCCAAGGGAGCTAGTGCCCTTAGTTGAATGTCAGGAGATAAACACTTCCACCTAGTCCGTTTCCTTCACATTTCTTCCCTTGCTCCTGTCCTATCAACCATGCGTCTAGTCTGAGGACAGATGGAGACTCATCGAATTTTTTGAATATTTTCAAATGGCTAGCTTCCCTGGTGGGAGTCAGAAAGTTACTGTGTTAAGATCTATTGTACAGCTCTTTTTAAAAGTTTTTGTTGTTGTTTAATTTTTTGTTTGTTTTTTTGAGGTAGGGTCTCATTCTAGCCCATGCTAACGTGGCAGTCACTCTGTAGTCTCAGGCTGGTCTTATACTCACAGCAATTCTCCTACTTCACCTCCCAAATGCTGGGATTAAGGTTGTGCACCACCATGCCCGGCTAAAAGTTTTTATTACCTGGGTTATAGGTCAGTGGTAGAGCACTTGCTGATCGTATTTGAAACCTGGATTCACAGAACCACAAAAAATAAAATAAAATAAAAAAATAAATTATGCCAGGGGCTAGAGAGATGGCTTAGCAGTTAAGGTGCTTGCCTGTGGAGCCAAAGGACCTCGATTCGAATTCCCAGAATCCATGTAAACCAGATGCACAAGGTGGTGCACGCATCTGGAGCTTGCAGTGGCTGGAAGTCCTGATACATCCATTTTCTCTCTCTCTTTGCCTCTTTCCCTCTCTCAAATAAATATATAAATAAATAGAAATTAAAAATATTATGCCAGGCATGGTAACCCATGTCTTTAATTACAGCGCTTGGGAGACTGAAGCAGAGGATTCAAAGCCTGCTAGGTGTGGTGGCACACACCTTTAATGCCAAAACTCAAGAGGCAGAGGTAGGATCACTGAGTTTGAGGTCAGACTGAGACTAAGTGTGAGTTCCAAGTCATCATGGACTAGAGTAAGACCCTACCCCCACCAAAAAAAAATTAAGGCCAGCTTGGTCTACATAGTGAATTTTAGGCCAGCTTGGGCTACAGAGTGAGACCCTGTTTAAAAAAAAAAAGTTATGATGGCTGGAGAGATGGCCTAGCACTTAAGGCACTTGAAAATATTCAACAAATTCGATGAGTCTCCATCTGTCCTTGAACTAGATGCATTGCTGATAGGACAGGAGCAATGGAAGAAATGTGAAGGAAATGGACTAGGTGGAAGTGTTTATCTCCTGACATCCAACTAAGTGCCTGCAAAGCCTAAGGGCCCAGGTTCGATTCTCCAGAACCCATGTAAGCCAGATGCACAAGGTGGCACATGATCTGGAGTTTGTTTGCAGTGGCTAGAGGCCCTGGTGGGCTCATTCTCTTTCTCTTTCCCTCTCTCTATATTAACATTTTTTAAAGTTATGAAGATGAAGGGAATTTTCAAAGGGACTGAATATTGGATACTATTAGGGACTTATTGTTAATTGTTTTAGATATGAAAACAGTTGTGTAGGAAAATGTACATATTGAAGAATTTAGGAAGAGGCGTCACAATACTGGCAGCTAAAATGGTTCAAAAACCTGCACACATACTGTTAATTAATGCTGTGGCAAAATACCTGACTAAAGCAAGGATTTGTTTTGGCTCAAGGTTTGAGAGGGATAGGGTGTATCATGCAGGGAAGGTATGGACGCAGAGCAGGAGGATCACAGAGTCCACAATCAGGAAGCAGAGAGAGATGAATGCTTGATCTCAGCTCCTGTTGTCCTTTTCATTCGTGTGGGGAGCTCAGTACATGGGCTGTTGTCTGCGTTCAGGGTGAGTCTTCTTCTGGTGGCAACACCCTCACAAACAAGCCCAAAGGTATGCTTCCTAGCTCATTCCAAAACCAGTAAAGTTGACAAAGAAGACTAAAGCATACATACATAGATAAAGCTAATAGAGCAAACTTTTAACAACCATTGGCTGAAGATGGCGATACATGGGTGGTTATGTGCTTATACCTGCAACTTGCTGGAAATCCTTCCTAGAGAATTTGGGAATGTGGTGCAGTTGTACGGCGGGACCCAACGGATCAGGGGGTCACTTGAGCTCAGGATATTGAAGCCAGCGTGGGTAATGTAGCAAGGCTCCATCTCTTGAAAGACAAGGGAGGAAGAGGGTGAAGAAGGAAGAAAGAAATGAAGGGAGGGTGGTTAGGAAGGGAAAAGCGGAAGAAGAGAGAGGAAGAAAAGAGAAGAAAGCAGAAATATGATCACAACTAGGCTTTATGCAGAAAAAGAGTAGGGGAATGGTTACTAGTGGTGAATTCTGTGTTGCTTGTTTTATTTCAAAGTAGGGACTTACTCTTGCCCAGGCTGACCTGAACTCACAGTGATCCTCCTACCTCGGCCTCTGCCGCCCAGGTGCTGGGATTAAAGGTGTGCACCACTGTGCCTGGCTGCAGCAAAGCGTGGCGACTATTGTTAATGATAGGTTATTGGTTTTTTATGAGAGAAAAAGAGCGAGAGCAAGAGAGAACTGGCACGCCAGGGCCTCCGGCCTACGTAATCAAACTCCAGACACATGAGCCACCTTGTGCCCATGTGCAAACTTGGGGTCTTACGTCACCTTGTGTGTCAGGCTTATGTGGGACCTGAAGAACCAAACATGGGTCATTAGGCTTCCTAGGCAAGTGCCCTAACCACTAAGCCATCTCTCCAGCTTGGTTTTTTTTTTTTTTTTTTGAGGTAGGGTCTCACTCTAGCTCAGGCTGACCTGGAATTCACTATGTCTTAGGGTGGCCTCAAACTCACAGTGATCCTCCTACCTCTGCCTCCTGAGTACTGGGATTAAAGGTGTGCACCACCATGCCCGGCTTTGTTTTTGTTGTTGTTGTTTTGTTTTATTTAAGATAGGTCCTACGTATCCCAGTCCAGCCTCAAACTTCACTGTGTAGCAAAGAAAATCTTAAACTTTGATCCTCCTGCTTCTATCTCCCAAGTGCTGGGATTACAGGTGCCACCATTCACAGTTTACACAGTGCTGGAGATCCAACCAGGCCTTTATGCATGCTAGACAAGCATTTTACCAACTGAGCTAATTCCAAACTCCAGTATATTTTTGAAGAATAGTGTTTCCACCTCAAAAATGGTAACAATGTGTGGCAATGTATGTATAATTCAGCTAGATTTAACTATTCCACAGTGTATACACACTTTAAGTTATTATGTTCTAAAAATAAATACATACCATTTATTCTGTCAAGTTAGAGGGTAAGTGTGAAAAAACAGTGGTTGTTTCTGTGTAAGGAAACAGGATAATATTGTTCTTTTACTCCTGTGTGTGCACCGCATGCATGTGGAGGTCAGAGGACAACCTTGGGGTGTTGGTCCTTGCCTCCCACCTTGTTTGAGAAAGGGACTGTCTCTTTTGCTGCTGCAGAGGCCAGACTAGCTGCCCTGTGAGCTTTAGGGTTCTCCAGACTCTACCTCCTGCTGCTCTGGGCATGCTGGGATTACAGACACTGCTGCATCTGAGCTTTTTACCTGGACACTGAAGATCTGAACCCCCATTGTCAGCAAGTGCCTTTGACCACTGAGCCATATCCCTAGCTCCCTATTTTAATTTTTATGAATTTTTTTTCTTTTTATTAATTAGTTTGTTTATTTAATTTATGAGAGGGAGGGAAAAAGAAAGAGAGAATGGGGCCTCTAGCCACTGCAAATGAACTCCATATGCATGCACCACCATGCACATCTGGTTTACATGGGTTCTGGGGAGTTGAACGTGGGTCCCTAGGCTTCTCAGGCAAGTATCCTAACTGCTGAGCCATCTCTCCAGCCCTGAATTTTCCATAACGATGATGCATTACCTTTGTACATATGATAGTGTTTGTTTGTTTGTTTTTAATTTATTTTGAAAGAGAAAGGCAGAGAGAGAGAATGGGCATGTCATGGCCTTCAGCTACTGCAAATGAGCTCCAGACGTGTGCACCCTCTTGTGCACATGTGCAACATTGCACACTTGCGTCACTATGTGTCTGGTTTATGTGGGACCTGGAGATTTGAACATGAGTTCTTAGGCTTTGCAGGCAAATGCCTTAACTGCTAAGCCATGTCTCCAGCCCTTGTTAGTTATTTTTGATGTATATGTGTAGCGTTGTATGTGTGAGGTGTGTTTGATATCTGCCTTTTGCCTGTTCTTGCTTGAGGTTTGAGTCATGATACCAGAGCTTGCTGCTTCTCTCCAGCCAGGGACATTCCCTCATCTCTGCTCCCTTTTGCAGGACTGGGTTCCAGGGTTATCAGGCCACAACCAGCTGTTTATGTGGGTTCTAGAGGTTCAAAGTCATGCAGCTTCAGGCCTCCTCAGGCCCTAGTGATTGCACAACAGAACACTAAGCTACTGAGCCATTTCTCTCCAACCCCAAATTGATAACTTTCAAAACATTTAATTTTTCCGGGCATGGTGCCTTTAATCCCAGAACTCAGGAGGCAGAGGTAGAAGGATCACCATGAGTTTGAGGCCACTCTGAGGATACAGAGTGAATTCCCAGGTCAGCCTAGACTAGAGTGAGACCCTACCTTGAAAAAAAAAATTAATTTGGGGGCTGGAGGGATGGCTTAGCAGTTAAGGCACTTGCCTGCAAAGCCTAAGGACCCATGTTCAACTCTCCAGATCCCACATAAGCCAGATGTAGAAGATGATGCAAGTACAAGGTTGCACATGTGCACAAGGTGGTACACACATCTGGAGTTTGATTGCAATGGCTGGAGGCACTGGAATGTCAATTCCCAACCTCTTCTGTCTCTCACTCTCATTAAAAAAAAAAAAAAATTAATGTTTTGCTGTGTATGGTGGCACATGACTTTGATCCCAGCACTCAGGAGGATTGCTGTGAGTTCAAGGCCAGCTTGAGTGAATTCCAGGTCAGCCTGGGCTAGAGAGAGACCCTACCTTGAAAAAAATTCAATTTTATCTACTGCAACTGTGATTAAAAGGCATATTTTGAACTGGAGAGATAGCTCAGCAGTTAAGACACTTGCCTGCAAAGCCTAAGGACCCAATGTGATTCCCCAGTACCCACATAAAGCCAGATGCACAAGGTGGTACATGTATCTGGAGTTCATTTGCAGTGACTGCAGGCCCTGGTGCACCCATTGTCTCTATCTGCCTCTCTTAAATAAAATTTTATATATATATATGTTTTTTGAGGTAGAGTTTCACTCTAGTCCACGCCGAGATGGAATTCACTATGTGGTCTCAGGGTGGCCTTGAACTCACAGTGATCCTTCTACCTCTGCCTTCTGAGTGTTGGGATAAGAGTGCATGTCCATGGCTGGCCATTAAAATATTTTTAAAGACATACTTTATTTTATCTCTGAGAATTTTTTTTTTTTTTTTTTTGCATTTGAGACAGGATCTCAATTATGTAGCCCAGGCTGACCTCAGATTTACAATCTTCCTGCCTCAGTCTCCCAAGTGTTAGGATTATAGGCATTCAACACCAAACCCGACTTAAAAGGCATGTTTTTTTTTAATGTTTTATTGACAACTTCCATATGTAGAGAACATACACCATGACCATAATAATCATCACCCACCACCCTTTCTTTTCCCCCCTCCCAAAACCCTCCTCCACTGAATTCCTTCTTTCCAACTAGGGTCTCTTCTATATTGATGTCATAATTTTCCCTCCTCATACAGGTCCTATGTTGGTAGTGTCAGCCACTGTAAGGTCATGAATGCCATGGCCGCTTTTGTCTAGAAGATAGCATTGTAAGCACTCCTCCCCTTTCTTTGGCTCTTACATTCTTTCTGCCACCTCTTTGCAATGGGCCCTGAGCCTTGCAGGGTGTGATAGAGATGTTTCTCTTAGTGCAGTGCTGAACACTCCACTATCATTTCTTCCCAGCTTAAAAAGACACATTTTGAAAAGAGGCTTTTGACCCTATAAGATAAATAAAACTGGTTTGGGTGTGAGCAGAAAATGTTTCATAGAGCCAGTGAAGTTCTTTATGAGCATATGTAATGTTTAACAATACTCAAGTATGAAAGGACGGAGAGATAGGAAAAGAGGAACCAAAGAGAAGGGAAAATCACTTTCAGTAGACAAAGAACATTCAAATTACAGTTTTTTTCCTTCCCTTAGGTCAAGCCCCATACAGAAACCAACAGTAGGTAAGGTATGTTGATTGTAAGGGTGAAATAATAATAGTTGACACAGGTCACCCAGTATGCCCTATGGCTAGTACCAGGCTTCTTTTCATTTATTCTGGAATAAATGGTTTCACTGTAACTTAAGCTGACCTAGATTTCATGGCTAACCACTTGCCTCAGCCTCCAGGTGCTGGGTTATAGGCATGAGCTACTACACCTGGCTTGGAAGCTTTTTTAATTTTTATTTATTTATTTTGGTTTTGTGAGGTAGGTTCTTACTGTAATCCAGGCTGACCTGGAACTCACTCTGTAGTCCCAGGCTGGTCTTGAATTTACAGCAATCCTCCTACTTCATAAATAAATAAATAACAACAACAACAACAACAACAAAAACCCCAAGACTTAAATATTAAGCAAGTACCTTTAATTGCTGAGTTATCTTCTCAGCCCTGAGACACAATGTATGTATCATAAAATCCATCTTTTTTTTTTTTTTTTTTCTTATGGTAGAGTCTTACTGTAGCTCAGAATCACCTGGAACTCATTCTGTAGTTCCAGGCTGTCTTCAAACTTACAGCTATTGTGGTGAGGACCCCCAGGGAAGACCACTGGGACACCAAATAATAGGAAGGAACCTTTATTGGCTGGCCGGCGACTACACCCAGGACTTGGGGGCCTGAATGCAGTGCCAAGCTGTATTTCAGTGCCTCTTTTTTCTGTGGTTTTTTGAGGTCGAATTTCTAGTCCAGGCTGACCTGGAATCCACTGTGTAGTCTCAGGGTGGCCTCAAACTCATGAAGATCCTCCTATTTCTGCCTCTTGAGTGCTGGGATTAAAGGTGTGCACCACTATGCCTAGCCAGGGCTCCTTTTATAGGAGAAAACCATAAGACTTCACATCTTAGTTTTACAGTTTATAAGTTCAGTAATCATAATCTTACAAAAACAAGAGTTAATTTCAAATGATTTCAGGAAAAAAAAAAAAAAAAAAAACAGGAAATTTTCCAGAATCTCCCCTCCCTGCATTTTCCTTTCCTGCAACTGCAAGCAAGCAGCAGTTACTACAGAAGCTAAAGACTGCAGTTAGCAATAGCGAGAAAAACATCTTGTCTTGTGGTGACCCATTGTGTTAAAGCATGCCAAACATAAAGTTCAAGAGCAGGTGAGACCACATCCTAAGGTACCAGCTAAGTTGAACTCCCTTATATGAATTCACAATATGGGGTTACTTATGTCCTTCTCCAGGTTAGGCACTTGTCACACAGTAATCCTCCTATCTCTGCCTTCTGAGTTCTGGGATCAAAGGCATGTGCCACTAAACCCAGTGGTAAAATCCATCTTTAAAAAAAAAAAAAAATTGGGTTGAAGAGATTGCTTAGTGGTTAAGCGCTTGCCTGTGAAGCCTAAGGACTCTGGTTCAAGGCTCGATTCCCCAGGACCCACGTTAGCCAGATGCACAAGGGAGCACACGCATCTGGAGTTTGTTTGCAGTAGCTGGAGGCCCTGGCATGCCCATTCTCTCTCTCTCTCTCTCTGCCCCTTTTTCTCTCTGTCTATCACTCTCAAATAAATAAAAAATAAACAAAAAATTTAAAAAGTTACTTATTTGAGAAAAGATGGAGGGAGAGAGAGAGAGAGAGAGAGGAAGAGGCAGATAGAGAATGGCATGCCAGGGCCTATAGCCACTGCAAATGAACTCCAGACGCATGTGCCACCTTGTGCATCTGGCTTTCATGGGTACTGGGGAATCGAACTGGGGTCCTTAGGCTTCGCAGGCAAGTGCCTTAGCTGCTAAGCCATCACTCTAGCTCTAAAATCCATCTTTTTAAAGAGTATAATTTAGTAGTTTTAGTTTATTCACAAGGTTATGCAATTATTACCACCACTCTTTAATTCTTGAAGATT
This sequence comes from Jaculus jaculus, assembly GCF_020740685.1. Classification (NCBI taxonomy): domain Eukaryota; kingdom Metazoa; phylum Chordata; class Mammalia; order Rodentia; family Dipodidae; genus Jaculus; species Jaculus jaculus. The sequence goes on from NC_059102.1 coordinate 103,139,404, forward strand.
CTCAACTCTGCCCCCAACAAAAAAAGAAATCCGGGCTGGAGAGATGGCTTAGCGGTTAAGCACTTGCCTGTGAAGCCTAAGGATCCCGGTTCGAGGCTCGGTTCCCCAGGCCCCACGTTAGCCAGATGCACAAGGGGGCGCACGCGTCTGGAGTTCGTTTGCAGAGGCTGGAAGCCCTGGCATGCCCATTCTCTCTCTCTCCCTCTATCTGTCTTTCTCTCTGTGTCTGTCGCTCTCAAATAAATTAATTAATTAAAAAAAAAAAGTAAAAAAAAAAGAAATCCTCATTCTCTTTAGCGGTCATTTTCATTTCTCCCTAGCTACCACTAGCTTACTTTCCATGTGTGTATTTTCCCATTTCCAACATTTCATATAAATAGAATCAAAGCCAGGCATGATGGTGTATGCCTTTAATCCTAGAACTTGGGAGGCAGAGGTAGGAGGATCGCTGTGAGTTTGAGGCCACCCTGAGACTACAGAGTGAATTCCAGGTCAGCCTGAGCTA